>NW_004955426.1:18936580-19005628 GCF_000276665.1 Chinchilla lanigera | reverse complement strand
ATATTCCCAGGGGTTGTTCAAAGTTTCAATGATTCACACTCATCCGTGGGTGGGCAGCGGCAGTTGGTGCATGGTGGGCAAATTGTGTCACTGTTTCTCTGTGTCATGATAGCTCTCAATTGAGCGGCGGCGGCCGGCCTAAGGGCCAGCGCGCAACAGCGCTCACCTCCGCATGGCTCCCCATGCGCTGGGAGCCCACCCTCTGGGAGCCACCAGGCAGGAAGCTAGCCAGCCGGAAGACTGGCGCTCCCCACCCGTGGCTTCCTGTGCGCCGGAAGCCCTCCTTCCAGGAAACCACAAGGCCGGGAGTGAGCCGCCGGTCCAAAGACCCAAAAACCCGGCGCT
This sequence comes from Chinchilla lanigera, assembly GCF_000276665.1. NCBI lineage: Eukaryota > Metazoa > Chordata > Mammalia > Rodentia > Chinchillidae > Chinchilla > Chinchilla lanigera. The sequence goes on along the minus strand of NW_004955426.1, from coordinate 19,005,283 downwards.
CCCTGCCGGAGGCTCCCCATGCACTAGGGGCCCACCCTCTGGGAGCCACCAGGCAGGAAGCTAGCCAGCCGGAAGACTGGCGCTCCCCACCCGAGGCTCCCTGTGCGCCGGAAGCCCTCCTTCCGGGGAACGATGAGGCCGGGAGTGAGCCGCCAGTCCAAAGACCCAAAAAACCGGCGCTCCCCGCCCGAGGCTCCCCGTGCGCTGGGGGCCCACCCTCCGGGAGCCACCAGGCAGGAAGCTAGCCAGCCGGAAGACTGGCGCTCCCCACCCGTGGCTCCCTGTGCGCGGGAAGCTCTTCTTCCGGGGAACAATGAGGCCGGTAGTGAGCCACAGGTCCAAAGACCAGCGCTCCCCGCCCGAGGCTCCCTGTGCCCCAGGGCAGTTTTTAAAATCTAATTTCTAAGTTTCCAATGGCTTCAAATAGTTGTTTTTTATATTTTCTTGTATTTATACTTATTATCTAGAGAATATTAGTCTGAAATAAGTTAACAGATATTTTAAGATGCTTTAAAGTAGTCCATTGATCTATCTTGGTTTTATCTTCCCTTTTTGACTAAATAATTTTTCTTCTATATCATTAAAGTTTTGCACCCTAATATATGGTCTACATATAGATGGTAAAATGGCTACTGGAGTGAAGAACATATCTATCACAGAACAGTCTTCCCTTACCTGTGGGGACATGTTTCAAAATCTCCATTGGATGCCTAATACCAAAGATGTTATCAAGCACTGCCATATGGCAATAGTTGATCTAATAATTGATATTGCTACCAAACAGCTAATAGGAAAGTATAGTATACATTGTAGATATGATGGAAGGGATGAGTCACACACTGCAAAAAACAGAACTAAGTGGTGTGAGATTCCATCATATTGCTAATAGTGTGCAACTTAAAATTTACAAATTGTTTATTTGTGAAAAATTTCATTTAATATTTTTGGAGTACTGTTTATTGAATTACTGCAGCTGAGAAAACCACAAGCTTAAATATCACATGTTTCTCTTATATGAGAAACCCAAAATATAAGTAAGGAGCAAAATATAATCATGAAAAGGGGGAACTTCTGTTGTTACTTTTCTGGAGGTAAGAGCAGTTAAACTTTATTTATTTTACAAAGATCCCCAATAAACAATTTTATTTGTTGTGATGAAAGGCAAGGTATGTGCATGTGTGCAAAAGTGGCAAAACGGGCTTTTCACTTATGTTATGCTCCATCTAACTGGCTTTGTGTATATTTACCTGAGCATCACAAAGTGTCCAACAGATCCACACTGCCCTAAAGTAGTACTCCCTGATGTATGAACACCACATTTTCTTCTTTTTATTTAAAACAATAAAAAAAAACACAATAGCAAAAACAAAGCAAAAAACAATACAGAATTTCAAAACAAGGTGATAGGAAATTAACAATAGTTGTTATAATACATATTGTTATTTTCAAAGTAATTGCTCAGAAAACACCGTATTCATAAAGAAATATAAACTAGATGCATTCACATGTAAATGGATGTACCCTGAGACCATAATATTAAGTCAAATGAATCAGAACCACAATCTTAAATATTACATGGTTTCTCTTATATGTGAAACCCAAAATATAAGTAAGGTGCAAAATGAAAGATAGATAATAGGAAGCAGGGAGATCTTAAAATGGAAGGAGGAAGAAGAGATGCAAATACCTGACACCCTCACACTAGGAGTATGACATCTTTCTACTGTAAATGTGTATGTTAGCATAATAGTAGCTGGCTGTTAGTGTCAGTACCTTTTCTTGAGGGATACAGGAAGCAATCTATGTGTTTACTCACTTGATATGATGAACAATAAGGTGTGTACACATGTGCAAAAGTGACAAAATAGGATTTTCACCCACATTATGATCTGTCTAACGGGTTTTGCATATGTTTACCTGAGCTTCACAGGGGGCCCAGTAGACCCACACCACTCCAAGATTTGTTTTAAAAAATGTTTTCTTCTGGTTTATCTGGTAGAAATAGCCCATTCAGCACAATGGCACATAGAAACCAGATTTACAAGGAGGAGGTCAAGAGTGAATCATGAGTTTACTCCTGTATGGATAATGAAGATGATTATGGTAAAATACAGGCTTCTATAACAGAAGAGTGGTGTGGGTGCATGATGATGATGATGATGATGATGATAACTTTGATATTGGCCTTGTGAACCAAAGTTCTTGTGACAGTGAAATGGAGCAAGAATCAACTAATACAAACACAGGGCATGCAGACCTCCTTGAATCAGATGAGGAAGAAAACAGCAATGTGAGTACATATTTGTCTAGTTGAAATGTTACAAAATAGCTATATAACCAAATGGAATGATCCAATATTAGAACTAGGTCCAAAAATATAGTGAGGGTCCTGGTAGGGGTGAAACGTATTGGACAAAATGCCAACACTGCCATTGGAAATTGTAACAGACAAAATGCTACAAGAGGCTGTGAAACACACAAAGGCTGAAAAGCAAGTAAAACTTTTTATGTGCACCAATAGCCATGTTCAAAAATGTATTTATTATGATACCTCACTAGCTGAACTGAAAGCAATCATAGGTCTGCTGTATTTAGCAGGGTTTTTTCATGGTAACCACAGGAATGTAAAAGAGTTATGAAAAAACAATGAGTCAAAATATGGTATAAAAATTTATGACTTTTAGGTGTGGAGGCATATTATGCTTTCAATTTAGACATTTATCCTGGAACTCAGCCATCAGGTCCTTATTTGTATAGTAAAAAACTAAATGATGTTGTGAACAAATTTGTTGCTCCTATCTCCTAAACTAATTGGAATGTGATATTTGACAACTGGTTTACCAGTTTCCAATTGATGTTACATTTGCTAACAGAGCACATTTGCGTTCAGTGCAGCAACTGTATGCAGGAACAAAGTAGAAATTCCAGGTGAATTATTGCAGTCACAAAACAAAGAATTGTGTAGTACAATCTTTGGCTTTAAGAAAGAAATAATATTTACCTCATATATGGCAAAGAAAAACAAACTGGCACGGCTGATGTTACCATTTCATCATGATGGGAAAATGCTGATAGGAAAACCTCAACAAAATGGAATGTTAATATGGATACTTTCTACAACAAAACCAAAGGTAGAGTAGATGTTGTAGATGAGTTATGCAGCAACCATGATGTTACTTAAAACACAAAGCATTGACCAATAGTTGTATTTTACTCAATCCTAAAAATGTGTAACATAAATAATTTAATAGTTTAGGAAAATTAAAATTGCAAAATATTATGGAGAATTTTTCTTAGAGGATTGGGATGGGAGCTCATAAGAGATCATTTATAGCAGAGGAAAAACAAACGTTTCTGCCCAGGGAAGTAAAAAAAAAAATTTGGAGCACACTGGTGAGCTGATAGGTGAACAGGCAAGTACAGCATAGCAAAGACCTACTTACAACAGCAGGAAAACAAAAAAAATGTTGTCATAGTTTGGGGTTTTGCAAGGGAAAACAATATAATATAGGACACATATTTTATAAGATTATTTATAATAGTCATCCAAAGAATCATATACAAGAGAGTGCAGGAAATCTGTCCACACACTAAAGACCAAAGAATCCAGCTGAGGGCCTGGATCCTATGATAATGTCCTTCATGAGTTGAGCTGAAGACATAGAGCCCATAACAGTGTCTCATGTAGGCCTGTTTTATGGATCTGCTCTGGGAAGGCCCAAAGACCTAAAATGTCTGAGCCAGTGGGATGAAGGATCTGTGTTAGCAGTCTGAGGGTACTATACTGGAGCCAGAAAGCGATGCTCAAAATAAGAACCAGAGTTCCCCTGAGTACTACCACAGCCATCCTCAGCAACAGTGAGTTCATGAGCTCCTCCAATGATCAGGACAGCTGAGTTCCCATCAGGAAAGCCAATGCAACAAGCTTCTCCAGGAGACTGAGCAGTGCACCATCTTCCCCTCCAGAGCCAAGAAGCAATGCTCAGAGTGAGGACCAGAGATCCCCTAAAGTGAACCAAGGCCGTTCTCAGGACAACAAGGTTCCAAGCTCCTTGGAGGATGAAAACAGCCAAGTTCATCAGGAAAGCCTGCATTACAAGCTCCTCCAAGAGAACCAACAGCTCCTAACAGCTTCTCAACAGCTTCCAACAGGCTCCCAACAACTTCTACCAGCTCCCAACAGCCCCTCTCATCTCCCACCAGCCTCTCTTCTCCAGGTCTGCCTCTTATGCTGCTGGCAACAGTCCTCAGGTGGGCCTCCCACACCCAGCATCACACTGGTTCAATTCAGCTAGGTGTTATAAATTGACCGCCAGTTGTCAATCCACCACAGATATCAATTGTCCCCTATAAGAAAGGGAAAATGCAATATACATGTTATCAGTGTAAGCAATACTTGTTATGGAATTGTCATGTGTGAAGACTGGCTTGAGTGTGTCAGTTGAAGCAAGGATTATTTCTATGGTAGACTTTTGTTTGTGTGTTTACACTGTAGTTCTCATAGATTTTTACTTTTGATGTTATCTTTCAGGTTTTGTAAGCAAATAAAAAGCTTATGTGAAAATGTTAATATCTATTCTAAGCATTCATTACATCTTTGATATTTTACTTTATTGACATCTTATTTCTCTGTTAAGTGCATGTTGTACAACATAGTAGGAAGCTCCTGACAAAAAAGGAAGAAAAGAGAGGTGATAAGACTGTCACACAGGAACAAAAAGCTAAGCACATATGCTGTCAGTGTAAATGAGACTTGTGCATGGAGCATGCAGTTCTCACGTGTGACTGTCTTAGGTGTGACAATTGAAGCAAAGCTTATTTTTGCTGCAGAGTTCTATTGATATTTTCATTGTAGTTCATACAGGAATTTATTTCTAGTGTTATCTTTTAGGTTTTGTAAGCAAGTACAAAGCTGATGTGAAAATGTTCATGTTTATTCTAAACACAATGCATATTAAGAACTTAATACTTTTTTATTAATATTCATGTTCCTGTTAATTACACACTATGTAACATAATAAGAACCTCCTGACAAAGTGGCAAGACCACTGAGATATCAAGTATGCCCTACAAAAAGGCAAGGAAAGCAAAGCACATGTGTTGTCAGTGTAAGTGATATGCATGTATGGAATGTGCTGTTGTCATGTGTGCAGACTGCCTTAGAGTTTGATAATTGAAGTTAAGATTTTTTATAAAGTGCTATTGGTATTTTTATTGTAGTTCATATAAGAATTTGTGTTGTTCTTCTTTATACTTCATACACCCAAAAAGTCAATGTTGAAACTTTTGATGCTTTTTTGTAAACAATAAATATTAAAATTCAATGCTTTATTTTTGTCATATTTTTTCCTGTTAAATGCTCATTGTTTAATATAATAAACTTATAAAATTAAATTAATAATTCATCAGTGGAAATATTCTGAGGAATAAATGTGGGTCTAACAGATCACTTACTAACAGACCCATGTTTCTGCATCTCTATAACAAAATTAGTGTTATGCTCCATGAGTAAAGGAGGATACGGTGATTTGGCTCACAATTTCAGATCTTTAGTGCATGGTTGGCTGGCTCTAAGACAGAGATATCCATCTACAGTTGTTGGGCAGTCCTTCCTCCCATCAGGAGAGGGGGCTCCACCTGACCTCAGCTTTCTGACTCTTGTCTTCATTTCTTCATCCTTCACTGACCTCTCTCTGGAATTTTAAGAGCTGTGCTGAACACAGCATCCTATCTCTTTTTATTTTCCATTTAGTATTTCCATTATGCATATCTTACACCTTTTGTGTTTGTCACCTAGTTCTTTGATATTTTATTCTACTTTTTTCACTCTTTTTTCTCTTCTTATTTTGGTTTTGAAAATTTTTGTTTCCAGTCAAAAGCATTCTTCATTTCTACTACAACTTTTAAAATATCTATCATTTTTATTTGGTTCTTAGAATTTACATTCTTTTGCTTATATTACCTCTATTCTGGTATGCTGTCTACTTTTTCCATTTGAGCACTTTAACATAAACTTTATTTTTAAGGTAGATTTGAGTTTCCAGCAAAATTGAAAGGAATATTCAAAGCTCTCCTATGTATGCTTTCTCACGTCATAGTGAGGCATTTGTTATAATAGGTGAAGCCATTATTACCATCCAATGATTCAAAATCTGTAGTTTGTATTTTTACTCTTGATGTTTATTCTGGGGCTCTTAACAAATGTATAATGGTATGTGTCTGTTATTTCATTATCTTACAGAACAGTTTTAATGCTCTAAACATCCTCTGTGCTCAACTCATTCCCCCGTTTTAGTCCTAGGAACCACTAAGCCTTTTACTGCCTCCTTAAATGTTTTCTTTTGCAGAATGCCATATAATTGGATTTGAACAGTAAGTAGTCTGCTTTGCAGGTTGACGACTTTCATTTAGCACATGTATCTAAGGTTCTTCTGTGTCCTTTTGTGGCTTGATAGCTCATTTTTTCGTGATAAATAAGATTAATATTTTATTTTCTGGATTTGGCAGTTCATTTATCCATTTATCTTCTGAAGGACTTCTTCATTGCATCTGAGTTTTAACAATTGTGAATAAAGCTGTTATTAACATCTCTGTGCAGTTTTTTGTGGACATAAGTTTGAAATTCATTTGGACAAATACCAAATAGTTTAATCATTGGATCATAAGGTAAGAATATGTCTGGTTTTGTAAGAAACTGACAACCTGTCTTCAGAAACATGGGTTGCATTCCCACGAACCATGGAGGAGAGTCCCCCTTGCTCCATTTACTGCATTTACTCTTGTCACTGCTTTGCATTTTTGTTATTCTAATATGTACATAGTGCTATTTTATTATTGCCTTAGCTTGTAATTCTCTAATGAAATATGATGTTGGATATCTCTTCATGAGTTTATTTTCTATCAAGTTAAATTACAGATCTAAATTCCAGTTAAATATCCAAATCTCTGGTCAATTTTTACACTTTTTTTTTTCTTTCCAGTACCGGGAATCAATCTCATGACTTCGCACTTTCCAGGCAGGCACTGTGCTGTTAAGCCAAATCCCCAGCCCTCTGGTCAATTTTTAATTGGTTTGTTTTCTTATTATTGAATTTTAAGAGATTTTTCTATACTTTTGGAAAATAATACTTCATATGTCTCTTAAAAATATTTTCTCTGTGTTTATGAGTTTTAGAACAGTCTCTTCATTTGCTTGAGTCTTGAGCATATTAATCACAGTTATTTTAAATTCCCAGTCTGATAATTTTAATATCTTGGGCATATCTGAGCACAGTTGTGATACTTGATGTGTCTCTATAAGCTGTTTCTGTTTTGTTTTTTGCCTTTAGTATGTCTTGTGTTTTTTTAAAATTAGGTATTATATGCTGGATAAAAGGAATTGTAGTAAATAGGCCTTGATGTGGTAATAACATGTAATCAAGTGTGGGGTAGAGGAAGCAGCTATAATTCTATGACCATGTCATATAATTCTATGACTCCATCATTTTAGTAAACATATATTCCTAGACTGTACTTTAGACTATATTTGACAAGTACTTTAGTTTTTGCAAATCTTAAGTGAGACAGCAAGTTTAAAAGGGATTGCAATTATATATTTTCTTCCATTTACATTAAATTGTAAAGGGTCTACAGCTGAATATTTCCTCTCTACACTCTCAGATTTTTTAACTCTCAAATTGCCTGCTCTGTCTCTAGGAATTTACCAATTACAGCTTGTGTTTTCATATGGTGGTACTCATTCCCTCAGAGGCTGCCATTTCTGAGTTTCTACAAGTTACAGCTGCCAGGGTCTGCCTGTCTGCCTCTCAAAATTCTGTGGCAGTGATTTGCTTTGTGACCCCAGTTTGCTGATAAATCTAAGAAAGTTTGTTGATTATCACTCTGTGCAACATTTTTGTCTTAATGCATAAATGAAAACAATGGCTTCAAACCCCTTATGTACTGGATTGAAAACCAGAAATGTCCAAAGCCTTTTTTCAAAAATCTACTTTCAGTTTTAGAATGGTAAAAAAAATTATTTTGTATCATACCACCTCTGTTTTCCCCATTGTATAGAAGCCCAGAAAGAGTGAAAACAAACAAACAAAATCACACATTAGCAGAGCTGGTGTTAGAACTGAGAATTTGGATTTGTCCAGAGCCATTTATCCTAACAGAGTGAGTATAGTTGTAATGCCGATTCTTCCCATGCTAAAACTGAGGAAAGGGTGGGACAATAAGCATATGATTAAATATGACGCAGAGAAAATGTTCTGAGAAAAACATTATCAGAGGGAAGACAGTTTGAAACAGTAAAAAAACCCTTTAATATACATATTTAAATGTATCTATAATGTAAACAAAAATAAAGGCCTTTGCATTTTTATACATCTTGAAACTAACATAAATGGGATGTAATATTTATTGAGTAATAATTTCTTTTTTTTTTTCAAGTACTGGGAATCTAACTCACAACCTTGCACTTGCCAGACAGGCACTGTGCCTCTGAGACAAATCCCAGCCCACTGAGTAATAATTTCATACAATTAAGTCAGCATTCTCAGAACTGTGCCTATACAACACAACTTTCTGAAATCATCCTAAAAGCTTATTTTCCCTTTTCTTTTTGTACTAGGAATCAAACTCAGGACCTTGCACTTACCAGGCAGGTGTTGTGCCACTGAGCTATATCCCAGGCCCTAAAAGTTTATTTTTCTGGTCAATTAAATTTGGGAAATACAAATGATATTTCTTTCTTACTGATTCTCTAAGAAAATTAGCATATTAAAAACTCTAAGAAGTTGTGGGATAAATAAAGCAATTTGATTTGTTTTCCCAGTTGTTCCTTAAACTCCTTTGACCTACAGATCCCATGAATTGTTCTCCACATCCTGTCTTCTGTGAAACACAAGTTTGGGAAAGTAAATCCTTATAAGCTTATAATCCTTATAAGCTAACACATTAATTAAGGTAGTTTTATGCTCTTTACCTTGCAAGTAAACTAACTGAGGCCTAAGGTGTTTACATAACTTGCCAATCATAATACTTTGAGTTCTGAGATTTAGTGTTGGATCACAGTTTGAGGGCTTTAAATCTTCCTATCTAATATTGCTTACTTGTGCTGAAGGAAAAGAATTACTGATCAGAGACCTTCCTGACTTCCTACTAAATATGAATACTTCTGACTGACATCTGTAATGGACCAAAGGGTCAAGTTTCCTAGTGTCTTTACTGGTGTTATTGTCCACTGTAAAATTTCTAATAATTAGACTGTTAGGCACCCCCAACTTCCTGAACAGCAAAAGTGTGACTGTATTTTATTTTATAAGCATGCCCCAAATGACTTTCTACCTAGAAATAATATTTTTCAAATTATGTTTAGTGCATAAGTAGACAATTCTGCATAAGTAGACAAAAAAGTTTGATTAAGGCTTTGTTGGTAGAACTCTTTCAAGTGAATTGTAAAATTAGATTGGATCTGCCCTGTCTTCCCATTTAATGACTGCTTATGAGTGGTTCCCTGAGGGCTGGGGTTGGACTTTAGTAAATTTCATTGAGGTTGACTTTTTATTACTTCCCATGAAGCCATTTTCCAGTCTCATGCTGGCTTACGTTCTCTTGGACACAAAGAAATCTTTCCTTATATTAAATTTATGTTTTTAATTTTTTTTTATCTCTGGGACTGTTCATCCTATTGGCTGGAATATGAGATTTTCTTTCAATGAGACAATCTTTGAGAAGGCAGGATCAGAATCCACTACATAATTTGTGGGACCAGAGCAAAATGAAAATATGTAGAATATCAGAGGTTAGAAGTTTGCGGTTTTGGCTTTGGCTTTGCCACAACTCCAGATGTATGATCACTTATTGGGTCACTTCTTTTTAACCGCTTAAAAAAAGATTGAATTAAATAGTCTCTAAGATTCTTTCCAGAGCCAAGTTCATTTGCAGTTTCTTGGAGACAAACAGCAATACAGATTAACCCATTAACAATTCATCTTTTAATTATCTTTCCTCCCACTTCACCCATGAAAGAAATCCCACACACACAAAAAGCATGCATACACATGGAATGCTCAGACTTGAATGGAATAGGACCACTTCATTACTAGATACTTTGAATGTCCTCTCCTTTCTCCATTATATATTTTTAGTGACAGATGAAAGCAAGAGAAAAGTGTTAAGATTCTTTTTCCCCATTGTGAGAAAGGTAAGTGCAAGACTGAGATGGTGAATTAGCTCTCAGACAAATACATAATGATGGTGTGTGGTACACGCCTATAATCTCCACACTCTGAGAGGCTGAGGCAGGAGGAAAAAAAGGTCAAGCTCAGCCTGGACAATTTAGCAACATAGGGAGAATCTGCCTCATATATATATGGATTGAGAATGTAGCTCAGTGCAAAAACCCTGGTTCAATCTCCAGTATAAAAATATTTTAAAGAGAAAACAAGAAAAAGAAAAGGAAAGGTAAGAAAAAGTACAGGAGAGTTTTGAAGTGGACAATTCTTTGACTGGAAGCCTGGTTTCAGGCATGCATTTTGCATCACCTGACTATTCATTTTCATACAATTATTTATCCTGATGTTGAACAAAAAATGTCATTGCCATGGCAACTGGTTTGTCACATCAGGCATTGGTTAAGATAAAGCAAAAGAACACAAGCTTTTTACAATTCTTGTCAACCTCTTTAATTTCATGCATAAAATTAAAACCAGAACTACATACTTGTTGCTAGGTAATGTAAAGTAACATAAAAATTACAAAGAGCTAAGTTGAAGGGCTTCATAGGTCACTGTATTCACAAAAAAATGCAGGGAGGCTGCTCATAATCCTTTTCTAATTTTTTTTTCTGAGACAGCGTCTTACTATGTAGTTCAGGCTGGCCACAAACTTGCTAGGTAACCCAGGTGGACCTCAAGCTCACAATCCTTTTGCTTCAGTATCCTACCCTTTGTCCACAGACATTTTCATAAATCTCCTTGCTTCTCCTATATTTTAAGATTTTTTTTGTGTGTATGTAATAAAAATGTGTGTGTTGAGGTGCATAGTTCTGAGAGGTTTGGTGAATGTAGAGTTGTGTCACTACAAATTACAGAGCAGTGCCATCTTCTTCCTTAAAATCCCTTTGCCTTACTCTACTGTCCCCAGCTCCTACCAGTCACTGACCTGGTGTCCATCCTCATTTACCTCTTCCAAAATTTCATTTCATGGGCTGGGGTTTAGCTCAGTGGCACAACACCTGCCTGGCAAGCACAAGGTCGTGAGTTCAATTCCCGGTACTGGAAAAAAAAAGGAAACAAATAATCAAATTCCAAGCAAAATTTCACTTCAATAGAATAATATAATATGTAGCCATTGGACTGTGGTCTTTTTCACTTAGCAAAGTGCATTTGAAATTCATAGTTGAATAATAATCAATTGTGTGGATGTATCATAGTTTATTTATCTTTTTTCCAGTTCACTTGTGTCCAAGTCTGGTCATTTTTTAAATACTACATTTGTTTAATTACTATTAGTAATTGTGTCATAAAAATTCATGTACAGGAGCACAGGTTTTCATTTCATTCAGATAAATAATGAGGCGTGAGATTGCCAAGGCGTATGGTATGTGTTCAAGTTTGTAAAATATTGTCAAATTCTTCTCCAAAGTAATTGCATAATTTCACATTTCCAGGCAATATTCTTTTTACTTTTCATCCTTGTCATCAAATGATATTATCATATTTTTATTATAACTACTGTAATAAGTAAATAATGACACACATTGCAGGCTTTATCTATATCTTCCTCATAACCACTAATGGTGCACATCTTTTCATATTCATATTTGGCATCTGTATTTCTCTTTGTTGAAATATTTATTCATTTGTCATGATCATTTGAAAATGTTGGGTTATTTTCTCACTATTGAGTTGTATGAGCCATTTGTATATTCGATATACAAGTCCTTTTTCACAAAAATGATTGGAAATCTTGTCTCCCAGTCTGTTGTTTGTCTTTTATAAAGCAAAAAAGTTTTAAATTTTGTTGAATTCCAAGTTTTTGAAGTAGATTTTGCTTTTGGTTTCATAACTAAGAATTTGTTCCCTAACCCAAAGTCATAAACATTTTCTATTATGTACTCTTTTAAAAGTTTAATAGTGTTATGTTTTATATTTACTTATAGGAGGCATTTTGAGGTAATTTGTATTGTTTAAGTTAAGGTTCATTTTTTCATGTAATATCTGGTTATTTAGACCATTTGTTGGAAAAAAAGATTCTCTGGGTTTCCATTCAATTGCCTTTTTGCATTTTTTGTTAAAACTCAATTGGCCATGTTTGTGTGGCTGTGTTCCTGCTTTCTCAACTCCACTGATCTAGTTTTTTCTTTTCAAATATTGTGATATCTTGATTATTTTAACTTATAGATGTTGAGGCCAGGTAATGTGAGTTCTCCAACTTTGTTCTTCATTTTCAGAATTGTTTTGGTTATTCTACATCCTACTCCCCTCCTTTCAAACTTCAGAATCAGCTTGCATAGACTTATAGAAAATTATTCTGGCATATTGCTTGGGATTGGTCTGACTGCATAGATAGTCTGGTGGAAAATGTCACTTGAGTCAGTATCAATACTAAAGCTGTCAGTCAGTGAACATGATAACCTCTCCACTAACTCAGTTCTTTTTCTTTTTTATCAATGTATTGTGATTCTCAGTAAATGATTTCTGAACTTATTTGCACACAATTATATCCAAGGAAGATTTTGGTGCTGTTTTAATTCTTCTTTCTAGTAATTTCTTGGTACTGTATAGAGAAATGGTTAGTTTCCTACATTGAGATTATTCTATTTACCATTGCTAAATTCATTCTACACTTTATGTTACCTTCATGTTAAATCCAGATAACAAATAAGTCAAGAAATTTTTCTAAACATCTAGAAAATTCAAGTACCCATAGAGAATATTCTTTAAGATTTTACTTGAGTCCACAAGCTATCTTTTCGTTTACAAGTATTTTTGTTTACTTTTTAGAGTCATTAGGTAATTCCTTTTGTATTTTGCCCTATTTGATTTTAATCACTGGGAAATATCAGCTTTAGTAGGCTTACATCTTTGTCGGCATCAAAAATCCACTCATTATTTTTTAAACTGAAGTTTAAATATTAATTTTGAGGAAGTGTCCCCATTCCCATTTTTAATGCAAAATGTGTCAATGATAGTATAAGCCCATGCCTATATTCATGGAGACAAAGACCATATCCATCATCCTACTAAATCTAAAAAGTAGTTTTCACTATTGTTTTGGGGTGTAAAGGATTAATGTAGACTTCCATCCCTACCAAATACTTCTAGTGAGTCACCAAACTCTTCTGATCTCTGAGTGTTTGCTGTGCTCCCTGAAGCTAATTTGGACATTAGGAGTGCCTCTGTGGTTCAGAACTCAGTCAAATGTCACTTATTATTGAGAATGTGGAGAATCAACAGGTGCGTATTCAGTCTCAGGGTTCATAGAATCTTGACCTTACAGATAGCTAAGGCTGTATCCTTGAATTTCTGTAGTACAGTATTCTCACTGTCTCAAAATTTCTTTGAGAGCTGAGGCTGCACCTTATTCATGTTTTATCTCTAGATACTGGCATAGTACTCGATACATTCATAGATATGTCAGATATTTCTTATGTTTCCAGGTGAAGGGCTTTCTTAAGAGTAACATTATTGGACTCTTGCTTGCATCATGTTCTTGCATCTTTTATTTTTATCCCCTGTTTTCTAGTCTTTGGGATCTTCCACCTACAACGAGGGTTGTTCCCATCAGATCTCTGGGCAAAATTAAAGTTATCTTGACAAAGCAGGCTGTACCTCTGTAGCTGAAGGCAATGATTTCCAAAGATGAGGAATAGAGAAAGGTAAGTGTCTAACTCATTGATGAAGTATTAGTACACCCTTTGGCCTCACATAGAGACACATTCATTAGTGGGTTTTTTATATATAATAAAATTTATAAATTATAAAATTTATTATGAAGGTGGCGTCCTCTCATTTATACTTGTGACAAACTTCTACCAGTGTCTCTCTTAATCAGTTCTATACTTCAAAGGGGAAAACAGGATATCCTATTAATTTCTAAAGCCCCCACAAGTAAGCACTAAAATATTTGTTGAGCAGAAAAGAACAGTAAGAGTAAGAAAATTGAAAGATAAAAGGAAGAGTAGACAAAAATATCACAAGAAAACTGCAGATCAGGATTTCTTATGAATATAGATGTAAAAACCCTCAGCACAATACTATAAAGTCAAGCCCAACAACATATAAAAAGAATTATATTACAGAATAAAGTGGTTGAATACAAGTTTGGTTCAACATAAAAAAATCAATTAATAATATACATCATGGCATTAGAGTAAAAAAAATTATGTAATCATGTCAATAAATGCAGAAAAAAATCTTGACACAATTCAGTGTCCTTCATAATAAAAATGCTCTAAAGTTGGAATAGACAGGAACTTCCTTACTCTGATATAGGCACTTAGGAAAAATGCATAGCTAATATCATCCTTAATGTTGAAAGACTAAATGCCTTCTCCCTAAAGATGAAAAAGAAGGCACAGATGTTTCCTTTTGCCACATCTGTTTAACACTATACTAAATATTAACTGGGAAAGATATTTTAAAAGGCATCAAGATTGGGAAGGCAAAAGAAACCCTCTTTATTTTCAGGTTCACCTTCAGAAACTTTATAGAAAATTCCAACAAATTCACTAAAATTTTTTAGAGCAAGGCCAAATGACTCCACCAAGAGTTCATGGTATTAAAATCAATACACAAAAATTAATTGTGTTCTTATATATTAGCACTTAAAAATCTTAAACTAGGAAAATAATCCTACCAATCTAATGTCAGAAATGATAAAACACTTAGTAAGAAACTTAACAAAAGTATGAAATTTCTATTCTGAAAACTAGAAAACATCATTGAAAGAAAATTTAATAACTTAAATGAAAATTTTTACTTAAAAACTTCAATTTTTTAAAAGTTTAAATAAATGTTCATAGTTCTGAAGATAACACAGATTAGATGGCAATATTACTCAGATATATCCAAAGATTCAGTGCAATCCCTCCCAGGATCCAAACTAGTTTCTTTGCAGAAATTGAGAAGATGTTCCTAAAATTGGCATGGGATTTCAAGATATTATAAATAGCCTTAATAATCTTCAAAATTAACAAAGCTACAGTTCTGTAAACATAGATGTGCCTACATCACTATAGTATGATGTCTTTAAATATTTTGGGAAAATACCTAGAAAATGAACAGTTGGGTTGAATGGAATTTCTACTTTTAGCTTTCTGATGACTCTCCAAACTGATTTCCATAATAGTTGCACTAGTTTACATTCCCACTAGCAATATAGAAAGGTTTAAAAGTCTGACACTTCTTGAAGATTTACCAAAAGGCTACAATAACTAATAAATCACCTTATGCTCTGAGCATAAAGACATATATAGATTGTGGAATAAAATTGAAAGTCCAGAAATAAACCTTTGTATTTATGGTCAGTTGATTCTGAACATATATGCCAAAACAATTATGGGGAAAAGACTATTTTCAACAAATGGTCTTATGACAACTAGATGTGGACATGCAAAACAATGAAAATGGACTTTTACCTCAGACAATGCACAAAAATTAACTCACAATGGATAATAAATGTGTAACACATAAAATGCATAACACTCTTAGAAGAAAACATAGGAGGTTTCACGATGTGGGATTAAACAAATCTTCTTAGATATACCCAAATCATCGCTAAGAGAAGAAAAATGGATGAATTAGAGTTTGTAAAAATTTAAAAATTTTGTGCTTAAAAAGATAACCTTTCAGAGAGTGAAAAGAGAATATATACGAGAAGAAATATTTGCAACTCATATACTTTGTAAAGGATTTGGATGTAGACTAAAAATTTCCTACAACTTGATAATTGAAACATACTTCAAATAAAATGTAGACAAAGGATATGATTATATATTTCTCCAAAGATATACAAATGCCAGTAACCTCGAAAATATATGGTCAGTATTATTAAACAGCATGGAATGGAAATAGAAACAATGCAATCCTACTAGGACAGTTGTAACATAAATAACAGAGTGTAATAAGTGTTGAAAGAATCTAGAGAAGTTGGAACCCTCATATACTGTTGATTGAGAATGTGAAAATTCTACAGTCACTTTGAAAAATATCTACACATTCCTGCACATATTAACCTGTCAGTAATCTATATATTTTTAGTTTTTATAATAAGGGCACTTCAGCCTAACCTACTCATAAACAAATTAATATTTAAAGTAGCATGAGCCTATTGGCATTTCTATATCTTGTTAGTATATACTCAAGTGGAGTAAAGATATATTTCCACATTAAAAACTTGCATGTGAATGTTTATATGGATATTATTCATAATAGTTGAAAAGTGACAACCCAAATTCTATCATCTGATGAACATGTAGACAGAGTGTGGCAATTCCATGTAATATAATATCATGTGGCAATAAAAAAGAATAAAGTACTGGTACACGGTACAGCATGGATTGACCTTGAAAACATTATGCTAAGTGTAAGAAGTCACAAAACCACATATCTTGTATAATTACACTTGTACTGAATGTCTAAAAGGCAATACAATAGAGATGGAAAGTAAATTAGAGGTAGCCTAGGCCTAAGGGTTGTGGAGAAATGGCCAATGACTAATGGCAATAAAGTTTCCTTTTGAGGTGACAAAAGTGTCCTAAAATTGTGGGTTGCATAATTCTGGAAATGCACTAAAATTTAGACTTATATACTTTGTGGGTGAATTGAGTGATGTGAGTTATATCGTAAAAGTTGTATTTTTTTTAAAAGGAAAAGGAAAATGAATATAGCTCCAGAAGAAATCTACTTTTGCTTCCTGAGGTGCCTGAAACAAATTATTGCAAGTCAGGTGACTTAAAATAGCAGAGATTTACTGTTCTCCACTTTGGAAGATAGAAATGTCCATACTTAGTTTTACTGGGCTCAAATGAAGGCATTGTCTGGGCTGCACTCCCTCCAGAAGTTCCAGGTAAGAATGTGTTCCTCTCCTCTTCCAGCCTCTGGTGGTTGCTGGCATCCCTTGCTTTGTGGCTGTATTTACTGTCACATTCTATGTCTCTTTGCCTAAATCTGGCAGGGTTTACATCTTACACATATTCAAGGCTCCCTGGGATAACCTTCCTATCTTAAAATCCTTCAAATACCCACACTTGCAAGGCAATTTTTCCTTTTAAAAAGAAACTATTTAGACAAAGTCAACACTGGTTATCTGAGCAAATAACAACTCATGAATTGATCAACAGTCAGAACCAGAAGAGATTTAAAGTTCCCCCTCGCAGTGTGAGCAATGGGCTTTTACAGGCTGAACAAGAAACAAAATAGAGAAACCACTGATTGGCTACAGCTGTGCTTTCTCCTTGTTGGGACAGGGTGTGATGAGGAAGTTGCCTCATTTGTATATGTTTTAACTAATTGAGTTTGTTATTGCCTAAAGTTTGGCTATTTCTGACTGGCTGAAGCTCCACTGTTTGTAATAAAATATACTTCATTAAGGTTTGGCTTGTTTACTCCTAAATTAGGTTGTAATTTGTTGTTGAAGGAATTATAAGAACAAAGACAGCCTCAGTCTAATAGCCTCCTGCTTATTTAACATTTATAAAGAAGCGTTAACAAGTTCCAGGGATTAGCACCTGATGTCTTTGGGGGCATTACCCAGTCTACCACAAAACCCAGGAGGCCTATTTTCTTTTAAATCTCCTTGTTGGTGATAGGAATTTAAATGTCCTTTTTGGTGATAGGAAATTGACTAATTTTTAAAAAATAGGCCTCTTTTTTTAAAAATCTCCTTGTTGGTGATAGGAAATTAGTTAATTTCCTATCACCAACAAGGAGATTTTTAAAAAAATAGGCTTCTAAATATGTGTTCATTCTTTTATCTTTAAAATAAAAAAATCTCCTTGTTGGGCACAGTGGCACATGCCTGCAATCCCAGCACTTGGGAGGCTGAGTCAGGAGGATTGCCACAAGTTTGAGGCCACCCTGGGCAATATAGTGAGTTCAAGCCCAGCCTAAACTATATAGTGAGACCCTGTCTCAAAAAAAAAAACCAAAAGAAAACAAAACATTTCCTTTACAGGAGATATCTTTATAGGAGATGTCATTGTAGGTCACATCTATCATAAATTGGTTATATTTGATAGTAAGTCTAAGGAAAAGACCCAGGAATCTCTTAATCTCATGGGCCTATGGTCTGGAAACATTACTAAGCTTTTTGGTAAGCCTTTTATGTATCATATTTAATAGTTATGACACACACAATTAAAAGGCTACCCAGGGCTTTGTCTAAGCTCTATGGTCAATGTGGTGTTTGTGACCAGCTTAGATGCTTCATTTGGCTTTGTCCATCCAAGTGATGATATTTCACCTTGTAAGGCCAGGAAACATTCTTTCTTTTTTTCCATTTTATAACTTCCTGTGTAAACTGTGAATTGCTATAAGCACAAGAAATTGTTTTATTGAACATGTTTTCCTCTGATAGTTCTTGCTACAGTACCTAATCATGAGTCCCTGACACAGTTTTAGGCTTCCAGGGAGAAGGAAAATAACATCCCATAAATTGAAAACACAGTGTAATGATGTATGATTTGAAATATGACCCCCAAGTGTTCAAAGGAATGAAATGTATGTAAAGTACTTATTTTAGACTTTCATTTAACTCTTCAGAAAAGAAAATCTGAGAACCACGCATAGAAGATGGAGGCAATGAACTGATTTTAAGTTAAAATTTTTGCATTAAAATGACAATTTTTCCTTAGTGTGGTTATTAGGAGATGGTATACTGTGCACAAACATTTTCAGAAGTTAATTGTCTCCAGATCCAGGTTCTGAAGAATTGAACTCTTATGTCTTGCAGTCATCCCCGCAGTATTTAACTGTTACTGGTAGCAACTAAACTGATTATTCACTTGTCATCTCTAAGTGATTTGAGGTTAATTCTCATTCACATTTAGAAGATAAGTATTTGTCACTATTCAAAAAAAAATTTGATCTCATATAGGCACTGATGTGGAGCTTTGACAAACTTACATGTTGGCATTTTAATGAGAGTAAGTTTTATGGGTACCAAAGTTGAAGACCTTAAAGAGAATATTTTATATTTGAATGAATAGGTTTGTATGTGTGCTCAAAATAAATCATTCATCTTTTCACCATACTTTGTATACTGCAACCAAAAGCACAGAGTCCATTGTCTTGGGTACACCTTGCCTATCTTCATGGGGTGGAATTACTATTTGGGTAGTGCAACTAGAACAGACTTATGTAATTAGGTGAGATTCAAAGATGTGAGGAAATTAGATTTATGAATATTTTGGGGAGTGGTAGGGTGGCACGTTAAAGAGAACTCTCCAAGGAGAATAACAATTAGAAAGAAACATGCTAAATTGACAAAGTAAGCTGTGAGAGAAGACACCATGTCTGAAGAGACCATTCAGGACAGTTTAAAATCTAAGTACAAATATACAAAGGAGAGAGAAACTGAATTTTCCTGCAGTAAATCTCCATTTTTGATCAAAGCTCAGGATGGAAACTACTCCTTTTTTCATTGTGTTTTCTGCTCTCCATCTTACTCTTGAGAATTTAGACATTATTTCTTTACGTTTTTCTGGTTTCAAATTATTTGAATAGAATATCTAATCATACCATTCTACACACATTCCTATGCCCTTCCAGTGAGTCATTGCCATGATCTGGTCATTGTGTTATTCAGCCTCTATTAAAGCATTGCCATCAAAGCACATTGCTAAGGGAGAGGCAAGTTTAGATGGAAGAACAAAGAGGCTTTTTGAACAATACTTTTCATGTGATATAGCTTTGCCCAATTATTATCAGACTCCTTGCTTTCTTTTCCTCAGTATTTAGAGAAATGCTTTCTGTTAAGTATGGAAGACTTCTTTGAAGGATGGTTTGTTTCCTATAGTTTTTATTCACTCTTTCAGGTTCTCACACTAGTGAGACAATACGTTGCTTACACATGCAGGCCTGCTTTATTTCACTTATCAGTATGATCTCTAGTTGTGACCATTTACTTATAAAAGCCTCGAGTTTATTTTTCTTTATAGCTGAGTAATATTCCATTATATAAAAGTACCACAATTTTTTTATCCAATCTTTGGTGGATGGACATTTGGGTTGCTTCTACCATTTAGCAATTACAAATTGTGCTGCTATGAACATGGGTGCACATATATCGCTGTGATATGATGTTTTCAGATCTTCTGGGAAAAATATCCAGAAGTGAAATAAGTGGGTTGAATGGGACCTCTGTACCTAGTTTGCTGAGGAATCTCCAAACTGATTTCCACAGTGGTTTCACCAGTCTGCATTCCCACCAGCAGTGGAGAAGAGTTCCTGTTTCTCCACAGCCTTGCCAGAATTTGTTATTGGTTGATTTCTGAATGCTAGACATTCTTACTGGGGTGAGATGAAATCTCAATGTTGTTTTAATTTTCATTTCTTGAATGACTAATGATGTTGAACATTTTTTCATGTATTTGTTTGCAATTTGTATTTCTTTATCTGAGAAATATGTATTCATCTCAGCTGCCCATTTTTGGATTGGGTCTTTGAATTTGGGTTCTGATGTTTTCTAATTCTTTGCATGTTCTAGATAGAAGACCTCTGTCTGAGGGACAGTCAGCTATAATTATTTCCCAATTTGTGGGTTTTCTTTTTACTCTGCTGGTGATTTCCTTAGATGTGCAGACACTTTTCAGAAGGATGAGATCCCAGTTGTTCATTCTTTCAAGTGTTTCATGTGCCGTTTGTTTTTGTTCATGAACTCTCTTTCTACCCCTGTGTCTTCAGGGTTCTTGCCTATCTTCATGGGGTGGAATTACTATTTGGGTAGTGCAACTAGAACAGACTTATGTAATTAGCTGATGGTTAAACAGAGATTCAAAGATGTGAGGAAATTAGATTTATGAATATTATTGTCTTACCTACTTTTCTATTATTGTTTTACCTACTTTGTCTTCCAATAGATTTAGTGTTTCTGTTTTAATATTGAGATCTGTTATTCATTTTGACTTGAGTTTGGTACATGGTGATAGACTTGGGTCTATTTCCAGTCTTTAACAGGTGGCAAGCCAATTTCTCCAGCACCATTTATTAAAGAGACTATTGTTCTTCCAGTGAGTTTGTTTGGCCCTTTTATCAAAGATTAGGTGGCTGAGTGTGTTCATGCATTGTAATTCATTCCTATATTTTTCATTTAACGTTTCCGTCCATTGCCTATGTTCATCTATTTTCTATGTTTCTTTAGATGTGCTAAGCAGTTCATTATTGTCATTTCATTTTTTGCCTGAGATTATTTCTGATCTAATCTCTTCTATGGCCTGATGGAATTGTTTCTTTACTTCCACTGCAATCATTTCAGCAATTTCAGGTGTGTGTTTACCAAGTTCTCCTATGTCAATATCTCCTGGACTTGTTCTGAGTGGGGTGGAGTTCTGAGATTGTGTTTTAGTCTTTCATCTTGTCATGTTTGATACTAGATGCAGACCAGTCAGTCTCCCTCTTTCCTGGCAGCTTACCAAATGTCTCTAGTGTCCCTAGTTTTCCTGGTGGTCAGGCTTGCCCCTCAGTGTCTGCTGAGATGCACTGCTTAGTCTGGGGTGTTCCAGCAGATAGTGAAGTGCTTCTAGTTCTTGCAGGTCTCAGACACAAACTGTGATGTCAGCTGATGCCTGACCGTCTGATGCAGCATCCCCTTCCAGCTCAGGGCATGTATATGACCCAGAATTGGGTTGCACTGGTGGCACAATCCCATACCAGTGTCCTATGTCCCCAGGCAATTCAGGGTACAGGCAAAACCCAGACATGAGCTGGGTCAACAGTTTGTGGATCACCTAATTCCGTGTCTCCAGGCAGCTCAGTCCATGCACAGGAGCTAGACACGGAGCCTACTGGCAATGATCATGGACCGCCTGTGTCCCTGACCTACAGGATGTCAGAGCACAAGTAAAGGGCAGTCCCGAAGTGCAGTGCCAGCAGCCTGTGAAGTGACTGCTCTAGTACCTCACTCGGGGCAGGGCATGTTCAGGGAGGGCCCACACAGAAACCCCAGTGATAGCAGGTCACAGGCTTTCTGAGTGAGGATCTCCTGTCTGCCCCAGGTACACAATGGGTGGAGACTTCTCCTGAATATCTCTTTGAATCTGTTTCATGCATTCAAGTTCTTTCCTATATTGTTCATTCAATATTTCCATTATTTTTCTATTCTCTTCTGTTTTTTATAGATGTCTTCCTTAGATGTGCTGAGCAATTCTTTCATATTATTGTCATTTCATTTTTAATCTGAGAGATTAATTCTGATCTGATTTCTTTTATGGCCTCATGAAGTTGTATCTTTACTTCACTTGTGATCATTTCAGAGATTTCAGGTGTGTGACTTTCACATTCTCCTATGTCAATGTCTTCTGGGCTTTTTCTGGGTGGGGTGCAGTTTGTTCCTTTGTCTTGTCTTTTTCAGTGCTGGAGGCAGAGCACTGAGTGTCACCCTTCACTGGCAGTTCACTGAATGTCCCTAATTTTTCTAGGGATCAAACTTGCCCCATGATGGTGGTGGGAGTTGAGCTGCCTGGTCTGGGGTTCCCAGGCAGTTGATGGAGTGTACCCAGCTCTCCCGGGCTCAGACACAAACTGCAATGGTAGTGAAACATGTCCACCAGGTCTGGGATCCCCAGGCAACCGATGGGTCACAAAGGGCTCAGATACAAACATGATGGCAGTGGAAAGCAAGATGCCAGGTCTGAGCCTCCCAGGAAGCTAATGGAGCACATAGGGCCCAGATGTGAAATGCAGTGGCTGTGGAACATGGACTTCCTGTTCCATTGTCCCTAAGCAGCTAAAGATATGCACAGGGCTCAAACATGAACCATAATGGCAGTCAAACATAGACCACAGTGTCCAGGGTCCCCAGGCAGCTGATGAAGCATGCAGGGCCCAGATACAAACTGCCACAGCTGTTTTATTTGAACTCAGCAAATTTTTTTTTTTTAATTTTTTGACTATTGAAGCAATTGTCTGTAATCTGATTTGGCTTACAGATAAATGTCATCTTAATTTAGATAAAGATTTGCTTCCACCAGTTTGCCAGCTTGTCAAAATGTTGTTAAAATTGGTTTGATAAATGTAATGCATATTGTTGTTTGTGTATTATAACTTGAGAGTCTCTCATCGGTCGAAATTAATGTGTTAAGTATTGTGATTGGATTTTTATAGGACATCAAAAATTTGTTAAGGTAGTTTTAAAAAAATCCCTTAGGGTGGAGAGAGATTGTTGGACAGGACTCCAATTGGTGAATAAAAAAGAAGCTGCCTGGAACAACATTAACCATTTTTTGTTCATTAATAAGGAGCCCCAATAATCTCTATAGCCTTATGGGAGACAGCTCAGTAAATATTGTTCAAAATATATTATTGTGATATATTTACATTGGCCATTGTCAGAAAGTTGTTTTCAAAATAAGACAATAATGTTTTCTAATTAAAAGATGCTGTTGGTACAAAACTAAACTAAGAACAAAATAATGACAATTTTTTTTTTTTAATTTTTCTGGTACCAGGAATTGAACTCATAACCTCACACTTGCCAGGCAGGTGCTGTGCCTCTGAGCTAAATCCCCAGCCAAATGACAATTTGTTATTGCTAATTTCATGGTATATTAAATGAATTCATGTCTTCCAAATGTACAGTGTGCTAAAATGTAAAACTGGGGTTGTTTATAGTGATAAACATTTTCTTTCAGAAACAGACATCTGCCTTTCTCTTGTGCTCCAGATATTTGTAATAAGAGATTTATGTCAAGCCAACATGAGGTCATCAGTCAAATGATAATTTCTTAACAAAAACTTATGTGATGTGTTATGCTACATATTCACCACTACATTTAAAAATACTTAGATATTAAACAGCCCAGACAATATTATAAATTTCTTTAATGATGTCTTATTAAAGGACAACAAATTAGGTAAAAGCTTCTTATATATTAGGTAGGGATGACTGACTAAAAGGCTATTCTGTGCCAAAATGGAGATTTAAATGTGCTACACAAATGTCATCATGCCTGTTATGTTATAATACTATGTATGACTTTTGATTTCAAATTTTCCCTTTAAATCTATATTACTGTTTGTTAATACTCTACAGGGATTCAACTACTGAAATACCCATGATTGGTAATAAGTAACCATTCTGTGGCTCTACTTTATATTTCAAGGTGCTTAATACTCAGATAAAATTTTAATAATTAAGTTTACTGCTGTCACTATGATGTAATGTCATTAATCTTCTCTTCAGGATGTTCAACAACTGAGGTTTGGAGCCCAAATGTTAGAAAAATACCTGGGCTAGGAGCCAATATATTGTACCTAGCTCTCTAAGGTCAGTGAGGATCCAGGATGTAAGAGAACCTCTGATGTGACATCATATATCTTGGTTGAGTCCCTGGTCTTCTGATCCAGGAGATTGTGGGACCACAGTGGAAAGTGATTCTATGGTGTGTTGTGTACCTAAGGAGAGTCACCAGGAGAGAAAAGACTCCCAAGCTTTCACAGATAGCAACTTGGTCAAGGAATGGTCATCACTAATCCAGATGGCTGACTCTGACAGAAGGCTGACACTGACACTGAGAGGCACTGTAGATGGTTCCAAGTTATATCTGAGGAGATTAACTGACCTTGATAGATAACAAGAAGTTAATTTTAATTAATACAGGTCTCATTTTAACTTGGTCTTAAATATCCAGCAGAAAAGTATAACCACAAGTTGTATAAAATAATGCCATAGTAATAGTAAATTCT
This sequence comes from Chinchilla lanigera, assembly GCF_000276665.1. NCBI lineage: Eukaryota > Metazoa > Chordata > Mammalia > Rodentia > Chinchillidae > Chinchilla > Chinchilla lanigera. The sequence continues at coordinate 18,980,390 of NW_004955426.1, read as the reverse complement.
CTAAAAATTGGTTTATTCTTGCCTAGAGACTGCCAAACTCGAAGTGACCACAAGGATAAAACCAACAGAAAATATGCTAGATTCTTTCTACAAGGATGCATCTCATAAAGAGAGTTTATAACTGCTAAACTACAACAGGACTTCTATCTGAGGCCATTAGATTTAACTTTCTGGAGGGGGCCCTGACTGCAGTATCCCTTCACATTAATCCTTCTCCACTTGAAGCAGATAAGATGAAAACTACACCCAGTCTTCCCTAACCACAGTTAGGAATAGCTCTCCAGAGGAAAAATATTACATACAGCTAAGTTAGTTACAAGTATTATAGGCAATTAGACAGGGCTAACTGGAAAAAAGGGACATCCAAATAAATAAATAAATTAGGATGGCTTAGTACAGTCAACAACATGGGGATGAGGGTATGTTTGTATATTAGCAGGTCATAAAAACATCATTGGATGCCGTCCTGGAACATGTTGCCATAGAGAAAAGACATCTTCAAACCCATGGTGAAAACTACTGCCAACAGACCTGTCATGGATTCTACAATGGACTGATTACATTAACATGTCTGTGTCTTTTACTTCTGCCCTTAGTTTGTTGCAGGGGACACCTAATCCAACAGTGCTAACCATGTTTCAACTGCTGAAATCACAACACAAAAAGGAGAAGTTGGTGGAGACCACTACACAGTGGCTCTGAGCAGGATTTAATATTAACCTATTGGCTTTCCATGTCTACTTGTGAATTGTCTGAAGCTTAGGCACCTTATCTGGCTATGGACAGCAGACTTGTAGTAAGTGAACCTATATGAGTCACTGCGCACTGCTGAGGCCTGCATTGGCCTGTGAAGCTGTGACACCTCAAAGGACAAGATAAAGTCACAGCTGAGGTTATTTGGCTCCAACCCTAGTTAACTAAAAGGAGACTGTAGCTGCAGGCTCCACACTCCTACAATAAATGCCAACCTAAATATAAGGTAGTTCTCCTGACTGACACAATTTACTACACAATTGGGAAAATATTTCCCAAGGTCCTGCCTGCTCAGATTTCTGTGTTTTCTTGGGTATCCCTGTCCTTTGTTTGAAAACCAAACAAATATGGGACCCAGAGAAGTCTTTGTCTTAACTCAGAGAACCTTGAATTCTGTAAGAGAGTTGGGCTGTCCTGGAGCCCTAAAATCATTTCAAATGTCTCATTTATTTAAGCCTTCATCATCCATTCATTTGGGATATTGTGGGCCTGATCAGCCTGCAATAACTAAGGATTATTAATACAATAGAAGAAAAGTCTGAAAATAAATTTACATATGATTAATGAATGTAATCACACTCTTTTATAGCTATTGTTTTCTGTTCTTGACCTTGAGCCAGTTTTCATTCTGTTGTATACAACTCATTCCAGTAGACTGACTTTACAGTACTTTTAGCCAGACGTGGTCCCTGAAGATATTAGAGGAACAGTTTAATGGTTACTGAGTTATACTGGGATCTGGGATTGCTGAGGCAGAACAGGACACAATTGTCCAGACTAGTTGCTCAGAGAATGAGTTTTGTCTGGATGGTGTAAGGGTAACATAATAACTTTGGCAATGACCAAAGGCAGTGATTAAATAATGTCTTAGAGAGGGACAGAGTAAAGGGAGTGCTTCTCTGGAGTTTAGTTGTAGTTCATTTGCTTATGATTTCCATCTTATCCTCAACAACTTGGAATCCTATTGTACTTTTGGGGCTTACAGAGCTTTGAAAAGTAAGAGAAAGATCATTAGCAACTGCCTGAGAGTTCGGGGTCTCTGAGCAGCAATACTAGCTGGCTATGAATATAATATAGAGGTGGGATACTTGCTCTTGGATATTTTAGTGATATAGTTTCAGCCCATTACTTCTTTCCTTTCCATAAGGAAAATTTCATTTTAGAATAAATACACCTAGGATGTCCAAAGAGGAGTTTTAACTGTAAAAGCATATGACTTTGCTTTTCTTCACTATAAATATTTATATTTTAAGACATACTCCAAACTCCATAACAAAAGATTTTAAAGCAGCCATGACCTAGAAGAAATCTGTGTGTGGATAATGGAAGATGGGTCACAAGTCTAAAAAGAATTCCATGTGTTTTAGATCTAGTTTCTCTTTCCTTTTGTCATAGTTTGGTGGAAGTTCACTAAGGTATATACATGATTGGGATCAGGAAACTTTTCTATGTAGGGATAACATTAGCACTGCTACTGCCAAAGGGGTTTAGGTTTTTAAACCTATTTATCATTTAAAAAAAATTTTAAATGCTCTAAAGCTCAATTGCATTATTTAGGGGAAAAGTCCATTTGTGGCCATAGACTATGACCTTAATTAAGGGCCAGATAAGTTAAAAGTCCCTCATATTGATCCTAAGAAGAGACTATTTTGGGAGACAACATTTGGATGGATTATGAAAATTCATCTTCTTATTAAGAGAAAAAGAATTTGAAATATCATGCATAAGCAGGCTTACAGGCATTATCCTGAGTTAGAGGGAATTTGTTATGAAGTTAAGATTAGCATTTTCAATAAAGTTCAGGTACAATTTTGAAAATATATTAGAAGTGTTATGAATGATTTTTATTTTGAATGATTTCTGGAATGTCTTTCAAAACAGAATAATAGGAATTCACAATTTTTTTGTTTTTGTCTATGTTGTTCTTTTCTTATTTTTAAATTCTCTTTAAAATAAAAAAAAAAGAAATGAATTTCAGGGAGGTGTTACTGTCAATATTCCAGGGACTGTATCATACTTAGCATGCTAAATAGCATACTCCAACTTGAGTTCTAAAATATTTGTACCTAAAGAATTATAACTTTGTTTAAAAGGAAAGAGCAGTGGTCTGATTATATTCCTTTACCTCAGGTAAGTTACTTATCCATTCATTCATTTCACAAATATTTGTTGAGATCAGATTATGTGTCAGGCTTTACAGTAGGTGCAGTTTGGTGAATTGTAGGAATGCTACATTTATTGGGAAGTGGTGGAACTTTTGACATTTAAGGAAGAAGCCTTCCTGGAAGAGTGCTTTTGGATCCTGGTCACAACCCCATGACAGTGAAGGCAAGGACAAACTCTTATGTAGAAAGATAGTGGCTCATCTAGAGACCTCTGACCAATGTTCCATGGATATCTGGGAATGTTTTAATAACTTGCTTATTTGAAATATCTTTTTAATGTGTTAGTCTGCCTTTATTATATTTGCCAAGAAAGCTCATCAAGCTCCATGTGATATGCAGACATTGACAGACAGCTCAGAAAAGTGAAATGTGCATTTTTATTTTTTCTAGAAAAAATGTGCTATGTACTTTCCACTATATCTAAATTTTCTACAAATTTCCATTTCCTCTTATTTATTAATCTTCATCTGACTTGTCTTTTTCCTCAGTATATTCAATGTTTGAACAAATTTTGTTATGGCTTGAACACAGATGGAAACTGTTTGAATTTTTATGGAGCAGCCCACGTCTGGCTCCTGTGTGCATCCTGAACTGACTGGAGATGCAGAATCCAGTGGGCTGCCACCCGCTGACACCACAGTTCCCAGTTGAAAGCTGCAGAGAGAACCAGGTAGTTCCCATCTATTTCCTGGGGTCAGTGAGGGCAACCCAGGACCCCGCTGCCTTTGCAGTCTGAGTCTCCATCTTCTATGCGCCCAGGCCAGACAAGAGCTCCTCACTCAGAAGGCCTGAGAACTGCTTCCACTGGGGTTCACATGTGGGCCCTCCCTGCATGTGCCCTGTGCCGAGTGATTGGATGGTCTGCGAGCTGCTGGCACTGTGGTTCTGGTCTGTGTTTTGCTTGCACCCTGATCTCTTGGAGGTCAGAGATACGGATGGTCTGTGACCCTTGTTGGAATGGCCTGTGTCTGGCTTCTGTGCACTTCCTCAACTGACTGGAGACATAGAATCAGGTGGTCCACAAACTACTGACCCTGCAGTTCATGTCTGGGTTTTGCCTGTACCCTGAACTGCCAGGGGACACAGGTCTACTGGACCAGGACTGTGCCACCAATTCAACCCGAGTCTGGGCCATACACGCACTCTCCACTGTGAGGGGACACTGGATCAGATGGTCTGCCATTAGCTGACATCACAGTCTGCATCTGAGACCTGGGAGAACTAGATACACTTCACCATTTGCCAGAACACACCAGAATATGCAGTGCATCTCAGTGGACACTGAGGGGCAAGCCTGACCACCAGGGAAAACTAGGGACACTAGCGGCCTTTGCTGAGCTGCCAGGGAAGAGGGAGACTGAGCTTTCTGCATCTAGTAACAAACATGACAAGATGAAGTACTAAAACACAAGCACAGAGCTCCACCCCAATCAGAACAAGTTCAGGAGACATTGACATAGGAGAACTTGGTAAACACACACCTGAAATTGCTGAAATGATTGCAGTGGAAGTAAAGAAACAATTCCATCAGGCCATAGAAGAGATCAGATCAGAAATAATCTCTCAGGCAAAAAATGAAATGACAATAATAATGAAGGAACTGCTCAGCACATCTGAAGTAGAAACATAAGAAAATAGAAGAACATCGGCAATGGATGAAGATGTTAGACGAAAAATATAGAAAGGACTTAGAACGCATGAAACAGATTCAGAGAGACATCCAGGAAATCAAAGCTTCCATTGAAAGCTGCCAAAACCGTTTGAATGAAGCTGAAGATAGAATTTCAGATTTTGAAGACAGCATGGCAACTAGCGATCGGGAAAGAAAGAATCTCTTAAAATCAACAAGGAACCAGGAAAAATCAATGCAACAGCTGCAAGATGAGGCAAAGAGGAATAATGTGTGACTAGTAGGAGTCAATGAAACAGCAGGAGGCAATACAAACAACATGAAAAGAATATTTGCAGAAATAATAGCAGAAAATCTCCCAAGCATGGAAACAGAACCTGATATACAGGTAAATGAGGCATATAGAACTCCAACTAACCACAACCAAAGTAAAACTATGCCCAGACAAATAATAGTCAAGTTTCCAGACTTCCAGCAAAAGAATAGAATGTTAAAAGCTGCTAGAGAAAAGAAACAGATTTCTGAAAATCAATTAGATTTTACTAAATGTTTATTTTAAAATGAAAGTGCCCTAGAGTTGGGAGAAATCTTAAAAATTGTATATCTACTCCCTCTCCCTGCTTAGTGAATAGATACAACACATTCAAATAGATTAAAAATTAACATCCTAATGTCAGGAACAAAATGTTAAATATTGTCTAGTATATCTAATATGAGAAATCCAAAATATAAACACTTTAAAGTTCAAAAGAAATGAGATGTATTAAGTAACAGGGAGGTAGACTATAGAGATGAAAAAGGGACCTGGGGTAGATGGGAGAGGGAAGGGTAGAGCTGCAGGAGAAATAAAGGCAATGAAGATGTAATATGTACATATATCAATCTCCCAAGCTGAATACAATCACTATATATTGCACACACAGCCTAATAAATGTTTTTTTCAAGTGAACATACTGCTTTATGGGAAGCATCACTTCAGTGTATATACTGAACAGAAATATACCTCTGATAGTCTTTTCTCATTTTTTCCTAATTGATTGATAACAAAATAGAATGTATCTTTCTTTTTCACATTTAAAAGTGGTTGCTATGTCCCACAAAGCCTTTTTTGTCATAGCACAAACAATAATGCTCAACTGACGTTACATGGCTTTGGGGTCTATTGTTCATTTTCTTCTTTCAGTCTACAATTTTTTTTTTGAGAACAGGCACTGTATTACCCATGGAGCTTACAGAAGTGGATAAGAATTAGACCCTAAACTCAAAAGTTTCAGGATGTAATGGGAAAATAGGTATATGAAACTTAAGAGCTTGTCATGATTAGTATTGAGTAAAAATATATACCAGATGCCATACAGCACATAAAAGATGCATTAATGATTTTTTTCTTTTTAGTATGGTCACCCAAGTTGAGACTTGAAGGAAAGTAGACATTTGGATTGACTAATAGCAAATGCACAGAAATATGACACTGTGCGACATATTTGTTTTTGTTTTTTTGTTTGTTTGTTTGTTTGTTTTTTCTCCGGTACCGGGAATGGAACTCACGACCTTGCGCTTGCCAGGCAGGCACTTTGCCGCTGAGCTAAATCCCCAGCCCCATTGTGCAACATATTTGGATGAAGCACAACAGGAGTAAAACTGATCTCGCGATGGAACACTGGAGAAGAGTGCATAGATTACCAACAGTCTTGCAACAGAAACTTTCAACACAGCTTGAGACTGAGATTTTAAATATATTAAGATCTTAGAAGAATGCATGGTTAGTGGAGTTTGAAACTTAGGATGGAAAACTACTGTAATACTGTAAGTAGGGGAGCAACTTCAGTCAGCTCACCTTTGCAGCAGGTAAGGGATAGTGGTTAAAACAAAGCAAACCTGGAATTCAGGAGCCTAAATAGGCTACTGAGGTAATTTAGGAAAAGTTTTAGAGGGTAGAAGAGAGAGGAGGCTGGAGGTGGGAGATAGGAGAGAGGGAGAGAGAGTATGGAAGATGAGAGGGATAGACGAGCCTTGTAACTACTGTCCTTATTCTCAAACTGCTATACATTAGAACCTGGGGAGGTATTTGTTTGTTTTTCACAATGCAATCCATCCCAGTGATTCTGATCAAATGGTATGAAGTAGAGCTTGGCATCAGGAGTTTTTAAAGTTTCTCAAGAGATTGTAATTAAACTGCAAAGCTGGAGAAGCACTAATCTATACATTTCAGTAACTGAATAGGTAGGACTTTTCCACACCCTATTTATGTGGCACCAAGAAGTGGATAAATGCTTTTGATGTTTTCTGGTCAAGTAGAAAACTTTGGAGAAGCACACTATGATTGAATTTGCTTCTCATCTTTGTAACCAGGTCACATTGCTTCCACACAGTAAACTTGTAATTAACCTACATGCTTCTTACATATGATCCATGTTCCACTAGATTTTTTCTAGTCCTCATATTTGCAATTCATATTTTAGACCTAACTATAGCCCTTTCCTTTCAGCCCTCATTAATATTATCTTATTAGACTAAGCTCATGGTTTACTAAATCTTAATTCATGCTCTCCTTTGTCACCCATAGATTTAGACATACATTTTGTGTCTTTAGATTAGTCATAAAACATATTACATAGGACAAGGACAATCATTTATTGGATTTCAACAGAGTACAGTGTACTTCGCTAGATATATGAGGGTAGGTTTTCATGTACTTGCAGGGTGGAGATGGATGTTCTAAAGGCATACTTTCCTGGTTTTAAAGCTTGCAAGCATTTGGACGTCAGGTGAAATATTTTATTGAAAGATCCTTGGAGGTTCACTTGGTGGAGTTTTCTTCTGTGAGTGCCTATAATATTCCCAGAAAGTGGCTCTCTTTTATGATATATTTTTTACTACCTAACGGTTACTAAGGTTTTGTGAGAATACTTAGCTTTTGATTCACAAAGTTTTTCAAAGAAGCCTCCTGAGAAAGGCTCAGTTGAATACTTTATTGAAACGTATTTGGTCAGTAGGTCCTCTACTGCCTGTCATTTATAATATACTTAGGATAAGCATAGAGAAGGACCACTAATATCCATTTCTTAGTAGAAAAATGCTATTTAAGCATTTTTGAATGAGCTGAATAATGCTGTTTTGTTTAAAGCATTTTGACTTTAACCTCAGGGGTCTAAAGATGTCAGAAGTCCAAATATCACCAAACAATAAAGCACTTGTTAAACTGACTAAGAAACACGAATGACATTTTCTGAAAACTGATGGCAAACCACAGATAAATTGTGATACTTACTAACATACTTTCACTGGATTTCATATAGAAGAACTCTACTGGGCAAAGGCTTCTGACCCAAGAGCTTTTATTATAGGCTTTCTTCCCAAAATGAATATTTTCTGACTTATGGACTTTAGCAAAAGAGGATTTGTTATGTAAAACCCAAAGACATTTTTAATCACAGCAAAATGAACAGGGCTTTTGTTGTGAGTAAAGAAAATACCTCATATGGGAGTTCTGGAGACTTCCTCTGGTGAAAATAATCACTGCAGAATTGTCAACTAGTTAAAGCAGTCACCTACAACTGTGAAAATTGCCATTTTCTTAAGGGCTCAGCCTAATAAAATCTTCTGAAGAAGATGAGGTTTGTTACTTCTGGCCCTGCTATTTCTGTTCAGCTCTGTGGCCCTCTCTACCTTCTGATAGGCCTTACTGTAGTCTAAGATGTCTACTGCCCTTATTTGTGCCCTAAATTATGTGTAGGCTGCCCCTCATCCTGATTCTACCGCAATTAACATGTCAAGCCTAAACTTTTGGGAGGCATATTTTAGTCTGTCCCCTTTCCAAACAGCCTATTTCTCATCTTACTCTTTCAGATTCCTTAGAGAAACTTGTTTTATTAACTTCCTATAGCAAATTCATATCGAGGGCATGTGTCTTTCACATTTTACTTGACCTTAGGAGCAGTTCACAGAAGAGAACTTATAAATGCCTAATGAATGCAGTTGGCCATTTGCATTCATGGGTTCTATATCCTCGAATCTGTCTAATTAAGGGTCAAAAATATTTAGGGGAAAAACAATTGTGCTGAGCAGCTGTAGACTTTTTTTCCCTGTCAGCATTCCCAACACAATACAGTGTGACAACTGCTTGCATATCGTTTACATTTCATTAGGTATTATAAGTAATCTGGACATGATTTGGACAGGTTTGTAGAGGGTGGCAGATGCAACCGCATTGAAGAGTGCTTGCTCAGCATGCAAGAAACGCTAGGTTCGATCCCCAGCATACCTCACACACACACATACACAAAAGAAGGGAGCAAAACAGAGAGGGAGAGAGGAAAGAAGGTAGGAGGAAAGAAGGAAGGAAAGAAGAAATGAAAGGTAGAAGGGAAGAAGAGAAAGAGTATACAAGAGGATGTGCCTAGTTTATATGCAAATACTGTGCTGTTTTATATAAAGGACTATCGTGCCCAGATTTTGGCAGCCGTGAGGGGTTCTGGAGCCAGTGTGCTAAGGAAGACATGCAGGGATGACTGTGCATGTTTCTAGGATGTATCACCAGGAGGCCGGGGCCACAGGAGGTGAATTGCCATTGTGTAATCTGACCCCATACTTTTAGCTTTCAACCCATCAGTTTGCCTCATGCTCACTCGCCTCCTAGCACTTGTGTTTGCTGCCGTTCCTGAACATCTCCAGACCCCTGAACTTGCCACTTTCTATCATATATAGACTGAAGACTTTCCTGACTATCCTGTTTAAAATTTTACCCTCGCCTCCCGGATACTCACTCCCTAGTCCTCTGCCCTGCTCTAGTACTTTCATGCCATTTACAACCACCTGATATGTTACTGATTGGCTGACTGGTTGTCTGTCTGCTGCCAGTAAACTTAAACTATATGAGTGCAAAGGTTTTTCACTGTTCTGATCATTGCTCTTATTCTACATCCGGGCACTGACTATCTCTTAGTACTTGCTGAATGCATGAATAAACCCTTTGGAGAAACAACCTGAAAATATTTATTCATAGTAAGTTATGCATAGTTTCACTTAGCAACTCTACTTACGGACAGCAGTCAAACTCTATGTTTTTTTACTTAACTCATTGAGAGGTGAGGTTTATATGCAATCTCTTTGATTCTGGATGGGTTCTATGACTGATTAAGCAATAAAATGTGGTTGAAATGGCCCTGCCAGTGTCTGAGGCCAGACCTTCAGGGAATAGCAGTTTCCATTTCCCATCTCTTCAACATTTCCCTTTAGAACCAGGCACCACACTCTGAAGAAGCCTATGTAGTCCATGGACAGGTCAAGGTAGAAAGGCATAGAAGTCTGATTAATGGCCCAGTCAACAGCTAGGAACATGGGTCCACTGTGTGAGTCAGCACCGTTGGAAATAAATATCCTACTGCAGTGATGGCAAACCTTTCAGAGCTTTCAATGATGCAAACAGCTTGCTGTGGCACGCATGCCCTAGTCCCATGTGAGCTACCTCAGCTGATGCTGCAGGGGCTGCTCACCAAATTTTAAATTCATAAGCTTTGGGGGGGGGGCATTATCTAACAGCTGGTTACCAGAACATCAAGTTTTATGAATCGTAGAGAAATAAGAACAACATAACACAGAATAGATGTGTATGGATGCCGGAGATGGAGCTCAGCTGCACAGCGCCAGCCTGGCAAGCAGTAGGTCCTGAGTTTGATTCCCAGTACCAAAAAAAAAGTGTGTGTGGAAACGTTTATAGAAATGTTCTTACGATTTTAAAAAGTAAGAAAGTAGAAACAAATTAGATGTCTATTATATACATTATGATTAAAATATTGTGTAACTTTATTGTGGACTTATTTGGCTACTAAAATAAGTTCAAGACATGTATCAATATGAATAGATAAGCAGAACACACGGATATGTGAAAAAAAAGAATGTTTCAGGAAAAAAAGGTTAATCTAATTTTAGGTACATAAAAAGAAACTGCAGCCAAACAGGGAAGCAAAAGGCTGTAATAGCACTTAGGGAGGCTAAGGCAGGAGGCTCACGAGTTTGCGCATAGCCGAAGGGTACACAGTGACATCCTGCCCCCATCAAAAAAAGAAAAGAGAAAGAAAACACTATATAAGTAGAAAAACAACCCAATTACTAATTTGTTGTCTCACCTCTCTGTACATTGTTTCCTCATCTGTGTGTAGAGCTATGACATAAGAAAGAATGATTAGGCCTTTCACTGCATAAAATGTTGACGGCATTTACTTTCTCGAAGTTTATGATGTTTTGCCAGTGAAGCACTAGATGGCGCCACTACCTCTCACATTTCTGTCTCAGCAATTCAACGTTAATTGCAGTAGGCACTGAATGGGCTGTGCTTTTTTCCTTCTGTGATAGCTTTGTCAAAATGTTTGACTATTGAATTAAAATAAATTTAGCTATGTTCTTTTGAGACACTGTGGATCTCCTTAGAGAAGTTTCGTCATAGATAAGTATGAAATTTTGAGAAATCCAGAAGCCCCCCTTTTGTAGAGAGTAGATTCGTTATCTAGGAATCATCCCTTAACTCTTGCTGCTTTAACTTTATCAGAATCTCTTTTTACACCCCACAAAGCTGGCTGACAGGCTTAATTACTAGCATACAGTGTGCTAAGGACAGAACCACCCTGAATAAACACAAACCCCTTACATAGTCCATCTCTAGATCAGAATTGTAGACTTTAGCAATCCCTGAACAAGGCAACTTGCACATTTTACATCCCTGTGTGTGAAGTCCAGAGAAGTTAAGTGATTTGCTCAGCTCCACTCTGAAAGCACAGGCTGCTTAATAGTTTCCAACATCCTGTCCCTTTGTTTTCCACCATATTAGTGCTGTTTCTGTTTAAAATTTTTTTTTCCTCCAGACTTAGGTTGTCTGCCGTGGGTTTTACAACTAACTGGGAGTTTGCCGGGTTGTTTCACATTTTTTTAAAAAATTTAAAACTGGTTAATTGGACCCCATAAACAAGATGTAATTTTAACCAAATTCCTTTATTACCAGTGAGCTTACAGCCAGGGTTATTTTCGCAATAAGGAAATCAAAACTCTATTATTAAAGTTTTTTTCTTCCTTGAAAAACAAATTTAAGTAATAGTTTACCTGCCTTATGACACTGAACTAAAAATCATGTAATAATTAAGGAGAGTAAAATTTGGAATTTTCTAAAACAGTGTTGGAATGATCTGGTCCATTCTTGTCACCTCCTTGTCAAAAGAAGTAAGTTTTATTTCTTTTAAATTTAAGCCTTAGTTATTCAATGTTTTTCAGTTTTGAAAGATGCTAGAAGACCGTACTTAATGAGGTGCTCGCACCTCAGCTTTGTCTTTATTGTTTTAAGCCGGAAAAAGAATTGTACAGTTATGGAAGGAATCAAATGCCAACATATTGCTAATTTGCTTGATTTTCTTTCAAGTGTTTAGATTCTGAATTCCAAGGGCTGACTAGGATTTTAGAAATCTGCTGGAAAACTGTATAATTTTATTGGCTGGCATACTATCCAGTAGTTATCCTCCCCCATTCTTCAAATCTACCTTTTTAAATAAAAATTAAATTACCAGTAGTTTACATTTTACCTTTCATTATTTTATTTACAAATCTTTAAGTCCGTGTGTATTATCTGGTGACTATAAAGCATCTTACCTAGGACTCTGAGAGGGCAATGGTGAATAGTTTCACAAAATCATGCCAATGATAATTTAATGTTCTGGGGCAAGAGCTAGTGTTTGAAACTCGTAAAGTAAAGAAAATAAATTGAGGGAACATGATAATACTTATACCATATGTTTATTAAAATATATAATGGCAAAAACTGTGAATTTATTAAGACTGTGTACTTAATTGAGATTTCATTAGTCAAAAATATACATGTATTTAAAAACAAGAATATTTTGTGAGTAAAATATATAATTATTGGTTATCAGCTACTGTACTAGGTATGCTACAAATTTATGTTATTTCTCTGTAGCTTCCTCAGCACTGTAAGCTGGGAGCCAGTGTTCTTAGATGATAAAATATCTCCAAGTGAATCAGATTTAACCATTTATACTAAACAGCAGGGAACCTAGTATGTTTCAGAAACTATTCAAAATTGCTTTATGTTTTACACATATTAGTTTAATTCTCACAACCCTATAAGGTAAGTTTATCTCCATTTTATAAATGCAGAGAGATAAGTGTATAGGGTTTAGTAGCTAGTAAGAGGTAGGTTAGAGGTCTAAATCTTGGTTTGAAGAATTCCAAAGATTAATGTTAGTCACAATAGTACCTTTCCCCTCAGTGAGTTGAAATCCGGCTTTTAATTGAAGGGTTAATGTGATTTATTTTACCCATAAACAATTAATTCTGCTTCTCATGCCTATATCACTCCGGGCTAAGAAAAGAAACATTGATGCTCCTGGGAAAAAAAAACACTGAGTCACATAATAAACCTTTAAGAGTCTTCAAGACCATCCCAGTGTTGTTCTCAAGCAGAGTGGAGGCCTCTTGGGTGGAATGAAACTTCAGATTCTGAGAATTCACTACAGGCATACAGAACTGAAAAGGGAAGCAGGCGAATTTAGACATGCGTATTTTCAAAGACAGCTCTCAATGAGTTTAATGTATTACCCAAATAAGAACTGCTGGTTTAATTTCCTTTCCTCATTTTGTATCTCAAGAATTTGAGGTCCATAAAGGGAGCAAGTTACTCTTGCAGCAGATCTAATATTAAAATACTGCTATCATTAACAAAAAACATTTTTTTTCTGTTTTTAGAGATCTATAGATATAAAAAAAAAAACCTGTTGAGTCATTTACAATCAGAGTAGGGAGATAAGACTTAGGCAGAAAAATTTCATCAATGTATGCTTTGTCCAGAAATAAGTAGTGATATGAAGAAAAGATGATTAATAGAGAGAGGTGTTTTTAGGGCTGGGGATTTAGCTCAGCGGCAAAGCACCTGCCTGGCAAGTGCAAGGTCGTGAGTTCAGTTCCTGGTACTGGAGAAAAACCAAAAAAAAAAAAAAAGAGAGAGAGAGAGGTGTTTTTAGAAGACTTTAGAATGCAGGTCGTTCCTGAGAGAAGAGGAGAATTTAATGAAGCAGAGAGGACTGGCAAGCTTGCCTAGCAAATATAATAGTGTGAGAAAAAGACAGGGAAGTGAGCAGATGAAGAGAAGTTTGGGACCTATGAACAGCCCAGTCTATCTAGGGTTAAAGTCTTAAAAATTCAAATAAAAGACTAATTAGAGAAACAAATAGGAACTAGAGAGGGTCTTTTATGATAGGTTAAGTGGAAAGCTGTTGAAAGTTTTGTGGATAGGTAGGGGATGAAAATCTTATTCTTTAGATCTAATGGATGAGTTTGAAGGTGAGGAATTGGACCTACCTGATGACTTTGGACCTACTTTCTGGATGTACAGCTGGCTCACACTTGGAGGTGGAATAGCAGATATAGCTCGCCTGGGTTGTACCTGTTACTGTTATTATTTCCAGACACAGATGATGATAGCAAAGACGCAAGGAGAGTCTTACGCGAGAGCCTCAAAGCAGTACTCTGAACTGCTTTCTGAGCTGAAACTTGTAGTATTGGTTTTAAGTAGATTACATGTTGTAATTTGAAAAAGCATGGAAAAGACAGCATTTAGTCTGAGATTTTATAATTTGCTCACTACTGTCTTATTCGCAGTGTTGCCAAGTGTGACTATTTTTCATTATATGAACTTCGGCACTTTTGACATGATGAAATTAATTCTGGCTCAGAGAGGGAAATAAAATAGAACTTCAGAGTAACTTCAGGAGAGGTTTACTTTGTTTTTTTCATCGTTTAGTTTAAAATGGTACTTTATACTCTAAATCAGTGTTTTTTATTCTGTTTGGGGGTAGAGGTATCGAATACTTCTTTTGAGGATTTGATTAAAGCAATATAACTTCTATTCCCAAATTTTGCTTACCATTGTAGAGGTTCATAGACAGCATATAAGGACCTGGTAAATAATCCCTGTCCTTCGTATTGGTAACATATGACCTGTAAACTGAGATACCACCAACAATGAAAAGGGAAAAAATGATTCAGAAATACAGAGCAAGGGATCTTTCTGTATCTCAGGCTGGGAAATCCTCATAGCCTACTTCTATAAAAGTCCTTTTGGCTATCCCAGGTAGAAAGATGGCTCTTTTACATACTGGGAAGAACTTCTATCATTTCATACTAACCAAATCTTGAAAAGTTCCACTACTATTCTGTGACATTTAAAGTAGGATTATTGACTTCATTGTCTTAGGAGCTCCCCAGGGAATTAGTAAAGCACATCTTAAAGAGTGCATGTGTAGGTCATGGAGGAGTGATGTGGGGACCTATATCTGGTCCTATATCCCTTCTGCTGTGGCACTGTTCTCCTGCTCTGCTTCCTGACTATGATAAATTAAGCAACTTCATGCCTCCACACTCTTCCGCCATGATGTTCCTCATTAGGAACCAACCGGTCATGGACTGAATTCCCAGAAACAGTAAGCCTTTAAGTTGTGAGTGTTTGATATTATGTCCCAGCAGGGCAAAATCTGAGTCTTTCTTACTTCAGTGTCCCCTCCATTGTTTAATGTCATGTCCTAAGTACTCAGAGTATTTTCTAATTTGTTTATTAATAGCATTTGAAATGTTTTTTTTTCCTGGTCAAATAAATGTAATGATCATACACTTACATTGACTGACCAAAATTTTGGCATAAAATACAACCACTATGTGAAGAAAAATATAGTCTATTGATAAAGAGTTCATCCCCCTCTTGAATGAAAAATTGAGATAAAATGCTGCATTATTCTTACTGAGGAAAGGCCTGTAAGGAGAGTTTTTCAGTTACCTATTGCCATGTAACAAATTACCCCAAAAGGTAGTAGTTTAAAAGTTTTACTACCCATCTATGCCCCTTCTATGGTTTCACAATCTAGATAGGTCTTTCGCTGATCTTTCCTGGGATTGAATGCAGTCGTATACTGACTTGTCTGAAGCTAGAGGTCTAAGATATTTTTCTTAATTTTTCTTGAAGTTGATGCTGGAAGTCAGCAGGGAACCTTGGTTCTCCTCTACATAGCTTCTTATTCTCCATTTGGTGAGACTGTTTTCCTTCACAAGATGACGTTCTCAGGGTTCCAGGAGATTGGCAAATGGAAGCTATAAGGCTATAAGACCTAACCATTGAAGTCATACAATGTCACTCCTACAAGCCAAAGGTCCAGGCCATAGTCAAGTAGGGGGAAAATAATCTCTCTCTCTCTCTCTCTCTCTCTCTCTCTCTCTCTCTCTCTCTCTCTCTCTTTCAGTGGAAAGGGGACAAAGTTCCAGTAGAAAAGGACAGATGAGGGGAATGGTTTTTACCATCTCCAATAACAATCTGCCTACTAACAAGGACAAAGACATGAAATGCTCATGAGGAGGAATGATAGTGTGAGCTGCTGACATAGGGTCATGTGTCTTGGAACAAACTCAAGTTATGAACAGCAGCCAAAGAAAAGAGTGTAAAAGATTTGGCAAGGAGAGTTTCTGTGATCACTTTAGATAGCTCTAGAGACTGCTCATTTTGCCTTGGCCAAAGAATAGTATTTGACATTTTCCACTAGAGTTTTTCCTTTCTTGCAAGGAAAGACTGAAATCAACAGACTACAGTTCAATTTGAATATTTAGTCAGCCTGGGACAAAAAGATTTTCCCCATGCTAAACACCTTATGGACTCAAAAAATTCAAATATAAAATGAAGCAATGTGCAAAATACCTAATATGCAAACACTTTGGCTGCTAAAACAAGGTTGTAAGCAATGAAAAATAAATGAAGACAATGGGGTTTACAAAGTAATTGATTTCTTTGGTCCTTATAACCCAGTGGATTAGAAATATTAACTTAGCCTTCTGGTTTTAAAGGGGATATTTCTTGATAAAGGTGAACACTACATTATCAAGTGCTACACTGGCTCCATGACCCAGGTCAGAGG
The DNA here is from genome assembly GCF_000276665.1 of Chinchilla lanigera. Taxonomy (NCBI): domain Eukaryota; kingdom Metazoa; phylum Chordata; class Mammalia; order Rodentia; family Chinchillidae; genus Chinchilla; species Chinchilla lanigera. The sequence goes on along the minus strand of NW_004955426.1, from coordinate 18,963,885 downwards.
TCTGTAGCAGACGTTCACTTCTGGAACATGAGCTGAGGGCACAGATGGGCCTGTACCTGTAGGACAGACTGTATCATATCATCTATACACAGGGAAGATATGATGGGATTAATCACAGGCTGGTGTTCCAGTACTGTTTATCCATTCATGTGCTTTCTTATGCTGCCTCTCAAAGCTTCACTATTTGAAATCTCTGAGTTCTGGATATGCAACCTTGTTCTAATACAGTAGTAAGAAACAACCTAGTGAATAAATTTTTCTAAACTGTGCCAGTGATAATGTAGAGACAACATCAGAATTCTTACCAACCTATTATAATTCTTTTCTTTTAAATATTTCAATAGTGTTGCAATACATAAGCCCTGCTCATGGAAACAACTACAGATGGTATGCATGGTGGGTTTGGCATGTGTACGGAGTCGCAGAGTGACCTGAAGGATATTAAGACAGGATTCACCCCCAAGTAACATCCTTTTGTTTCCAGCTCAATTCTTCTGTTTGAAATTTTACCTTTGAAGAATTCTTTCCTTTTCCCTTCCTTCCTTCCTTTTCTAACATTTCTTCTTTATGCTTTTTCTTTTAAAGAGAAAACACTTCTGCTACATTATTACACTAGGCTTCATGATATTTGACCTCATCTTTACTGTGTGGTCTTAAGCAAAATACTAAACTTCTATTAGGCTCTCTGGGTTTGGCAGGATTAAGTGACATGCGCCATAGTATATACTGTAACACATGTAATATAATAATTACTAGTGTTGTGAATCTTGCTGTGGTTTTTAACCTACATATATGTATCAGTCTGTGCTTGCTAAAGAAACAGATTTAATACAAGTTGTAGAAACAGATATAGAAACTTAATATAAGATATAAAAATATAGTAAGAATTTACAAGATTGGGTTATAGTGGCTACCCACAGAGTTATGTGTGGAAGAGTGCAAAAGGTCTATTTGTGTACTGAGGATCTGAAGTATCCCGTCAAAGGCCTGGAGCTCAGTGCAGTGTCCTGTATGAGCCTGAGTCCATCCGTATCAGGAGGCCAAAGGATCTGATGGAAGACTCAAGAGTCTGCACAGAAGGCCAAAGCATTGGTGCTGGAGGCCGAACAGTCTGAGCTGGAAGCCAGGATATGATGTCCAAAGTGAAAGCTAACCCTGGAGCTGCTCTGAAAATGACAGAAGCAATCCTTTCTTCTTCATTTCTTTTTTAAACTGGCCTGACAATAATCTTCCCTAGAGTGAGCCTTCCACACTCAGAACTATGCTGAGCCATTTTAGTTGGGTCTTACTTAATCAAGGTGACACAGCCAGTCAACCAACACAACATATAATTGAAGGTGTATACATTTCAGTTAAAAGTTAACAAAAATAAAAATGTGATTTTTCCCTATTCAAGTTCACTGATCCCCGGGAATTCCATCAATTCTACATTAAAATTTTCTGTTTAATATCAGGCAAGAGCAGCAAAACAAAAGCACTACTCAGGTATTTTGTTACTTTACACCTTTAAGACAAGCAAAAAACTAAAATCTATTGGACAGCTATTTATCACACTTTGTCCCTTATATACGCTATAGTTATTATAATAATGTATTGCTATACAGTGTGTCAAGTGATTTTAAAACATAATTTGACTGCATTCTCCCAGTAAGCTGTATCTAAAGCTCAAACCAAACTGCAAAAACAAAAACCTTAAGCGGTTTTTAGTCATCGTGTACATGCGTGCATGTATAACTTGTAGTAGGGTAACACTAATAAATATGTTAATATCATTACTAGTTCATATTTTCAGTATAAAAGAAAGAAAAGAAAAAAACTGAAGAAGTAAAAGATTGTGGTCATAAACTTAATTTGAAAGTACTGCTATGAATGTATGATGATTTTTTGCTTAATATCAGTGGTAACATGATTTCTTAGTTTCTTGGTAATTAAAAGCAGAAAAATTAGATAATGGGGAAAAAGGACAGCTTCTTTATTATATCCGATGTGAAATGAGGAGGAAAGGTATCCTGAAGGTAATAAGTACCAGGTAAAATTTCTCTCATAATTTATCACTGAGGATACTTTAGTAAAATAAATGATACTTATGATTGAATCAAGAAGAGCCCCAGTTACAACCATATTTTCTGTTGCACAGCAGTCAAATATTTTATGTATTAGAAAATAAGTAAATATGTTTCTACATTTAAACAAGTTCAAGTATGTCAACATTTATTTATATGGCTTTCCTCATTCCCAAATGACAATGAAAAACGAGGAGTGGTTATATTTGGAACCACTTCCAAATATGAGCTAATGTCCTCTATTGACACCATGGGATACCTTAAAGCATCTTGGTAGGAAAAACAGGCGTCTGGTCTGAGTCTCTAATTATGAAAGGAATTGGCTGCTAAGTAGAATCCATGTGTCTCTCAGAATGTAAGTGCCGCTTGCCCAGGTCCTTGCAAGATGATCAGGGTTGGCCGTAATCACCAAATGAATTTGTAGTATCTATGGAGCATTACATATTGGAGAACCATTTTTTAATTTAATTAAACTTTTTTTCAATTTATCTCCCACTTTTTACTTTTTCCTGCACTTCTTGAAAGGTAGTGGCACTGTAGCTTGCTGTCAGATTTTGAACTTGGGATTTATTGAGTCACTAGGCTCACCTCTCAATGGCCTTGAGCAGTGTTAGCAAAACATGTCCTAAATGTGAGGTGCTCAGGCACTGGTAAGCATGCTTTTTCTGTAGAACAATTAACTTTAATTAGATTTCTCTGTTATCTTTTTTCTGGGATTAAAAATAGAGAAATATACTGAATCAATTAATTATACTATAAGGAGAACAAGTGATCTTATTTCTCAAAAGTAAAAAATACTCACCCATTCCTGCCTTTGCTACAGGTTGTCTAAAATTCCTTATATGGTTGTATAAACTTTCTCAGTTGCTATCCATGCATTTCAACAAGTTTTTAAAAATGCACTATACCTGGAGTTGTTTTAGTGCTAGTACAGTCAAATTACACTTCTATCATCTAGCTGAACCGAACCTCATCAACATTTTTAAATGAAAGTTATGAAAAGAATTGTTGACTGATTTGGCACATTGAGAATGAGTGTGACAGCTAGAGGACAGATAAGTGCAGTGGGTATGTAAGGAATGTAGGGTAAGGGGGAGACAAAAATAAGGAATGGAAGATTCATTTCTAAAGACAAACTGCTTTGTAGTCACTCCATGGACTGATTCCATAGCCTGTCTCAACACCAGTTCTTTTCAACATCTCATTATTTTCTCCACCCTTGCCCCAAGCTCTCCTGCTGACCTTTCTTTTGGTGGGGGTTGTTCTTGACTTAGGATGTATCAATAAATTATCCTCACAGTTTGCACATTTACAAAACTGCTCTAATAATCTTTTAAAAGATAAAACAAATAATATCATTTCCCTGTTTAAAAACTTACAGTGGCTTCCTGGTGTACTGGGAAGAAAAGTCAAACTCCATAACTTTGCCTGCAATGGTCTATTTGGATCTGGCTCATACTTGATGGCTGTAAGTCTGTTGTCTCTCTTTCTGCTTTAAAACATTACCTTTTTCTCCATGATCTAGACATTCTGAGTATGCTGCTTCATGGATTTTTAATTTCTTATATTTTCTCTCTGCCTGTTGACCTTTTATCCTAGATCTCCATATGTCACACACCAATGTTACTCTAAGTACCTTGTTTTATATTTTTATTGTTTTTCTTATCTCACTAGAATACAAACATCATTAAAGTAGAAGCATGTATGCTTGATGTTCATTAAAGATGTGTTGCATCAATAAATGAAGCAAATTTTATTTTGTTTCATTTTACTTTTTATTTTAAAGAAATATTCTCTGAAAACAATGCTTCATTTTCATTTAGATTCTTTCTTCATATTAAACTCAAAGCTGCCAGAGGATACTCAGATATACACACCAACTGCAAAGCACAAGCACCGAATTATACTAAAATATTTTTGATGTGGATGTTGAGATGGTAAGATAGCGCATAGCTCTCTTTTTCTTAAAATTCATATTTGTACTGAGAGGCAGAAAAATATTCTTAAATTCTTGGGATATGTTCCCCAGGGCTTAGGAGTGTTACTCAGAGAATGTTCTCTGCTATTGAAAGATAAAATAAGCAAGATGAATGTCAGGGAAGTTGTACTGCTTTCTATTTTGCGTGACTTTATTCTTACTATACCAATATCCCTCTCATCCTTACACCGTCCAGCCAGCTTGAAAGCTCCTTAAGGATGAAAATATATTTACTTTGTATCTTTTGATGATGTGTTAAAAATGTGAATTAAGATCTGTATGTAAAAAGAATTCACTTATAGGTTCAGATATTAGTGAGGCCTCTGAATAAATGCTGGCATTTAAGATGGATGGTGGCAGAACAAGGGTTCTAATCAGCCTGAACCTTCCAACCTTATTGTCTTTGGTGGACTTACTTACAACCTGCTCACTGTGCTATAGAATTGCTCCATCATTGGAGAACACAGTAGTATCAAGCAAGTTTGTCTTTTTACTTACCTGTGAGAAAAGTTTGAAAAATGGTTTAACATTTTTTGTAAATTTTTAAATTGACACACACATTTTTATAAGTGAAATAGTTGCAAATATCCATATTTCATTGTATGAAAAAATTGGCATATTAAATAAAATTACTGCATCATTTTAAAATGGGTCCAATGGCATGTAAATACAATTATCCATTAGAATGCAATAATCTGATTAAAAGTATTTGGATAAATTTTTAATAGCTGAAAATTTTGCAACTCTAGTTTTTCTCCCAGAACTTCAATTTCCATTCCATTTCTTCAGAATGTATAGTATATTTAACTTTGTGCTTTTTATAGATCACTTATTACATACATATTACAATATATGTATGCATTATGTGAATTCTAAAAATTATTTTCTTATGACTAGGGGGTTCCAATTATTTAAAACATTCATACTGCATTACCTTTATAATATTTCTACTTTATATTTACTCAAAATTGGATTAATTGAATAGTTTTATAATTATTAACATAAAAAGCAAAAGTTTTTAAATATACTTTTATTAATGAGATAGATGGGATAAGTATTTTCCCAATCAATTCTTGTATTTGTGGATATTATTTATTGCTGGCAAGAAATAGGGTTTAGTATTTATTTTATTTCTATTAATTTTTAAACACAAAAATGAGAATAAATTTTATTCATAGAAATAAGCAGATGAAAATGGAATGGAAGAATTTTGTCATAACAATGCTATTCAGTATGATATTATAGCAGTATTCACTCAGTTCTTTGATTTTTCTGCAATAAATGCAGAAATGCACATAGTGAACTTTCATCATTAATTTTAATGATCTATTAGCTGACACGTTTATTTTGCTTCTCCAGTTTTGCTAAAAGGAATGACTTTGAAACCACCTAATTTGCAAAATATTTTGTTATATTGTTTCTACAATAATTCATGTTCTCAACAGTAATGCTGATATTTAAAAATGTATCTTCATTTATTACCCCCCAAAACTTTGACCTTCATAAGCCATGAACCATGGATGAAGTTTGGGTTTTAAGGCACAAAAGAGGACTTCCAGAACCCCTTCAGAAAGTGGCAAGAATAATGATATAAGTACATTTGTTGTGAAGGGGTGTATTCTGAGAGGGATTAATGGCAATGTGTCTTTTACTGTGATAAATTCTTTGACATTGGTCATATATTTTGATCACACCTCATATGGGTATTAAATGTATTTTCAACTTATGATCTTTTAAACTTATTTGGAGTTTGTTAGATGGTAATGCCATCACAAGTCAAGAAGCATTTAAACTTTGGTTCACTCTTTTAAGCCAAATTCTCTCAGTCTCTGGGAGGACAAATGGAAGGGCTTTAACTGCTCTCTTTTTTTTCTTGGTTTCTCCTCATGCATTCACATATGGCCAAATGGGCTATCTCAGGAGACCAACCATGAACCATGGTAAGATGCCTGATGGGTTAAAGATTTTCCCATCTTTTGAAAGGAAGGAGATGGAGATTATAAAAGAGCACCACAGAGATATTTTCAGGCAGATCAGCTTTAGTAAAAGGAATGTAGAATTTAAGACCTGGAAATACACTACAGATGTCATTTTGGACCCCACTGGCTCGTGGACTAACTGTGGAAGTGGAATGAAGCATCTACTAAACAGGATCAGGAAAAAGTGACCACAGATTGCCACTACATACATTTTCTTAACTATCGTTAATCGTCCTGCCTCAGAAGATAACTCCAAAGATGGCCAGATAGAATACTAAGTCAGTAGGAGAAAATAAGATGTATTTCCAACTTCTGCCATTTAGAGATGTCTTGTTCATGTTTTGAATATAGAAATTTTTACTATTTGTTAACAGCAAACAGGTTTTCATTCTCTGCAGAGATGAATAACATGGGGATGCTGTTGGGAAAATTAAAGGATAAGCAATCTTCTTTCACATCTTCCTTCAGGGTATGTATACCTTTATTAGAGTCCTCAGTTTCTCAACTTTTGATGTGCTTCAGTGATCTACCCACCACCTAACTCCTGCTCTGGCATTCTAATTTTAAGGGGAAGTTCCTGAGAAGTCCCAGTCCTTCAGGACACAGAAGAATGCAAGATACAAAATAGTGACAAGCAGTGAAAAATGTTCTTTTAAAGTTGAAAGTCACTGTCCCAAATCTACTTCAGATATAACACTATTTCTTTCCTTCATGCTCAGGTCAGTTGACTGGAGAGCATCAATAAAGGGCAAATTTAGTTCCCGCATGTAAGGACAATGTTTATTCTGTAGGTCAAGTACTATCTTTTGAAAGCCAAATGACCTCCTTTGACTTATTTCCAAGACTAGTTTATTTAGATCAGATTTACATGATACAAATATTTCATATCACATGAAACTGAAGCCCGTGACCAGATACTGACCTCCCAGGAAGCATTACCCAAAGATTAATTAATGGATGAAGTTTGGGTTTCTGCCAGCAACTTGGTTTTTAAAGTTTAAGCAATGATAGTAACAAACAGGCAAGGACTGTTTTATTTGAATCTAAATAAACAAAATGATAGGAGCAGAAAGAATATAAATAGATGAAGGGGTTTTTTTAGGACCAAGATAAAGCACATAGCAGTGTCTCTATTTATAGTGGTTATAGAGTTCAGTTTGGGTTCACAGTCTGAGAATAAGCACATCTCTGTATTTTCATGTATTTTCTACAGTAAATTTTATTCTTAATGGAATCCTATGCACCAGTTGAAAAAGAAACAGTATTCTTGAGCCTATACAACCTCCTGATTTTTTTTTTTTTTGACATGTGGATGTGGTGGCACATGCCTGTAATCCCAGCACTCTGGGAGGCTGAGGCTAGAAGACTGCAAATTTGAGCACAGAATGGGCAATTTAGTGTTAGCAAGACTGTCTCAAAATAAAAACTAAAAGAAACAAAAACAAAAACCAACTTGTGGCTGTCCCTCAGTCCCATGGCTCTGGGTTCGATCTCTAGTACCTAGTACTAAGAAAAAAATAATGGTTAACAGGATACTATTCTATAATTTTCTTAATGGATCCAGTTTTTTGCTCAAAAGAGTATTAACAATTGCATAAGAAAATGATAAACTAGTGTATTCTATACCACAAGGAAAGTTCTTCCATCATGGCCACTGGAGTATCATGATAAACCTTTGAGCCAATCATCAGAAAATTTCCATACGCCCATGAAGTCTTAGCATATTTTAAATCCTTCAGAATATACAGGATAAAATGAAGACTTGCAGTAATGCTGCTTTTCTAAAGGTGCCTGTTAGGGTAACCTCTTTAACTAATGTAATTAATACATAGGTCATAGGGTTTCTACACTCAATGGGCCTGAGGAGATGCTCAACACATTAAAAAATTCTGGAAGTCTAGAGCATTCACAGAGATTACTTTGGGACTGGTGCTAGAGCAGATTCCTAGTCAGTGTGTCTCTCGTGAGTCCAGTTGGTCTCCTGAGATAGCCCATTTGGCCATATGTGAATGCATGAGGAGAAGCCAAGAAAAAAAAGAGAGCAGTTAAAGCCCTTCCATTTGTCCTCCCAGAGACTGAGAGAATTTGGCTTAAAAGAGTGAACCAAAGTTTAAATGCTTCTTGACTTGTGATGGCATTACCATCTAACAAACTCCAAATAAGTTTAAAAGATCATAAGTTGAAAATACATTTAATACCCATATGAGGTGTGATCAAAATATATGACCAATGTCAAAGAATTTATCACAGTAAAAGACACATTGCCATTAATCCCTCTCAGAATACACCCCTTCACAACAAATATACTTATATCATTATTCTTGCCACTTTCTGAAGGGGTTCTGGAAGTCCTCTTTTGTGCCTTAAGAGGTGTGATAAAGAAAATATGGTACAAAATGGCATTCAGTGAAAAGGCAGGCTTGTGAAATCATTAAGTATGTCCTCATGCATCTTATCCACTAGATCGGGCACCATTCAACTACTGGGTGGTCGCCAAAGTTAAAATGACCATAAAAAGCAAATGTTTTGAATTGATTTGGGGCTTTAAAACAGCCACAGCAGCTCAACTAAAGACACTCATAAACAGAACTTCCAGAACTGTTTCATGAAGTGGAAAGAAAGATGGGGTAAGTGTGTTCAAAGCAAGTGGCAGAATTTCAAGTGGGGTTAGTGGCATTATTTCTTTTACTGTGATACATTTTATTTTTTTAATTCACTACATTTTTTATCATGCCTCATACACTTCTGAACATCTCAGTTTACATTAGCTCACCTTTAAGGTGCTCAGAAAACACATATTAATGCATGATTGAGCAAAATTATCTAACACAAAGCCTACTGTAGAGAAAAATGTTGAATGTTTCATATAATTTATTGAATACTGTACTGAAAGTGAAAAACATAATGATTTTGTGGGTGTGTATCTCACCTGCATAAAGCCAAACTATTGTTAGTTGTGGACTGTCTGAAAAGTCTTACAAACTTCAGAGTATTTACTCTTCACCTTGATGACCAGATTTAGACTTGACTCTTAGAATGTTTGATGAACTAAATTTGGAATAATATTTCCCTTAAATTTTGAGTGAAGTGTACCAAAGAAATGCTGGGATTCAGCAACAATTCACCAGGTGAGATCCAGGTATAGAAACACACAAAGCAACTCTGAGTGAGTTGAGTTTGTTACAAATGTTTTCAGGCTTGGAACCCTAATTTATGCCAGGAGATTCTCCACTGAAATCAGAGTGAGAGTTCTGGAACTCTGTCTACTTGTCCTGGATCCTGCTATAAGCAGCTGTTGCTTCAAATGTCCCTGGGCTTATGCAAAAAACATCTCTTGGAAACCACTGGACTAGTAAATTGACTTACAGAGGAATTCTTTCTTGGAAGCACAGAAATGTCAACATATTTCCTTATTCTTTCTTTGTGAGAGAATCATTTTGATTTGATAGGCACCTACCTGCTTATTTTATTTATCTAAGAATCCAGTCACCTTTCTTCCTCTCTGATTCATCCTTTCTCACCTTATGGTTAAGAATCTGCATGAATCTGATGTCACACCTCCAGCATCTCTCCAATATGAGTTTATATTAATGCTGAGGTCCTGAGCCCTGGGATGAGTTGATATCTGCCAGGGTCTGATGAGGCCACTTCATATCACAGCAGACCACCTCCAGTCTTCTCCACTAAACTCATATTTTGTCAGTATACTTGGATGTTTTTAAAGAAAACTCTCTTAGTTCTTTTTGAAGTTTGATGCCAATTAGATACTACTACCATGCAATTCATCAGGGTCACATGCCCATGTGTTGGGAATACGTAGTGGTATATTCAAGCATGAGTCTAATTCATATTTTCTTTCTCCCCAGGCAAGGTTGGAAACATTTTAGCAATCTTTTCTGCACATATTTTTGAAGAGATCCTGACAACTAGAGAGTACAAGTTGTGGTTTTTACACTGAATTTATTACCTTTCTCATTAAACTATAATAAAAAATGGCATCTCTGTGCAGTTGCTGGTGCAGCTTTTGATGTTTCCTGGTTTATAGCCTGGTGTGGACTTCCTGTGTTCAGCAAGCATTTGATCTTTTTCCCACCACCCTCCTGATTTCTAAGCATATGAAGGCTAAATCCATGGGATGGCAGAATACAGCAGCTGATGCAAGAGTATGATACTTTCAGGACTCAGTTGGGAAATACAATTGGCATCCATGTTTTCATTCTGTTTGTGTTTATTAATACTGGAATGGGTACTGAACTAGATCCTATTAGTTCATTTGAAATACTTTATCTTAAGAAAAGGAAAACTGTTTCAAGGAAAGTAAGATAGGAAGGCACTTTTGCTTGTGGCTGTTGATTATTTCAGAAAAAAATCCAAACTGATTCACACGTGAACTGAGTGACTACACGTGAGGGCTGTCATTAGGACCCCTGTTACTAAACAGAGATAGGAAGCCATTTTTATTGCATCTTCCCATGTCTTTCTTTAAGAGGTGTGATTTGTATTTGCAAATGGAAGAAGCATTATTAAGTGGCATGACTCATTTCTACAGGAAAACTGAAAGATGTGGAATCTTTATTCATTGCTGGGTTCTCTTACCTCTTTATATTAGATATAAATCTGAACTTTTGTAAATAAGATATATTCAGGGAACTCCTTATTCTTTATGGTAATGTTAGAATTTAGTTGATGAGATAATGAGAAAGATTTCAACATATTTATTCTTATGTTCAATTTTATACATGTGCATAAAATCAGACATATCTTCATTAATTGTTTTATTTAGGTAAATAGTAAAATATTTTTTCCAACTGATGACTTGGAGGTTATCTTACATAAGTGTGATATTGTAACTATTTTTTGAGTACTCATATGCAGATAATAGAGCATAAGTTCTCTATTATTTTTCCCTCATATTCTTTTCATTTCTACTGCCATGAGAACAAGAATAAATTTACCATGATACTTATAATATATCAGAGTTGTGCTGAATGGCTTGAATCTACTTCTTCAGATTTGTCTCTTCCCATCCATTCCTGCTTCTCCCTGCTCTTGCCTCTGAAGGCTGGACAGGTACAGACAAGTCAATAGACCAATTCCTCAATTTCTTCATGACTTTAACCAATAGGAGCTTTGGCTATGTTTCAGGGGATTCTTTGTAAAAATTTATATAGGGTAGCTATGACTCTTTCACAGGTGCTCTCCCATATGGTAGGTTATCTCTTGAGTTCTGGTCACCTTACACCTCTTCTTTTGTGTTTAAAATGTTAGTAGCTTCTCTAATGTTAAGAACTTCAATGTATTTCACTTCTCTCACATCCTTCTTCAGCTCTCTATACAGTCTTTCTGTAAATAAGTCATTCTAGATTATCCTGCTTTAAGTATGCCAACTATTGAGACCTCGTTTGATTTTTACAAAAAACAGTGCAAAGCTTAGGGTGCAATATAGCTGTGGACAACTTTAATTTATAAACAGTGAGGAAACTGATACAGCAAAAAGAAAAACACTGCTGCTAACCTTCAAATTTCTTATGAAAAGTATTAAATTACTTCAGACTAGCACATTTACAATCTTATCTGAGCTAGACATATGCAATTTATTTATGTCTATGTCAACCTTCCATTTGCTTACTTTTTTACCTAGCTCAAAAAGTGGTGACTCTTCTGGTGTACAAGTACAAACATAGGTGAACAATAGCAATTTGAATCTTCCCCATGTGCAAGATAGAATCTTTTTTACAAAATTTCTATACAAGTTTCTTCCAACTGGCCCTGAGATGATCCTTCATCATCCATAGAAACCCTGCTGATGGAATTTCTGAGGATGACTAATAATTCTGTCAGTGCTGATTATACTTAGAAGTTTTTCTTTGGCAAGTGACTAAAGCATTGTTATGTCTGTTATTCATTGTAGTACTATCTACTCTATTCAGAGGCTACATGCATTATAGCGTGTTTAATGTATAAACTCTAAATCCTTGTATCTTAGGGGAGCATTTGAAATGACAAATGACAAGGGACATAATCTCTACTCACTCAGGACTTTCATGGATAGGCTATAGAATTGAGTAGAGAAGAAAGATAACTCTGTATCTTTATAAAGTTTCATTTTGAAATAATTTTAGACTCACTAGAAGTTACAAAAACAATATAAAGTACTCTCATGAACACTTTATCAACTTTTCCGAGTGGTAAAATCTTACATAATAGTACTTTTATAGTTTTTAATGCCATTTTTGAGGAATAGATTTATTGATTTATTCCTATCCTCTGTACTTCAGGCGACTCATAAGTTAATTTAAAGAAGCAGCACCTTTATATTTTCATTTTGGGAAACAAATTTAGGGTGTACTTTAAGAGAAAACAAATATTAGAATAAATAACATCACTACATTTTTGTTAGAAGGGAGTAGTTTGGGGAGAGGGTCAAAACTGCTTTTTGATGGTAGATTTTTTTGGTAATGATAACTAAATATTGACTTTTGTTATTCCATACTTTAAAAATTGGGCATGACTTGTTACATAATAGGGGTGCTTTCCTTGCAGTGCCAAACTATGTTTCAGGGAAGGATGTGCATTTGTTAGCCAGCCTTGGTTACAAAAACAAACAAAAAAAATGCTACTTTTTCCAATATGTCAAGTTGTAATAACAAACACATTTTTCCTAATTATAAAGGTATTTCCAATGTCTGTTTACACAAAGAAATAAAATCTTGCAATATGTTGGGATATTTTATTTTAGTACAACATATTACTTATTTGAATATTTGACAACAGTTCCAATTTCATGGTAAATTTCTACTCCTACACTCTCAGGGTCCTCAAAGTTATGGTCCTGAAAGACCTTGTTAACTTTAAAAACTTCTTTAAAAGAACTTTTTAAGGGCTAGTGATATAGTTCAGTGACACAAGTGCCTACCTCACAAGTGCAAGGTCCTGAGTTCAAATCCCAGTACCCCCCAAAAAAGTTTTGAAATTCCCAACAATTAAAAATTCAAAGAAATAATATTTTCACTAAATTTGATTTTTCAGTACTTATCCTGGCTCTCTTTTCTGATAATTAACCTTAAATGAATTCATTTTTACTTTTGTAAAATAAGTTGAATTATTTTCTGACTCTAAAATGACCATAAGTGTGTTTGAAAAGCTTTGCAAAGCCCAAAATGTAGTGCTGGCCAAACAAACTCTGTTCACTTAAACATATCTCAGCTTCCGCATTCACTGAGCAGATAAAAAAAGTAGAAACAAACTGGTCTCTAACATTCTTTCAATGAGTAACAGATAGACAATTGATCTTTTAACAAATTATTGGGCATTAGCTGCACTTTACTTTAAAAAACATCTACTGATCAAGAAGAAAACAGGTCAGACAAAAACTGATAATTTTATAAATGATTCACCTGTTGGTTTCTAACTGCTATTTGAAATATTTGATAAATTTAAAGTTGGAGAGAAAAACGTATTTTTAGTGACTCAGAAATGGGGATTATTAATTGCAACAAATCTCCAAAGCTCTATTTATATGACATAGAAAAAATTTATGCCATGTTAAATTACATATTATTGTGCTACTTCAAGACCTGAGTAGTAGCAGCCTTGGGAAAAGGTGCAACTTGTTTTATTATATTCAATAATAAATAAAAAAAAAGGTTACTTGTCTAATCACCTTTAATGTGAAATTGTTTCTACAATTATCTTTCTGCTAGAAAGGAAATTTTACAGATGACACTGAAGTATGAGGAATAAATTCAATTTTAGATGATACTTGGTTCACTTCATGTGAACCTTAATAATAAGGTCTAGAGAGGGGCTGTGTGAGTAGTAGGATATTCTTAGGGAGGTGTGCACAAAGTAGTAAACAAGAATTTTCATTAGCTTCCTCTTCATTCTTCTTGTGGTGCTGGGCTTGCTGAGACTGCTACTGCTTGTGTTGTAAATAAAGAAATGTGTTTCTTCATCAGGGAAAATCTCTTAGGTACCTGTGTATCTTAGTTTTTTTCTCTCCTTACTGCTGCAAAATACCCGATGCCCAAAATTAAGGGAGGAAAGGTTTATTTAGCTCACAGTTTATAGAGGTTTCGGTCTATAATCAGCTGGTGGCTCCAAGGCAGGGTGGCTTGGCAGAGAACAGTGGCCGGCAGACTGTAGCAAAGCAACAAGCGAGGGAAAAGACAAGCCTGTTTCTGTCCCTTATATTGTATCCAGGCTAGTAGGATTAAGGCAGTTCCAAACCAATCAGCAGAGTAATTTAGTAATCACCCACTATTAATCCTAGCACCTTTAATCCTAGCATTGTGCCATGAACCAGTCATACACTCTAGATTCAGTCTGCTCTGAAAAAGCACCACCCATGAGTGCATGAGGCTTTGGGGGAACATCTAGACACAAGCTAAAACACTGTGATTACTTTTATTTATGAGTTCATAATGGTCCTCACACTTTAGTATTCTCAGAGGCTATAGAGAAAGCAGCAAATATTAGGAATGACTCATCCAAGAAAAGCTATGTACGTTTTTTTTTTTTAAACCAGGAATCAAACTCAGGACCTTGCACTTGTCAGGCAGGCACTTGTGCCACTGAGCTATATCCCCAGCCCCCATACAAAAAAGTTGTTCATTTTCTTTTATGTTCACAAACTTTATTCCCAACATTGGTTAAGAATGCTACTGATTATAAAGAATACTGGGTAACAGATACTGGTAAATCTGCTCCCACTACAAAGAAATTTCCACTGCTTAATTCAAAGATAGAGATGCAGTTCCTGTCCTCACAGAGTCTATAATTCAATGAGCGAAAAGTACACACAGAATCACAATGTAATGTGATAAATAATAAGAGTGTGTACCAGGCAGGGGAACACATAGAAATGGATTTTTTCTAAGAGTGAGGTTGGGGTCAAGGAATACTATCCAGTGGAGGTTACCAAAACCATGATTTCTGGAAGTTAGTGAGAGGATAACTAGGGAAGAGAAAGGAGAGGAGATGGAGGAATTAGACAGAAACATGAGAGGTGACGTAGAGTCAGAATGATTAGTCACTTAAATTGTGGTGCGATTACAACAGTGGGTAGGAACTTTGCAGTTCTCATTTCAATCTATTCTGTAGGCAAGGCACAATTTTAGCTCTGTTTGCAAGCGAGAAAATCAGTCCGGAAATGTTAATAAAGCATACAATATCTTATTGCTTATAAATGATTCAGCCAGGATTTGAATCCAGGTCTAATGACTCCAGAGTCTGTGCTTTCAGTGTGGCATTTTGATCAAAAATCTGCAGAAGTGACCGGTAAGCTTCAAGCTCTAGAAGCTCTTCTCATTCTTTCTGAGAATTATATACTTTAAAGATGGATCGTGTGTTATGTAACCGTGGACCCTGAATTGTGTTTAGTAGGATGCATGCCTTATATTAGATAACCAATCATTGTTTTAAATTAAATCATAAATAAATCCGACATTTTCTCAAATGAAAGAAAAACTTGGCAAGCATTTCCCACTTTATTCTCATTTAGCTTCTTTTCAGTCTATTCATATCTTTACAGGTGTCAACATGTACAACGACTTTCTTCCCAGACATTAAACTTAGAACTCCAGCACTATTGGCCTCTAGTCAGATTCTCTTTTGCACATAGTGGAGATTTTCTTTTTCCAATGCCTTTGTATAGAACCCACACCATATATGTTCTTTTTCCTTTAATATTTTTTCACTCTGGGAAAAATTCTGACAAAACAAATTATGCTTTTGTCTTGGCAAATGGTCTTTATTGTTGGTTTCTTTTGTTAAGACAAAAGAAATATAAGTCTAGACATAAGTCATAGACAATATAAATCATAGACATTCAGGTCTTCCTGTAATAACTTTGAAGTAGCATTAAACACTGTTTCTCACGCTTGCATTTCACTACAGAGCTGATGGTTTTTAGTGGTCTTTATTTTTTACCTATACTTGAAATTGATGAGAAAGAAAATGATTTTCCTGGAAAGGAAATTAGAAATTATTTGATGTTGGCCTGATGTTAACTGAGGATGGGGCTGGGTTTAAGCCACAGAACTGGCTGACACTGACCTCTGCCCACTTTTCAGTCTTCCTATTGTGTTTGACATTCACAGGACTTGTGTGATGGGAAATTTTAATTTAAAATAAAATACAGAGATAGATCTGTGGAAAAGATTACATAACTCTAATGATTCTTCTCGCCCACTGTAATGTGAGAGAAGAGTCCTAAAGGATAAATGCATCAGTCATTGCTGGAAGAGTGTGTGATGGTCTCTCTCATGTTGGAGGAACCCCTGTAGTGAGTGTTGCTAGTGAGGAATCCACCATTTCTCTTGGCAGCCCTCATGGTTCTCTGTCCATCACAGGTTTTTCCAGACAGTGAGGCTTGTTTTCTGCAGCTGTGTTTGGCTAGATGGTCCCATGGGGTCGTTCTCCGAGGCCCGCCCCCATCAGGCTTGATTATGTGTGGGCCACAAAACCCTGATTTGGATGGGACTAGAGGAGAGAGTCAGAAGATTGTCAGGAAGATTAAATATTCGTGATGTAGTGTTACATTTTTGCTCTCTGGTAATCCTCCAGGATCTCTGTCACTTTTTTTTTTAAATAAATGAGAGACGGTGACAACTAGCTCTACTTTTTATCACCACTTAATTCCACAGTGACAAACCAGTACCTTCAAGACCTAGTCTTAAATCCTCAACAGTGTGACGACATCATTGTGGGGACCCATACACACATGACATGACCTGACACATTTGCTTACCGGTATACCAGATATTCTTGGCCTCGCTTTCGAGCAGTGCTCCATTGGAAAATCATCTATAACTTTCTGGCTGCTGTCACTCCTGGGTCTCTGCTTTCCATAACCTCTCATTCCTATTGAACAGCTGTGCCTCTGATTAGTTTTCCCTGGGGGTATTAACTTTTCAGCACTCTGCAGAAGGAAACTTTTGAAGTAATGGGAACAATAGGCCTATCCTTGCTTTGTTCCAGCCAGTTAGTCTGGTCTGCTTTGGAAAACATTCTGAAAGAGAGACGTGAAACTCTACAAAAACAAAAATTCACTTAAGTATTTCTTAAAGCAAATACCTTGACATCATAAAAGTCATGATTATTCATTCATAATATGAAACACTCTCATGTTTTCTTGCATACATTTATTTTGTCTGGTTTTTTTTCCTGTATTTTGAGAGCTATCTGGTTGGCAGGGATGACCACAGTTGCTGAAGTTAACATGATATAGCCAGTTTTCATACATTTTTCTTGACCATTCAGTTTAGGTCAGATTCCATTGTTGAATGATATTTCCTTCATAACACTCAGCATTTTATTAAAATAAAAGCCATTTTAGAAATTTCTTTAAAAACAACATATCAAGATTACTAATAAATTAAACTGCTTTGAGTTCACAAATACTGCTTTTATTCCAGGAAATAGCATGAGAGTATTTATAAGCTAACATATGGAATGCAAGACTAAACCACTGCTTCAAGAAATGCTGCCATGTGGCTGTAAAAAGATTCATGAATTTGCTGAAAGATGTTCCTTTCTATGGATTTATACTGGGGTTCAACATTTAGCCCTTACATCTACAACCAACAGAATGGCAAGTTCTATGATAAAGAGGTGATAGACTGGATACTGATCATAGTAACTGTAGGAATGACTCACTCAAAAATGTTCCCACTAACTAAATGTTAGCTAAACAGAGGTTTAATGTACTGATGTACTTCCTAATTAGTAGGAAATATCTTGCGGAGGAGATAGGACCTGTGCTGCATCTTAAAAGAGATGGGTAAGGTAAAATTTGGCAGAAGGAAGGCAACCCTCTACCAGAGAGAAAGAGTAATATGAATACTAATCAAGGTACTAATCTAGGTAAGACAGGGAATGCAAAGGAATATACTATACAAGGGGCTGGGGATTTAGCTCAGTGGCAAAAAGCGCCTGCCTGGCAAGCACAAGGTCATGAGTTCGGTTCCCGGTACCGGAGAAAAACCAAAAACCAAAAAAAAAAGAAATATACTATACGAATATTTTAAATGTAATCATTGGCCTTATAACTGATCATAGATAAGAACCTTTTATAATTTTTATTTTCTATTTATTTCTGATATGGAACATCCATTCTGTAAATTTGTCTAAAATCTAGCTACTCTGTGAAACTTTATCAATTCAAATCTAGCTACTCTGTGAAAATTTATCAATTCAAAATACCATAGATTCTTTTGAATTTGTACATACATTATCATCTCATCTGTGCATAATAACACTCATTTACAATTTGAATACCAGCTATTCTTCTTAATGTCCTATTCCTTTGGATTAGATCACTAATATGAAGTGAAACGGTGAAAATGGTGATTATTTAAGATATTTTTATGAGCATACCCTTATCAGATTAAGGAGGTGTCTTATTCCTGTATTGCTAAAAATTACTATCATTAGTGAATTTAAATTTCATCAGTGTTTTTCTGAATTCAGTGAGATAATCAGTCATGAGTTCTGTAATTAGGAGGATTATATACAATTATATTTCAATCTTTTATTCTTAATATTTTATCTTTAATTGTATATGTTCATAGTATATTACACCAACATGCATCATGGAGAGTTAGTATAAGTGCATGGAATTTTTCAATTTCTTTTTTTAGCTCCCTCCCCTCCCCTTCTTCCACTTCCCTATACCTCTTGGAGAATATATATATTCTTCTTTTAAATATATGTTTGTAATATACAGTGACTATATTTCTTATAGAGACTTCATGTATGTACACAGCACTTCACAACTCCCCTCCATTTTTTATTAACCCACTTTCTTTCTTTTCTCTCACCCTTCCCTTCATCTTTTGGTACCCTTTCCCTATGCCAAAGATCTATCTCACTACTTCCTACTGCAAATGAATGGAAATTAAGCAATACTCTGTATTATTCTTTATTTTGCATTTTATTTATATATTGGAGTTCTGATACAAAAGAAACTATGTGATATTTAAGCTTGTGCATCTGATTTGCTTCACTTCCTGAATCAAATTAGATATAGGCATAATCTATCATTCCATTTATAAATTGCTGAATTACTTTTGCTAAAATGTTATTAGGATTTTGTATATGTGTTTTTGACTTAGAATGGGCTTTTCTTAGTTGTAGGGTTTTTTGTGAATTACTCCTTCAGTTTTACTGATTGATACTGGCTTATTCAGGGTTTTTCTATCTTCTTTGTTCAGCTCTGGTAGTTTGTATGTGTCTTAGTTACTTTTCTCGCATTGCAGAGATTAAATGCCCTACACTCAAAATTAAAGAGGGGAAGGTTTATTTAGCTCACAGTTGTAGAGGTTTCAGTCCATAATCAGTTGGCTCCAAGGCAGGTGGCACATGGCAGAGGGGCAAAAGTTCATGGCAGTGGAAGACATAAAAATCAACAAGAAAGAGCCAGATAAGCCTCTTTCTGTCCTTTATATTGTATCCAGTCTACCTGGATTAGGGTGGTGCCAGTCCAATCAGTAAATTGATCCACAATCACCCACCTTTAATCCCAGCACCACACTATGAATCAATCATACACTCTAGATTCAGCCATCTCTGAAAAATCCCTATGACCACATGAGTTTTTGGGGGGACATCTAGACACAAACCGTAACTATATGTATCTAGCAATTTATTCACTTACTCTAATTTTCCATTTTATTGTCATACAGGTTCTCAAAATAGTTACCAGTAGCCTTCTGGATTTTAAGATTCATTGTGATTTCATCTTTTTTCATTTCTAGTTGTATGGACTTGGGTCTTTCCTTATTTTGATAAGATTGGATAGTTTATTTTTTATAATCTTTAAAAAAGCCAACTCTGATTCATTGATTCTTGTGTTGTCTTTTAGTCTCGATTTCACTGACTTCTGCCCTGATTGTTATGGTTTTTTTCCTCATATTATCTTTGGATTTGGATTGTTCTTGTTTTTCTCTGACACTGAGGTGCATCATTAGTTATTTATTTGAGCTCACTCTGTTTTTATGATGTAGGATCTCACTACTATGAACTTCCTCTGAAAGACTGCTTTCATGGCATCCCATAGGGTGGTTGATTGACTGTTTGTTGGTTTGTTTATTGTTTGATTGTAGAAACATTTCTTCATTAATTTCATTTGTGACTAATTGACTTCAAGAGAGTATTGCTTAATTTCCATTCATTTGCATAATTTATGTACTCTCTTTTGCTATTGATTTCTAGTTTCATTGCACCATGATCTGATAATATGCATGGAATAATTTCAATTCTTTTGCATTTACTTAAATATGCTTTATTGGCTAATATGTGATCTATTTTGGAGAAAGTCCCATAGCTCCTGAGAAGAATGTGTATTCTGTTGTTGTTGGAAGCAACCATCTATAGATATGTATTAAGTCCATTTTTTTTCAAAAGTTTGGTTCAACTCTATTTCTTTGTTGATTTTTCTGTCTAGTTTATCTGCCCATTTGTGACAGTGGGGTATCGAGGTCCCCCATTACTATTGTATTAGTGCTTATCTGAATTTTAATATTCTCATTTTTTTTTGAGACAGAGTTTAACTATGCAGTTCAGGCTGGCTTTGAACTCATTTGGTAGCCCAGGTTAGCCTCAAACTAGCAGCAATCCACCTGCCTCAGCCTCCTGAGTACTAGAATTATAGGCATGAAACACCATGCCTGGGGCTGGGGATATAGCTCAGTGGCATAAGCACCTGTCTGGCAAGTGCAAGGTTGTGAGTTCAATCCCTGGTACCACAAAAAAAAAAAAAAAAAAAAGAAATACCATGCCTGGCAATATTCTCACATTTATGAAGTTTGACTTCAAGAGGAAAAAGAAAGAAAATTAAACTAAAATATTACTATGTAAGTAAATATGTCTGATGTTGATAAGTGCTAAGAAGAAAAATAAAGCGGGACAAGGGAACAGAATATGATGTGAGAAGGGAGAATTGTTGCCTGGTGAGGGAATTCAATGAAGACTCTTTGAGAAAGTGAATCATGAGTGAATGCTACTGCTCCTGTGCCATAACCATCAGGAGTATTGAAAAAGATAGCAGAGCTAATCTTTGATCATAAGTGATTATAGTCTGATGAGAAAGTCAGACATACAAGGAGTGATAAACATATATGGTGAATATTTAAATTTTAAAAGTTTATAACAGGAAAAGAGAGATTGCCATTAAATCCTCACAAAATACTCCCTCTCACTTCAAATCCACTTATCCCATTATTCCTGTCACTCTCTGAAGAAGTTCTAGGAAGTCCTTTTCCGTCACTGTGACTAAAAAAAATACAGCGAATACAGCAGCCAAGTGCCATCCTACAGAAAGACAGGCTTGTAAAAAACATCACCATGTGTCCTCATTCATTTCACTCACCAAATTTGGCACCTTGCAACTTCTGGATCTTCCCTAAGGTCCAAATTACCATGAAAGGTAAATGTTTTGAATCAATTCAGGACACTGAAAGAACTACAATAGTGCAACTAAAAACATTCATAGAAGAGGACTTCCACAGCTGACTCAGAAAGTGGCAAGAATGAGTGTTTTGAAGCAAGGGGAATTATTTGGGGGGGGGATCAATGATCTATCCTTTACTGTAATACAGTTTTAAAATTTAAATATTCACCACATTTTTCTATTATACTTCATATTACATACACTCATAGTGTACCAAGGTCATGCACACAGTGCTATGGGAATAGCACCCACAGAAAGAAGCATAGACAGATGCTTTAGCAGGTAAAGTGTATGGTGGTGGAGCGGGGATGATTACAGATGAACTGAAGCTGAGTCTGGACTGGGAAGATTCTGCCAAAAATAGAACTTTGGGTTTCAGCCAATAAATGGTGGGTAACTGAACTTTGGGCTGAACTTTCTTTTCAGGTCGAAAAAAATGTTCTTGCAAAGTTCTATTTTTGTGTAGACCTGGATCTATGAAGTCAGGGGAAAAATATTTAATGATGAAAACTATACTTATGAAAATCAGATCAAGAGCAATGGATTTAAAGAATATCTCTAATTGGTGCAGGGGAAACATCCAGCCTATCTGTGAAGACTCGTCTCCCTGTTCAATCCACATGGTATCATTTTATACATATGTTTCTCAGAGCAGTTATTTTTCACTCATTGGTAGTGGTGATGAATCACTTTATCCCTTTTGGGTATTAGAGGCCTTTATTACATTCAGGAAATTTTCCAATTCATCAGACAATGCATTAGACATTATTGCCTAGTTGGATTTTGTCTGGGGGAAAATCCTTAACTATGTCAGCATTGCTTATATTATTTTCATATACACATTTGATGTAGCAAAATTTGAACTTGAAGGATCTACATTAGTTTCCTAGGACCGCCATAGTATATTACCATAGCCTTGGCAGGCAGCTTAAACGAAAGATATCTATTTTCTCACAGAGCTGGAGGATAGAATTCTGTGATGAAATGTAGACAGAGTTGATACTTTCTTAGGTCTATAAGAGAATGATATGTTTCAAACCTCTTTTTTTGACTAAAAGATAGCAGTTGTGCTGGTTGAGCCTAATTGTGTCATTTGATTGGCTTGGGAGCTGCCTAGGAAATTAGTAAAGCACACTCCTGGGTATGCCTGTGTAGGTCATGGAGGACTGTACTATATCTAGTTGCTGGCCTCTGCCTCTCATGCTGATTTCCTGCTTTGCTTCCCTGTGCCCTTCCATCATGATGCTTTTATCTTGGACCAGCTAACCATGGACTGCATCCTCTGAAACTGTCATCAAAATTAAACCATTTCTTCCTTTAAATTGTCAATGTCAGGTATTTGGTCCCAGCAATGGGAAAACTGCCTAATATAATAGTTTTCTCCTTGTGTCTTCATATTTTCCTCCTTCTGTACAAGTGTGTTTCAAAATTTTCTATTATTTTAATGACACTGAACTTTTTGGATTAGTACCTACCATAATGGTATCATTTTGACTTCATCACCTCTTTGAAACTTCATCTCCAAATATAATCACATTCCCAGCTATCAGTTGTTAGGACTTCAGCATATAGATCAGGTACAATTCAGTCCATAATCTAGTCTAAATATTTCTCTCTCTGTGTTCCCCTCCCTCCCTACCTGTCTTTCTCTCTCTCTCTCTCTCAGTTTCTCTCTGTGTCCCTCTGTCTCCATCTGTCTGTCTCTCTAGCTCTCTCTCTCACTCGCTCTCTCCTCTCTCTACTTCTCTCTCTCTTTCTGTCTCTATCTTACACTTCCCTAAAGTGGTATACTGATTACTTTTCCCATTACTGGACAAAATATCCCACATCCACAACTTACAAGAGGAAATGGTTTAATGGCTTGAGATTTCAGAGGTTTCTATCCATGGAGGGCTGCCTCCAAAGCAGAAACATGATGGCTGTGGTGGACCAAAGATGATTACTTTGTGCTGCTGGGGAAGCAGAGCAACAGAAGAATACCAGAAAGGCACCGGCCAGGGGGCAGATAATAATACCGAAGGTCATACCCCCATAATTCACCCAGACACACTCAGAAATGTGCTTTACTAATCCCCTAGGTGCTGTCAAGCCAATGGCACTTACATCCTGTGTAACTGTCACATGTGGAGCTATCATTTGATAGACTTGACTCTCATTTTGTGGGAATTCTTTGTTTGTTTTTTTAACTATCAGTTTTTCTCATTGAATAACTGGCTACACCTTACTGAAAAATTATTTGGGACAATTTACTCATAGTCCTCAATAATTCTAGCTTAAGGTCATGTTTTTACCAAATTTATGCAGGACAACCAAGTACAATTTAGTACCTAAACGGTAATCTCAATTTTTAAATTTATAAATATTTGCCAAGATTGCACAATTTTTCTTCCCTCCTTCCTTTCCTCCATCCCTCCCTCCTTTCCTTCCTTCAGTTCCTTCAGTTCCTCCCTTCCTTCCATCCTCTCCCCTTCTCTCTTTCCTTCCTTATTTTATTTTATTTTTTCCTTATAGGACTGAAGATGGAACTCAGGATCACACAATGCATTCTAGAAAAGCAAGATTGCACATTTTTTTCCTCCCTCCTCCTTTCCTCTCATCCACCCTTCCTTCCTTCCTTCCTTCCTTCCTTCCTTCCTTCCTTCCTTCCTTTTTCAGTACTGGAAATTAAACTCAGGACCTTCACAGTAAGCAACTTTCCCAGGCCTCTTTTGAGACAAAGTCTCTCTAAACTACTAAACTGCCCAGGCTGGGGTTAAATTTGTGCTCCTCCTGCTTCAGCCTGCTAGAGTGCTGATATTACCTAGCAAGACTTCACATTTCTTAAAAAGTGGTATTCAAATATTTTTTCTCTTACCTAGCACAATTCCAGATCACCATTAGTACCTGAGGACTTTTTTTTATCAGCACGGAGTAATGTTGGTGATGCAGAATTTTTAAATTCAGAATTTGAATTATAAAACTCTTATTAGGAAAATGTTATCCTGTGGAAAGATATTATATGAAATATTTCATTACCATAAAGTGAACAGATGACCTGTGTTATAATTATGACTGCAGTTTGCCCACTGTATGATCCTACAAAAGTTACCCCCCACACACTGTAGCCTGAATTTTTACATTAGTAAAAGGAGATATTGTTAATAAATATCTTACAGAGCTGCTATGAAAGTTAGATATGGGATGTAGCATTAAATAAGATGCATACATAAGTCAACACGTGATTGAATCATAAAATGTATATTGTTACCTCTACATTTCAATGTTCCTGAGTTCTGGCTGTATCTTACAAAAGAGTCAAAAAAAATTTTGGCATTCTTCTGAGAGTAAAATGGAAAGGAATTAGAGAAGATAATTATTCATGCAGTTGTCATCTCATTTAAATGCTTTATACTGGTGGCACAACTTGGACACCTACTTTATAAAATGTCCTCAAGAAGACTATATTATGCTCCTACAGCTTGGCTTTTACATAATTGTTATTTTGGAGTAGAATATTACTTATCATATGCCACATAACTTAATTAAAGAAAATGAAATTTTTCTTATATTTGAAATTAGCTGTATAATTTTCAGGATAAGAAAAGGTTGTATTGCCAATTATGACTCATGAAGAAGAAACACTAAATTTAACCCTAAGGAAACAAATAAACCCAAATGGGATGACATGATACAAAATAATTGATCTGTGTTCTTTAAAAATAGAAAAAACAAGTGGAGGAATTGTCTAGAATTAACAGAGACCAAACTTAGCATGACAACTGAATAAGATGAATTGCACTGGGTTAGAACCTGAATTAGAAAAAATACAGTAAACTTACTATAAAGAATAGAATTAGGACAGTTGGTAAAATTTGGTATGGACCTTTTGTTTATAGTATTTCATCAGTGTTAAATTTCCTGAATTTTATTTCTTTATTTATCATTTATTTGTATGAAATTTTTAAAAGTAGAATTAATCTAATTACACTAGATTATTGAAGAACTGTCACAGGATAAGTTCCCTGAGAAGTTTATTTGTACAGGAGTGAGGAAGAGGATTAGGTAAACAGGGGAGCTGTGATGCGGTCCTTACAAAGAACTCAGCTCACTGACAGGGAGCTGTGGAGTTGTCCTGAATTTAGGATAAGCACATCAGCCAATCATTGCACATGGGATGTCTTAAGAGAGAAGCATGACTTTTATCACATTGATTCTCCAGAAAAGGACAGTGTCCAGAAGGGGATTTAGTTAGAAATTGTTCATCATTAAAACTCTCTGTAGATGGGGAAATTTATAGGTCAGTCCAGAAAAGGAAGGAAGAATATAAGCATCAGACTATAGCAGCCACTCTAGTTATGATACAGACAATGTGCTCTAAAATAATGACTTGAGAATAAAAATGAAAACAGTAAAGCAAAAAAACATAAAAGAGCTCAAATTGGCAAAATACTCAACATCTGGTCAATTAATGTGAAGGTTGTACTGTTCCAAATCATTTCTATAGATTGGAACATAAAAAAATTTTAAAATGAAATGCTTGGGTGATTCTAGGGCACATTGACTCTAGGGCAATATCACCTTTTGAGTACATTCCAGTTGTAGCTTTACAAGATCTATAACCTGACCAGATTGGTTATGGTACAATTCTTTGGGCTCTCAAAACCACAGAAACAGATATTTCATACATGTTTGTTTCTTCCATAAGTTCTCAAACTTAGGTAAGTCATATTATTTAATTATATCAGCATGAGGGCTTTATGAGATTCATAAAGGTGTTGTTCTCTCCTGTGGGTGGTCTTCTATGTTAAGAATATTCTACAGTTGTGGAAAAGTAGAGACACCAGAAATATATTGTACACATTTATGATAAAATCGTTGAATCTTTCAGTTAATGAAAATTATGTCATGATAGATACATAAAAATTAAATGTCTTTGCCTCTTTTAAAAGTCAAAGGAAAATATGACAGGCTTAAATATGTCTCTCTTTAACTCACATATTTTCTGGGACACTTGTTTATTGTGAAATAGATTTTTAAATCTTTATTAACTCTAAAATAAAATATATGGTGACCAGTATTTTCTGATTGTCTTTATCAAGAGTCTTCATCTCACTGGGCTAGAATGTTGGTTCCAAGTACTTTCTGTTCTGGGTTTGATGATGATCTCTTGTCTCCTGCACTCTTCAATGTCAAACTGAAAGGTCTCCATTCAGGGCACTAAAACACTCATTTTGTTAAGAAAGTTTGCTGACTCCTTTCTTCTAGAGAACTTGATGAATGTATTCAACAACTGTGGAGCACAGGCTATGCAGCCAGCCTGCCTGGATGTGAATCCTAGTTCCAAATATAGCTGTATGTCCTTCTTTTCTATATTTTAAAAATAAAAGGAGGAAATCATTAACAGACAGACAACCTTTTACAAAATAGCAAAAAAAAAAAACATTACAAACAATACAGAGTTACAAACAAAGTGGTAGGAAATGAGCAATGCTTCTAGTATTACATATTGATATCTTCAAAGTGGTTTTTCATGAAAACAGAGACATGCAATATTGATCAGTCAAGGACTTATTAACAGTTTCTTTCAGCAAAGAAATAGAAGACAGTAGATCAACTATGTTAACTATCCTGTATTTACATACATACAAAATTTCTCCTTCTTTCCCTTCTCTTTACCCACATCCCAGTTGCCCTTTACCCTGGAGCATTTTCCTATCATTTCACAATGTCTATCATACCTCCGAGTTTATATTAACTCTTTCAGGTTTTACACAAGTGAGACAATGCGGTGCTTGCACATGCATGTCTGATTTATTTCACTTATGAGTATGGTCTCTAGTTGTGACCATTTACCT
>NW_004955426.1:18880253-18936185 GCF_000276665.1 Chinchilla lanigera | reverse complement strand
TCTCAGTGTTGTTTTAATTTGCATTTCTCAAATGACTAATGATGTTGAACATTTTCTCATGTATTTATTTACCATTTGTATTTCATCATCTGAGAAGTGTATATTAATCTCAGCTGCCCATTTTTGGATTGGGTCTTTGAATTTGGGGGTGCTGATATATTTTAATTCTTTATATGTTCTAGATAGAAGCCCTTTGTGTAAGGGACAGTCAGCTAAAATTTTTTCCAAGTTTGTGGGTTTTCTCTATACTCTGCTGGTGATTTCTTTAGATGTGCAGAAACTTTTCAGTAGGATGAGATCCCAGTTGTTGATTCTTTGAAGTCTTTCACTTGCAGTTTGGTTTTTGTTCATGAACTCTGCCTACCCCTATGTCTTCAAGGTTTTTACCTCCTTTCTCTTCCAATAGATTTAGTGTTTCTGTTCTAATATTGAGATCTGTGATCCATTTTGACTTGAGTTTGGTGCTTGGTGATAGGCTTGGGTCTATTTTCAGTCTTTGGCAGGTGGCAAGCCAATTTTTCCAGCACCATTTATTAAAGAGGTTATCATTCTTCCAGTGAGTTTGTTTGGCCCCTTTATCAAAGATTAGGTGGCGGAGTGTGTTTGCAGTTGTATCTGCTTCTTCCAGTCTGTTCCATTGATTCTCAGGTGTGTTTTTTAGCCAGTACCAAGTTGATTTTATGACAGTAGCTTTGTAGTATAATTTCGGGTCAGGGATTGTGATTCCACCTGACTTGTCCTTGTTGCCCAGGATTGCTTTTGCTATTCTGGGTCTCTTCTGCTTCCAGATAAATTTAAGGCACGTTTTCTTGAGATCTGTGAGTTATGCTAATGGTGGTTGAATGGGAATTGCATCAAATCTGTACAGAAGTTTTGGGAGTATGGCCATTTTCACAATGTTGGTTCTTCCTATCCATGAGCAAGCAATATTTTTCCATCTACAAAAATCCTCTTCGATCTCTTTTTTCAGAGTACTGTAGTTTTCATTGAATAGATATTTTACTTCTTTTGTTAGATTGACTCCTAAATATTTCAATTTCTTGGATATTATTGTGAAAGGTATGGTTTCCTTAATTTCTCTCTCAGTCTGTTTGTTGTTTGTGTATAGGAATGCTATTGATTTTTGGGTGTTGACTTTGTATTCAGCTACACTGCTGAATTTGTTGATTAATTCAAGGAGTCTTCTTGTGGAGTTTTTGGGGTCTTCCGTGTAAAGTATCATGTCATCTGCAAATAGTGATAGTTTTACTTCTTCCTTTCCTATCCTTATTCCTTTTATTTCTCTCTCTTGTCTAATTGCTCTGGCTAATGGTTCCAGAACTATATTGAACAGGAGTGGTGACAGCGGACATCCTTGTCTTGTTCCTGATTTTAACGTCAAAGCTTTCCATTTTTGTCCATTGAGAATGATGTTGGCTGTTGGATTGTCATAGATGGCTTTGATCAGGTTAAGGTAAAGACCATGTATTCCTATTTTCTGTAGAGTTTTTATCATGAATGCATGTTGGACTTTGTTGAAAGCTTTTTCTGCATCTATTGAGATAATCATGTGGCTTTTGTCTTTGGCTCCATTGATATGGCATATATCATTTATAGATTTGCAAATATTGAACCAACCCTGCATTCCTGGAATGAATCTGACTAGGTCATGATGTATGATTTTCTTGATACTTTGCTGCATTCTATTTGCTAGTATCTTATTGACTATCTTTGCATCTATTATCATTAGGGAGATTGGTCTGTAGTTCTCTTTCTTGATTGGGTCTTTCTCTGGTTTTGGTATCAGTATGATGCTTGCTTCCAGAAATGAGTTAGAGAAAATTGCTTGCTTTTCAATTTCATTGAAGAGTTTGAGGAGGGTTGGTATTAAATCCTCTCTGAATTTCTTGTAAAATTCTGCTGGGAATCCATCAGGGCCTAGGGTTTTCTTTGTTGGTAGGTTTTTAATCATGTTTTCAATCTCTTTAATTGATATTGGGTTTTAAGGAATTTGGTATCTTCTTGACTCAACCTTGGTAATTTGTACATATCTAGGAATCTGTCCATTTCTTCTGAGTTTTCTATCCTATGGAGTAAAGGTTTTGAAAGTAGGTATTAATGATCTTCTGAATTTCTGTAGAATCTGTAGTAATTTCATCCTTTTCATTCTTTATTGCATGAATTTTAGTTCTTTCCTTTCCTTTCTTGAGAAGGTTGGCTAGGGGTTTATCAATTATATTTATTCTTTCAAAGAACCAACTCTTTTACTCATTTATTTTCTGTAGCGTTTTCTTCATCTCAATTGCATTAATTTCTGCCCTAATCTGTATTTTCTCCTCCCTTCTTTGGACTTTGGGCTTGACTTGTTTTCTTTTTCTAAAAGCTTGAGGTGCAGCATTAGGCTATTTACTTTTTCTCTTTTTGTTTCCCTCATGTGTGCGTTCACTGCTATAAAGTTCCCTCTGAGGACTGCTTTCATTGCATCCACAGATTCTAGTAAGTTGTATTTACATTTTAATTTGTATTTAGGTATTTTTAAAATTTTTCTTAAATGTCTTCTGTGACCCAGTGATTATGCAGGAGGCTGTTGTTTAATTTCCAAGTGTTTACAGAGTTTTTAGAGTTCCTTTTGTAATTAAATTCCAATTTCATTGCACTGTGGTCAGAGAATATGCATGGGATAATTTCAATTCTTTGCATTTGGGTAGGTGTGCTCTATGGGTTAGAATGTGGTCTATTTTAGAGAAAGTCCCATGTGCAGCTGAGAAAAATGTGTATTCTGCTGTTGTGTGATGGAACCCTTTGTATACATCTATTAAGTCCATTTGTTCACAGCTTTGGTTCAGGTATGTTATTTCTTTGCTGATTTTTTGTCTAATTGACCTATCTCTTTGTGTCAAAGGGATGTTGAGGTCCCCTATTGTAATAGTGTTATTAACTATAAGGGTTTTCATGTCTGTTAAGATTTGTCTTATATAGTTTGGTGCTCCAATATTTGGTGCATACATGTTTATGATTGTTATCTCATCCTCTTGCAGTTTTCCCTTGACACGTATGTAGTGACCTTCTTTATCTCTTTTGATTGTTGTCGGTTTGAAGTTCACATTGTCTGCAAATAGAATAGCTACACTTTCTTTTTTCTGGGTTCCTTTTGTATGGAGGATTGTTTTCCATCCTTTGAGTTTCAGTCTAACAATTTCCTTTGGAGTAAAATGTGTTCCCTGTATAAAGCATTTCATTGGATTTTGTTTCTTAATCCACTCTGCCAGTCTGTTTCTTTTGACTGGTGAATTGAGGCCATTTACATTTATGGTTATAACTGATATGTATTGACTTATCATTGTCAGGTTATTTACTTGCATTGATGTTTTGCCTTTTTCTACCCGTTTAATTGCTTGCTCTGCTTATTGGTTCCTTTCTACTGTTGTTCTTGAAATTGCAGTCACCTTTTTCTCCATCTAGTATATCTTTTAGTACTCTTTGCAATGCTGGTTTGGCACTCATGAAGTTCTTCAGTTGTTCTTTGTTTTGGAAATATTTCATTTCTCCATTGAATTTGAGGGATAGTTTGGCAGGTAGGTCAGTCTTGCTTGGAAGGTGTTTTGTTTCAGGACCTGTAATATTTCACTTCAAGCTCTTCTCGATTGGATGGTTTGTGCTGAGAAGTCTGCCGTGATTCTGATGGGCTTTCCTTTCTAGGTAATCTGTTTCTTTTCTCTTGCAGCTTTTAATCTTCTGTTCTTTTGCTGGAGATCTGGGAACTTGACTATTATATGTCTGGGTGTAGTTTTACTTTGGTTGTGGTTGTTTGGAGTTCTATATGCCTCATTTCCTGTATGTCAGGTTCTGTTTCCATACTTGGGAAGTTTTCTGCTATTATTTCTGCAAATATTCTTTTTATGTTGTTTGCATTGCCTCCTGCTGTTTCACTGACTTCTATTAGTAGTACATTATTCCTCTTTGCCTCGTCTTGCAGCTGTTGAATTGACTTTTCCTGGATCCTTGTTGACTTTACGAAATCCTTTCTTTCATGGTCACTAGCTGCCATGCTGTCTTCAAAGTCTGAAATTCTATCTTCAGCTTCATTCAAGCGGTTTTGGCGACTTTCAGTGGAAGCTTTGTTTTCCTGGAAGTCTCTTTAAATCTGGTTCATACGTTCTGAGTCCTTTCTATATTTTTCATTTAATGCTTCCATCCATTGCCTTTGTTCTGTTTTCTTATATGTTTCTTCTTTAGACATTTTGAGCAGTTCTTTCATTATTATTGTCATTTTATTTTTTGCCTGAGAGATTATTTCTGATCTCATCTCTTCTATGGCCTTATGGAGTTGTTTCTTTACTTCCGTTGCAATCGTTTCAGCTATTTCAAGCTGTGTTTACCAAGTTCTCCTATGTTGATGTCTCCTGGACTTGTTCTGAGTGGGGTGGAGTTCTGGCATTGTGTTTTAGTCTTTTGCTTTGTCATGTTTGCTACCAGATGCAGGAAGCTCAGTTTCCCTCTTCAGTGGCTGCACAGCAAAGGCCGCTAGTGTCCCTAGATATCCTGTTGGTCAAGGTTTCCCCTCAGTGTCCACTGAGAAGCTTTACTTAGTCTGGGGTTTTCTGGCAGTTGTTGATTTGTATCTAGTTATCCCAGGTCTCAGATGCGGGCATTGGTGTCAGCTGATGGCAGACCATCTGATCCAGCATGCCCTTTCAGTTCAGGGCATGTGCACAGCCCACTTCAGGTTGCACTGGTGTGACAATCCTGATCCTGTGGACCTATGTCCCCAGGCAGTTCAGGGTACAGGCAAAAACCAGACACAAACTGCAGGGTTGACAGTTTGTGAACCACCTGATTCTGTGTGTCCAGTCAGTTCAGGACATATACAGGAACCAGATGCCAGCCGGACAGACAGCAGTCACAGCCTGCCCATACCTGTGACCCCCCAGGGAATCCAGGTGCAAGTAAAGCATGGACTCGAACCGCTGGACCAGCAGCTCTTGGAACACTCACTCGGTGCAGGGCCCTCATAGGGAATGCCCACATGCAAAACCCAGTGAAAGCAGTTCCCGGGTCTTCTGAGTGAGGACCTCCTGTCTGCCATGTGTGCACGGAGAGCAGAGACTTAGATGTAATGGTGGCAGGGTCATGGGTCACCCATTCTGCTCCCAGGAAGTAGATGGGAAATACCTGCCTCTTTCCACGAGTATCAACTAGGACCCCTGGCGGTGGGAGTGGGTTGCAGCCTGCCTGGTTCTGCTTCTTAGGTAGTTCAGGACATGTGCAGGAGCCAGACCAGGGCCACTCAAAGAGCAATTGCTGACTCTGTCCTTCTGAAAATGACCTAACTACTCTACATCTTTTTCCCCATCTAGAAAGCACAGCACCTATATTTTAGAGCTAATCATTAACAATACCTATATAATGGAGTTGTTATAATTATTAAATGAGTTAAAATATGTAGAACATGTAAATTTAAGATATTATTATCATCACTGTTAGGTATCTGTACTGTGTATTTGAATCACACATTTAAATTTATATCGTTATTTTATTAGTCTTGTAAAAGTGAAAATGCAGATTAAACATATTACTACATTGAAGTCACCGAATTCACTTGACTAATAAGTAAAAAAACTATAATTCAAACTTTAAGCCTCATTCTCTTTCCATTGTTGAGAATTCACAGGTAGGTGAATTCCAATGTATTCTTTATACCAGCCTCAATAAACCAAGAACACATTATTATTTCAAAAGGGATTGAATCTCTGTGTTCATCTCTAATGTGTTTCTCCATGGAATACTATGTTGCAGATATGAGTGTCCTGGTACTTGTTTTCCTGTCAGACAATAAATCATTGAGAACACAGCCTAAATATTATTCATATTTTTGTACTATTCAATGTAATGCATTGAAGATAGCAGTTGTTCAGAAATTTTTGGTCAAAAAAGTTCCTAAACAAAATTATTGATTTTTTGGTGGATAGCTCAACATTTTCATTTACGTATCTCTGTTCCAGTATTTAGTAAAGATGCATCAGTTGAGAGTCAAGATTCCCATATGGAATTAAACAACTTGGACTTTGCTTTCTCTGACAGTCAACTTTAGTGGTTCTTTGATGACACTATGGTTTTGTGTAAAGCAAATCTTCTCTGCCATAATTAACATTATTGCAAAAATTAATTATTATAGCCAGACCTGATAATTTCCTGATTTATTTTTAGGTCTTTTTACTTAACTAACCTTAAATTCGTAACTCTTCTGCTTTGCTACTTCTTTGGATTTTATTTATCTTATCTGAAACACATAGAGGTTATGCTAGATAGCAACTAAACCATGACTGCCCTTTATAAGAAAAGACTATCATAATATAAAAAGTTTAATTCCGTAACAACTAATGCCATCTCCTTTCTGAGTAGCAAATTAGATTGTTATCAATTTGGGCTAGTTTTTAGGTTCTGCTGATTTATTTTTTGAGACAGGGTCTTGCATGTGGTTCAGGGCCTGGTTTTGAACTCATTATGTAGCCCAGGTTGGCCTCAAACTTGGGCAATACTCCCACCTCTGCCTCCTTAAATGCTGGGTTATAGGCACGCACCACCATGGTTGGTCCTGCTGATTGTGTTTTGAGAAACACTGTCAGTGTTCTGAATCTATAACCACCCAATTAATGTGTGGTGGAACATGAATTTATTCTTCCTCAGTGTAGCTTTGTACCCATTGACTAACCTCTCCATTCTTTCTATCCCTTCTCTACCTGCTCCAGCTTCTGATAACCACTATTCTACTCTTTATTTCTATGGAATCAATTTTTTTAGATGCCAAATGTAGGTGAGATCATGAGGCATTTGTCTTTATTCAATGTACTTATTTCAGTTAATATATTATCCACTGAGGGAAGGTGTTTTGAGGAGGATTAATGGATTAATGGCAATATATCTTTTTCTGCAATAAACTTTTAAAACTTTAAAATTTACCATATTTTCAATCATACTATGTAATTTCTTCTATTAGTTCCATAGTCTCAGGTCTTATATGTCAATTTTTATTTCATTTTTTGGTTGGTTTTTATATATGACAAATAACAAGGTTTTATTTTTATGTCCGAAGAGTATTCTGTTGTGTTTATGTACAACATTTTCTTTATCTGTTAATGGACATTTATGCTGATTTCATATCTTGTCTATTGTAAACAGTGCTGCAATGACTGTGAAGGCCCAGATGACCATCAACATACTGACTTTATAGCTTTTGAGCATATGTATCCAGTAGTGAGATAGCTAAGTCATAAGGTAGTTTAATTTTTAAGATATATTATTCATATATTGAAGAATTTCTATACTACTTCCCATAATGGCAGTACTAACTTACATTTCCACAAATAGCTTATAAGAATTCACTTTTCTGGGTGAGGCCATACCTCACTATGGTTTCCATTTGCATTTATCTGCTCATTAGCAATGTTGAACATTTTTTCATATACCTATTAGCCATTTGTATATCCTCTTCTGAGAAATGTCAGTTCAGGTCTTTTACCCATATTTAAACTAGGTTATTTTAATTGAGTTTGTGGAGTTCCTTACATTTTCTGGATATCAACCTGTTACTAGATGCATAGTTCACAAATATTTTCTCCCATTCAGTAAGTTGTCTTGTTTGACTGCTTCTCTTGCTATGCAAAAACTTCTAAGTTTTCTAAAACCCCATTTGTTTGTCTTTGTTCTTATTTTTTGTACTTTTGGATTCTTATTAAAAATTCCTTGCCTGGTGGAATGTCATGAACTATTCCCATTATAGATGGATGATCAAAATATATAGCGACTGGTTAAGTATTTTAAAAATAACCACAGTAAAATAGTTACAGAAAATTAAATATAGACGTATGAAACATCTTTAAAGATGATCATAATATATGAGATATAGTAGTCTTTATTTTTAAGATGCCTATCCTCTAAAGGTAAACAAAGTCTCCATTCATGCAATAGTGTACCTGTTCATACCAATAAGATGTCTGTTGTCCTAGTAATATATGTCCATTTTTATTTTCTACATTTTTGTCTTATTTCCTAGACAGGATTGAAATATGATAAAGCTTTCTCATTTGCTTATATTCCTTCCAGGCCATTCCTTAATTTATGAGTCTTAACTGGAATTTTGGTCTTCAGTTTCTTCAGATAAACTGCTGGTGTAGTCAGGGTATTTTCTGGACAAGGGAAGCTAGGTTTTTCTTGAACTTTAAGGAGCAAAATTAGAAGACAGTACTAAGGCAGAATTGTAATAGGTAATCAACATATACCACTCATCCAGCACTATTCCAACTGGAAACAATCCAACAAACTGGTTAGGATTTTACATATACATGTGTGCACACGCTCTCACACACATAACTTTCACCAAACTTTTCACATGTCATGACTGTCCTTTAGAACCTAGAAAAGAACATGAGGTACATTAAACAAAATAATGCCTGTCCAAACAAATTTAAAAGATCAACTCTTAGCCCACCCAATGGAGGTTCTTGCCCTATACTTGCTTCTCTGAACATAACACCCACATGGTTTGGGAGAAAACATGCTCTTTAGAAGACAGAGGAGACTATTATGATTTCAGTTTGTCAGACATCATGAGTGCTGGGCTTTATCCCTAGCCAAATCCACTTATCCTCACTTAAAAATGCTCCACAGATTTCAATCCATGTGTTTTGTATTCATTTAGACATCTCATCAAACTGGAGGTGGATAAGAATCAGTGTCCATAAAGACCTTTCCTACTACCTTTTACTTCTTAGAAATAGAAAAGTACATTTTTTCCAAATGTAAATGAATTCCAGACACTTTCATTTTGAAGGGGCTTTGCAGACTGGAAAAATGTCATGTCCCTATCCTTATTCTAGAGCTATAAAGCACAGAAGCCTTCTCAAAGTGTGGTTTCCCAAAAGCGTAATCCTCACACAGTTTATTAAAATGCCTCTTCTTGGGCTCCATTGAATTTATAAATCCCTTCTTGTTTTGTTTACTGTGATTTTTTAAAAGGCGCACAGTTGGTACTCAATAAATCTTAGCTACTTTTAGCCACATGCCTTTGAGACATTTCCATTTGATACAGAAATGGCACATGGGATTTACCATCTCTAAAATTGAGCTCATTGTCATTCTTCCAAAGATAATGAAAAGTGTGCCTTGTCTTAGTGTAGGTTACCATTGCCCAAGCCAGAACCCCCCTCAATAACTAGCTTATCCTTCCAATTAATCTGTATATCCTGCAGATTCTACCTCTTCAGCATCATTCTAGTTACTTCACTCATTCTTAGCCCCACACTGTTGGCTGTCCAGCTCCACAACATCCTGCTCACCCTGGCCAGATTACTGCAGCTACCTCTTGCCTTTGTCCACAGCCCTCCAACTTCCACAGTAATTGACCTACTCTCCACATGTGATCTTTCTTGAAATATGTATCTGATGATCCCGTTTTCCTTCTTGACTGCCTGGCCTCGAGCCACAAGTCCTTGGTAATATGTAGGATTAAGCTTTACTTTTGTGTTAACATAGCCCTCATGATTGGTTTCTTTGCTGCCTCTGCAGCTTACCTCTTAGTACCTATCAAATGAGTCCTTCACCCTCGCCATGCAAATAGAATTCCCTAAATGTGTTGTTATTCTGTGTCTCTGTGCTCTACATATGGAATTATTTTCCTTCATTCATATTCCCCCTTTCACGCATCATTCTCCTTTAGCATTTTCTAGCTAACTCCTGTTCTCCGTAAAAATTAGCTTTAACCTCACATCTTCTTAAAAAGTTTTCTCCTCACTAATCAATCTGTTTTAATTGCCTCTATGCTTAGCAGTGTGTAGTAAGTACTTAGCATAGTGTAATAACTCATACAATTCATCATTTCTTTCTTTCTTGGAAGAGGTCAAGTATAGTTTAACACACTACAATACTTAGATAGAGACCCACTTATTTGTACATTTACTTTATAACTTTCTTAATTTAAAAAATGAGTTGATCTTTACAACACTCAGCAGATATATATTTTATACTTGGAGGTCAGTAAAGAAGCTTGCTGGAGTGCAGCTGATAATGTTTTATTTTTCTCTGGATAGTGTTTCATGAATATATGCATAAGTAAAAATTCATCAGTTTATATAAATTTGTGCACTTAAGTAATTACACTTTATTTTAATGAATGAATAGGTTGGTGTGTGCATGCTTAACCTGCACAATGCCTGGGGTTTAAGCCCTAGTATCCCACCCCCCAAAAAAAGACTAAAAGTAGTTCCTGTTCTCTCTCTCTCTCTCTCTCTCTCTCTCTATATATATATATATATATATATATATATATATATATATATATTTATCTATCTCTGTAGGGAGGTTGAACCCAGGGCCTTCATACTGAGCTACATCCTCAGCCATTTTTGCTTTTTTAAAATTTGAGACAAGTTCTAGCTAAACTGCTAAGTTGTTCAAGCTGAGCTTGCATTTATAATCCTCCTGCCTCAGCCTCCCAGAGCGCTGGTATTGCAGGTGTGCATCTCCACACTCAGGGTCCCTTTTATTTTTAAGTGTAACATTTTCTTTAAGATAATTTTATGCATTTTCTTTTCTATCGCTTGAAAGAAAGTGTGAGGGCCTTATCTGCTGAGCACAATTTAAAATGTTATATGGAAATGTACTTTTAGCTTCCTGGGGAAAGGGGCTTCTCAAATTTTCACTTCTCAGTACAGAATGAAATAACAAAACAAAACTCATTGTAGAACTAGTTCAATACTTGCTGGACTCATTTTCTGTTTCCTGTATCTTCCCCAGGTGTTTAACTGTGCTAGGCTTTAATCTCCTTGCTGCTGCTACTTTTTAGCTTTTCAAGGTTAGCAGAACAAAGATTATTATGAGTTAGTTCATCAAAGTTAGTTTTTATATTTATAAAAATATAAGAACAGTAAATCAGTGTTTTCCATCTGAGGTCATAAATCCTTGAATTAGTCATTGTATTACATGATATGTACACTCTTAACACCAAGAGTTAGTGATGTCTCTTGAAGTGGATTTATTTGAAAAGGCATTATTGGTAAGAATTGCATCCACTGTTGGCTATTTATAAAAGGAACTTACCTTTAAGTGTGGGTTTGTAAATATAAACTGTTGTACTCCCAACACCTGAAATAGGGCCGGGGATATAGCTCAGTGGCATAAGTGCCTGCCTGGCAAGCATGAGGTCCTGAGTTTGATTCCTGGTACACACACACAAAAAGTCTGACACCAACACCTGAAACAGTCCTCTGCACACAGCTTATGCTTAAGAAGAGTAAAAGCAATGGTCAAAAAATCAAGTGGCTAAAACACTGTAAAATACATTATCCACTTATTTACTAGATCCGCTGTCATTTACAAAATAGCCTCACAATCTAATTTAGATCATTAGTCTACTGAACAATTTAATATTTAGAAATCAAATTTTAACTTTAATAAGAGTTTACCTTTAATAAGAGGCTTGAATAACAGTTTTCAAATTTAGTTGTTTACTTCATTAAATACTCTGAATGAAGAAATGCTGCTAAGTACCATATTTTCCTTAGCTCAAAAATGTGAAAAGAATGAATAATAAATTTCACAGAAAATTTTGATTTGTTTATAAAAACGACATTGTATAAATTCTTAAATTTAAGTTTTAAAACAATATGATGAGAAGAGAACAAAGGGAGAGAAGTAGTTTAATTTATCCCTCAAGCCTAATCCTTTCAGCCTAGTGCATCCATACAGCCCATCACCCTGTGTGAAGGACGGGAGATCCACTTAATGGTTCTGTGTAGATTAGAAGGTTGCCTGACACCTAGAGAGTAGAAAATGGAAGCTTTTGAAATGTGTTCACTTTTCATTGATTCCTGCCTGTCTAGCAAATCTTTCCAGTAGAGCATTCCATTTTTGCAGTTCATCTTGTCATATTTTTCCAGTCTTTTCACAGAATTTGGGAAGATTGGGAAGATTCAGTGCAATTATCTGGCTGAATCAATAAAAGTGAATAAAATACACAAGAAAATCAGATTAAAGAGAAGAGCATAAGCTAAGTTTGGGGTTAAAGAAATTTTAAGTATCAATTCTGAAAGTTTCACTAGTTATATTTATTTTTTCTGTGGGTTATACTTTGTTTGGTAGGCACGAATATTGAAAAAACATGAAAAATAATTTTTCCAATGTCATTTAAAGTAGTAAAGATTTATATACTAGGTTTCACAAATTTTACTTAAAATTGTTCCCCTATTAAATCTGGGCTGTGGTAGAAAGCAAGGACATGGATGTGCGGAAGCAAATTACAACTGTTTTTTAAAAAAAGACTCACTGCAAAGAGCAAAACAAAACAAAGATAAAACCCCTGAGAATAAGGGTGAATGTTCTCAAAATAATTTAATCCTTTTTCATCCGGACATATCCCAAGTTGTAACTTTTTGTTGTACTGTATGCTTAGAAGGAAATGTAGGCTTTTAAGATACTATTTCTGGGAATCAGGAAGAAGAAACACTCTCACACTTCCTGTTACAGCAACTTAACTAGTAACTGGAATCCGCTCATTTGTCAGGGTGTCAGGACAATACTCAATATTCAAAATTTTGATGAGTCTGAAAGAAATACTATTTTTACTCTGCTATAACCCAAACATACATTTGGGTTTACAGTAAAATAAGGTAGTTCCCTTAGGCTTACTATTGAGCCTCTAATGACTTAGTTATACATAAAGTAGTTTGATCCTGTATCTTAACTAAAATTATCTCAGGATAAGATGTACTGAGCACAGTACAAGTACATTTCTGGGAGATGGAAGGATTGCTATATTGTGGCATTAGAATAAATTCTTACTAAAATGTGAACTCAGAAGTAAAACCAGGGACTGGAATTGAGATTTTTTTCAAACAACCTTAAGACTTTGAGATATTATTTAATCTCTTTGTGCTCCAGTTAAGGAGGAACAATAAAATAAGAATGATGCAGTCCTCACTATTTCATAATACTGAAAATGAGAATGAAGTAACATCTAAATAGTTTTGAAAAAAATTAAAACATTGTATAAATATAAACTGAGGGTATTATTAATGTTTTTGGTCAATAATAACCACATTATATATAGTCTCAGTCCCAACTGTGTCTGTCAGGATTATAGGGACAAAGATACAGTTATGTTGGTAAATTACAACCAATTATCTCTCATCTGTTTTTCTCAAAGGCAACTGTTTCTGGATGAAATGTAGAAAGTTATTTATCCATATTGTGGTAAATGTATTTTTCCTTTAAAAATGTTATTGGTTATTAAATTATTAAATACTAAAATCAGGTTAGCCTTCTTCTCAAAAAAATAATGAAGCAGCTACTATTTCCTATTGACTTCCTTATTTCCTTTCCACATATTTATTGTGGAGTTAGGTTTTCCTAGATATATGCAAAGTTTTGTGGAGAAATATATAAAAATTAAGAATGTGCTGCTCACATTGAGAGAATTTACAAATTTGTAGGATAAAATAACTGTATATTTAATATTTTATTGTATATTGTATTGTATAACTGCATATTTAATATTTTATTGAACATGTTTCTCATTATGATTAAGTAGATTTTCACACCTATCAAAAAGTTCCTTTAACTTGGTTTCCAGTTAGGCTATTTAACACAAAGATTTTCCCTTAGTTTTCTGGCTTTTAGTGGTCAATAATTCTTGTTGATTGGTATGTCCTTGTTTTACATTTAAAATGTTTTTTTAAGTACTTACTATAGGCCACCCCAGAGTGTTAGCTGAAATTCTTTTAGTATCATCAAAATATGATTAAATGTTATTGAACAAGTGATTAGATTTTATTCAACTTTATTGAATACAATTTTAAGGTTAAACTTATTTCCACAGTTTCCATTCATTTCTTAGAGGGAAGGAACTGTGTTACTTTCTTTTATGCCCCAATGTCTTGTGTATAAAATGATATCATTTTTCCTCTCAAAAGTTAAAGACTTTATAAGGATTTATCCAATGCTTATCTAAATTAACCAATAGTTACCTGGAGTGCAACAATACTTTCAATTGTAAAAATAAAATAAGTGAAGATCAAATGTAAAGATTATAATGTCCAAGTGATGTCAAGAATTTCAGATTTTTGCCTAATAAAATGAAATCTGAGTTACTTTCAAGTTTACTAAAATATTGGACCTTGTTATCATATTTGTAGGCAAAATCCTGTTTATTATGAAAAATATTGAAAGAATACGTACATATTCAAGAGTATGGGTTTCCTTATTGACTAAAACAGTATTGCCAAGAATTTCTAAAACGCTTGTGACTTTACAGGATCTAGCACCTAACAGGCACTCAGTAAATGTTTTTATTAGTTGATCTGAAGATTTGCTAATGAAGTGACAGATGAGCAAATAAAAAACACACAATAACAATAAGAACATGTGGGACATAGCTCAATGTAGCAGAAACTTAATAAAGGTGACTTTCGTGTCCTCTTCCTTCCTACTCACAACCCGTGATGTTTCTTATACTTCATAATTTTGCTGCAAGAATTCCCCTGTTGAATTCCTTTATTTAAAAATCACAGGTTTGGGGCTGGGGATTTAGCTCAGCGGCAAAGCGCCTGCCTGGCAAGCGCAAGGTCGTGAGTTCGGTTCCCGGTACCGGAGAAAAACCAAAAAAAAAAAAAAAAAAAAAAAAAAATCACAGGTTTGTTAATTCTTGGATGAAAATACGTGAGTATAAATGAATGTCCACGAATAGTATTTCACTAAGACTATTAAGAGAGAAAAGGAGATATAATCGTAATGATCAAAATGTGTCCTGTCCTACACTTGGTCACTTTTTCCAATGCTTTGAAGTCTGCTAAAAATCTTCGTTTCAATGCACATTCATTTCAGTGTCGTAGAAGGAAATGAGGCACTGTGCATTGAGAGAGAGCCTGGCTCAGGTTTATGTCTTTTCTCAAAACAGTTTTTTGTTTCAGGGATAACCTAATCCTAGTGTGAACTTAGTCACAATTGTGATGACTCCATTCACCTTATGCAATTAACTGGATGATT
Source organism: Chinchilla lanigera (assembly GCF_000276665.1). NCBI lineage: Eukaryota > Metazoa > Chordata > Mammalia > Rodentia > Chinchillidae > Chinchilla > Chinchilla lanigera. The sequence continues at coordinate 18,921,170 of NW_004955426.1, read as the reverse complement.
GTATGAATGTGAGCATTGCTTTGGCCAGCCTTTCCCCCTTATAATTCAGTAGGTGACATCCGCCAAGAGCTATGTATGTATTCTTCTGGGATCTAATTATGATGTCTCTTGGAATCTGGCCTGAGTACAAGAATTCAAGATGGTTTTCTAGGGTGGAGACCACGCAGAAATCCCAGTTGGATTCACTGCTATTCAACTGCATTGCAGTTTACACACTGAAAATGAATGCTAAACTATGTCTTGAATTTCACCTTCTGAAATTTAACAGATCTGACTGTTGACATACTTACTGAGTGTTAATTGACATATCTGTAGCATTTATAGGCCCAACAGTGCTATTAATGAGACAGGGTAATCACTGTTGGTATAGTGTTACCGCAAATTGGAAGAAGAGCCAAAAATGTTAATTTAGAGATTAAAATGCATTATTCCTTCCCAAGGTGAAAAAGTCTTGCAGCAGAAGTCTGAAATTCAAAAGCACCAGCAAGAAATTTTGAAGATACGTGAACCCTCACTCTGTATTTGACCGGCTGGAAGTAAATGAAAGTACATACCACATTTCATTTCTTCAGTTTGTTTTATTAAAGCTTCAGGAATAAACCACTGATGTTGATAGCCACAGCATCCTTCACAGGGGTATTATGCTCTCATGGATTATTTTTTTTAATTCATTGAAGACAAACTACTGTTACTTCATAAAGCAATCACTATCCAAAATCATCCTCTTCAGGTGGTAAATTTCTCATGAAAGAGAATATGATAGGGAGGAATGATATATAAAATAAACAAGTACCACTACCTGGATATCAGTTACACTATTGGGAGTAGGTATTAGTGAGTCAATCCAGTTATTTAGTTATAATTGTATACATGATCTTCCACTTCAGGCTGGTGGCAGCTCTTGCTTTGGTTAATCCTTGTATTACTTTACAGTCTCCTTTTTACGTCTCAATCCTTGTATCACATGTAACCATATTTCTATTACATTTCTGCATTCCTATTTTGTTGATTGGGTTCTGAACTATGGGAATGAAGTTTATCTTGTTGGCAGAGACAAAATTAAGAAACAGTTGAAAAAAAGTAGAGCAGAGATGCAGTTTATAGGCTGTAGTTTTTAGATTGATAATATATATGCCTCAGCCTGACCTATGAATTGTCATTTTCTTTCTCACCTATATTGCTAAGTCATTGCTCACTTGCAGTAGTTTGAAACACCTGAGGCAGACAGTCCTTCGAGGTGGTTCTGGTTAGAGACCCTTAGTTCTGTTCAATCTTTTAGCTCTCAGTCAGTTAACTTTTCTTCCAAGGGGATATTGAATTTGCTTACTAGAAGGCACCTGTATTTTTCTGTTAACGCAGTATGTGGAACAGAAAGAATGACTTCTTAAAAGTTCGAGGTGAGAAATTAAATATTCTGTCCAAATGAATTTTATTCTCCCCCTGGAGCAGCACTGATGAAATTCAAACTTGTTTAGCTTGTGTTTTTGTTTCTCCAACCAAGCCATAATATCAGTACTTCTTCTGCATACACTCTGGCTAAAATTTTCTCCACCAATAAAGCTTCTTAAAATGACTTCCTTAATATGATGTTAAATGCAATTAGTTCACTGTAAAGCCACAGAAAAATAATACTTATACAATCATCACTGTAAAGGTAATACCCCAAATATTGTCAGATCATGAGTACTCTATATAAAGCAATGGAAATGCTCTTTCTATCTCTGCTTTGAAAGAGTCCTAAGGAGGTAGCAACAGCCTCAGCCCATTCTAAAAGTTGATCCTTTGGTAAATTTTGTTAAAGGATGATACAGTGAGCTGGAAAAGAAAAAAAGTATAACATTCAACAATTTGTCTTCATGCTAAAATAATTATATCATAATTAGCTGTCTTTTTAAAATCTGGGTTTTCCATAATCATTTGAAATGGCAAACACTTTGTCGATGTTGGACAATGGAAGGTCCATGTAGAAATCAAGCTGGGTATTGTACCTAACCCAGAGAACTAGCCCATTTCTCTGGGACAATCCTGACTTAGCAGTTACTTTCTTGAAGCATTCATGTTTTATAGCAAAAAGTTCAGGTTAAATGAAACTCCGATGACCTAGAAAAGTTTTAAGAACACCTTTATATGAATTAGAAATAGGACGTGCAAAGCCGAGCAGAGGCGACCTAATGAATACACAAGCTTTCTTTGGCGTGCAGAAAGACATGGACAGCCAAATATATTAATGCTCTGTGGGCATACACGCATGAAAAGCCTTATGTAAGTGTCAGGTGCCAGGCTAGTGATGATGGTGTATTAAAAATCACCCAATAGGTGGTAACACAAATCCAGGCTTCTTGTAAAATAAGCTTACATGTTTTTTTTGGTAGGAACCAACACTAGGCTGGACAGTTAATGAGTTCCAAAACTGTTTATTGGTTACTGCTGAGGAGACTGATGAAGTAGTTCAGTCGTGCTGAGAGGCTGCTTGGGCGGTGCTGGGAACCTACTCAGCTTCAGGGCCCGTTTCCTCCCATAGTATGGTGTATATTTCCATGAACCCTGGTGTTTGCTTTGTTTTGCTTTGTTTTGTTTATTTGTTTGTTCAGGTGATTTTATAGCATGGAAATTGGGGGCGTGCTTGTTTGTGCTTTTATTTCCTTATCACAATTGGTTGGTAAGAGAGGAAAGGGAATGCAAGGGGTCAGCTGGGTGGCATTCATTCACAGGCAAATGAGAAAAGACCATCTTTGTTCAGAGGTCGCAGCCAGCTTACAGAAGGCAGTGCTGGGAGAATAAAAGATAAACAAACTCAGCAAGTGCAGGGAAAGGAAGCAGCACTTCCTCTGGGCAATTCTCAGAACTGTTTCAAAGCTGTTTACTTCCTATTTTGATACCTAGAGCAACCAAGAAACAAGGTTTCTAGACCACTCTTTCATTGGCCTTGTCCTGAGCTTGTTTATCTACTCTTTCTGTCAGGAAGCAATTGTGATAAGGGCCTTGGCACTGTCCGGAAGGTTTTTTTGTTGTTTTTTTTCTTTTTTTTTTTCTATTTTCTGTCTGACTTTTGATTGATCGTGTTGTGCACAGAGGGTTCTTACTTTTGGATTGATTTGTTAACAAGGTTCAAAGAACCTCCACTATTTAGAGAATTTTGTTGTTACCTCAGGAGAAAGACATTATTTGCACCTTTAAGTATGGACATTTTCCAGGCTTTCAGTTCAATAACTGAAGAGAATAAAGTGGTTTTCTGTGTAGGGAATTAATGCTTTCACATCTACATGTATTATAAATATGAACACTTGACATCTAATTTATTGGCCTGGGAAGAATTTGTGTTTCTCTGCTGGGAAAGAGGAAGACGCTTCTTTCTGAAGCATTATCTGTAAGATGCTTCTTAAAGAAAATACTGTTTTTGGATGAAAGAAGAAAAGAAAGAAAGAAGGGAAATATATAGATATAAATGTAGATGATATAGATATATGGATATAGATATATAGATGTGTACACATAAGATAACTAAGATAATTGTACTATCAATTTCTATTGGTTTAGTGAAAGGAATAGTTAATATTTAATCGTTTGATCAGTATTGCCTGCCTACATCTGGTAATCTGAGCTACTACTTTGAAGGTAACAATAAACAATATAATAATCATTGTTAATTTCCTATCATCTTGTTTTGAAATTCTGTATCATTTTTGTAGTTTTCGTAATGTTTTGTTTTTGTCTTCGCTTTTGTTATTTTGTTTTTGTTCTTTTCTCTTTAAAATAAAAAAAAAGAAAATGCACTTTTAGAAAAGTCATTCCTGGGCTCCAAGACTTATTCACCAGTTTTGTATGACTACCTTGTACTTTAGCGGGAGCCCTTCTTTCCGTCACCCTGAAGCCATTCCTCGTACTGTAGCCCTCCCTCCTGAATGCACTGAGCTATCCCATGCTTGTTTTGAGTCTTTGGCTTGGTACTGGGTTGGGTCTGCATTTGGACGTTGCCTACTTTGGACCAGGACTTTGATTTGTTTGGCCCCACTTCAAATATTGTCGTCACCCTATCTATTTAGCTAGTTAGTATTTCTATAAAATATGAAATAATAACCACAACTTTATGAACTGAAAACAGCTTATTAAATTTTCCCCTCAGTAGACAGCAGCAACTTCCACATGTAAGAGATAATCAACACTAAACACCTTTTATTATCTCCATGCTCCTTTCACTGAAAATGGCATAACAAAACTAGAAGCATCTTATCTCTCTGTGCTTTGAGACACTGCATATCCAGTGAGTGCTGTTCAAAATTAAAGCAAAAAGGGTACCCAGTCTTCCCTGCAGAACGCTTAGAGAGAAAGTTCATATTGTGCAGCAGCTGGTATCCCTTCTCATGTTATTTTTCCTCTGTACTTGACTAATAACAGGGAAACAAGGAGACTAGAATACCGACCAGATTAGTTTCTGAAAAATAAAAAACTTAAGGTGAACTTCTCACAACCCAGAACAGCTTTGGTTTCTGGGAAATACCATCTTACATTCTGGGGAATCATTGGATATGGCAGCTGTGACACACCTGATTAAACAAACAAATAAATTGGACACGAGGCACGGCTGTGCAAGGGCCATGTGGTAATAGCCTGTGAGATCCGTTTATGAAGTCATTTATTCAGTATGGCCAAATGCCATGCTGGAGCCACAAATGTTACTTCAAAACATGGCTACAATTTTGTTCTTAACTTCATAGTATTTGTAACAAAGTGGAACACAGTGGCAGGTTTTTCAGAAGACTAATTTTTAAAGAATTGTGTGATTATTCTTATTAATGTAAGTTAAATACCTTTTCTTTTATGAAATGATTTTTGACAGTTGTTATGTTTTATGTTCTGACTTGACACTAAATAGGAAGAAAATTATGGCATCCCCATGTTGGTCCCCACAATTTCTCTTGAAATGTAAAAGTACAACACTGCAATGATTCCGTAATTTGGTACATAATATTATCATATTGCGGTACATAGGTAATATACTGTATGGTAGGTAGGGCTGAGGAATTAATATTGAACAAAAGAACCAAGAGGTCTAGTTTCTCACTTTGGTTATGTTTCTGATCTGAGGGTGAAACTTCTCTAGGCCTCCATTTCTTCGCTTGTAAAGTGACAAAGCTGGATTAGGTCAGTGTTTCTGTTCAGATTCTAGTTGCCATGAGGCTAAAAATGTAGATGAATTGTTAAAGTACAGACTCCTGGGCCCTCCTTACTACTTTTGAATGAGAATTTTACAGTGAGATTCTAAAATCTGCATTTGTAACACTATCTACTTCTAGGTGATTCTTACATAAGCAAAAGTTTGAAATGTACACTGTTGGACTGAATCTCTCTCTAAGTTTCCTTCCTATAGTTTAACCTAATCTTCAGAATGATGCTCCATCAAAAGCCAGAAACTCTTTCTCTCCCATGGGGAGGGATGGGGGCTGTTCAAGGGTATTTTGCCCATTTACACTCCTCTGGAGAGAAAATATTTTGGAATTTATCTCTAGTACTTTAGGTTAGAAAGATTACCTACCTCACAGAGATAAATTAAAACAATGCCCTTGGAGGGAAGAAAAAAAAAATTCACAAGGTTTTGAAAACACAAATGTCGCTGTACTGCATTCCCTTACAGTCAGCTTCAAAATAAACCTTTAAAGGTCCTCGCTTCCTCTTTTAGGGCAAGGGTCCAGTGTGTGCTGAGACTCACACTGCTGAGTGATTCAGCTCTCTGAAAGACTTTGGTTCAGTGCTCATGAGTGTTCAGTTCTTCCCTGACTCCTTCAGACTAAACATTTCAGTTATAAGCCACATAAAACCATTTGGTAAAGATCGTAGCTAGGGAAAGTCAGTTCACAATCTCACACCTCATAAAGCCTTATTTTAGAGGCTGTGGAGTTTGGTGTATATAATTTATTTTTTTGATTTTAAGCCAGTACCTGGATGGGGATTTTTCCCTTTCTGGCTGACAAAACAAAATGAGGTTCAATTCATTTCTCCCCTTTAAACAATTTATGTTTTTTTTCCTCAATTTCTTTGAACTTAATTGGACCAGCTAGGCTCATTGCAAATACAAAGCCCCTGGAGGAGCTTCAGTAGAGCCAGATGAATTTGAAATTTGGGTTTCCTTTCTCCAAAATTTACAGAAGTTGTTCTCAAACAGGACAATTTGCTACCTAGGAGATATTTGGCAATTACTGAAGACATGCTTTTGTCACAACTAGGGTAGTGCTATCGGCATGTAGTGAGTAGAACCCATGGATCTCTCCTGCACTGTACTCCTCCCCTATGCAGGATCGACTTTTTACTGGAAGGTTTTTGATATTTTAATAAAGTATTCAATTAATATTGAGCTGGGGGCCAAAGGATTTTGATTCTTGTTCTACTTCTTCCCTTATGAGTTTCATTTCAGCCTTAGTCCTTCATCTATTAAGTAGGGGTAGGAAATATGACCTATGTGTCTTACATAGAGGCTGTTTGAAATATTACAGCACTGAAAATTGGAAGTCATCTGGCTATAAATATTGACATGTGTATGTCACTGTAATATGATCTCCTTAATGGTTTTGTGAAGATACCTTGATGCAAAATAGCTGAATCGAACAAAATTTCTAGTTTCAATTCTTTGAGGAATCTCCATATTGATTTCCATAAATATGTAAAAAGTGCTCAACACTGCAGGTCATTAGAGAAATGCAAATTAAAACAACACTGAAATTTCATCTCGCTCCAGAAAGAATGGCAGTCACTAAGAAATCAAATAATAACAAATTCTGGTGAGGCTGTGGTGAGAAAAGAACCCTACATTGTTGATAAGATACAAACTAGTGCACCCATTATGGAAATGAAGGTACGCTAGTCACAACCATTTTGGAAATCAGTATGGAGATTCTTAAAAAAACTAAAACTAGAAATTCCACTTGAGCCAACTATTCCCTTACAAGGCATCTTTCTGAAAGAGTTAAAAATATCTTATTACAATGATAAACACATACCAATGTGTATAACAGCTCAATTAATAATAGCTAAATCTTGGAAGCAGCCTATTTGCCTGACCATTGCTAGAGGAATAGATTAAAAAATGGCATTTATACATAATGGAATACTACTGTCCTACAAAGAAGGATGAATCTGTCACTTGTAGGACAATGGATGACCTTGAAAATATAATGTTAAGTGAAATAAATTAGGCCCACAAGCTTAAATACTGTATAGTTTCTCTCATGTGAAAAATCCAAAATATAAATGAAGGACAAAACAAAAGATAGATAAAATACAACAGTGAGAGAGATCTTTTGCAAGTGGAAAAGGGATCAGGAGATGGAGGGAAGAGAGAAGGGGAGGAGAAAAAGAGGATGTAAAAAAGGAGTAAGATATCTGTGTCTATGTACCAAATATGCACAATAAAAGTAGTCTTTATGCATCACAAACATGTACTAATGAAAGCGAAGACAAAGAAGAACAGAAGAAGGAGAAGAAAGAGGAGATACAGGAGGAGGAGGAAAAGAACAAGGAGAAGAGGAAAGTGGTAGGAGAACACAAGGAGGTCCTTGCACAGAGGCTAGAACATGTAAGGAGACAGGGAGAAAGCACCAACCGTGATCTGAGGAGAGCTCAGGGCTCAGAAGAAATGAGCATTTCTAATACTTTGTCTTGGACTTCTCGTCTTTAAAGTATGAAAAAATAAGCTTCTGTTGCTGAAGTTATCTAGTTTGTTAAATGGACCTAGTAAACTAATATGCATAGTAAAGACACTTAGTAGTAGCACATCTTAAACTTTCTCATCACAGACTAAATGTCCTCACACCCTTTTCCCCTTATCCATAATTTCCACCACTGGCACTGGAAATAACATCTAGAAACTGTATACTCTGCAGTTTCAGACTTTCCAGGGACTGTTGCTGCATTCTGCCCAGCCTATTAATGACTTCCTGAGAAGCCAAGCTGGGTGAAGAGGGATCACAGATTATTATTATTTTTAACTTTCTGTTTAGAGAAATCCTTCTGAAATGCACACAAAAAGGAGATCTGGTACATTACTGTAATGTGTCTCAGTCTTCAGAATGCAAAATATGCTCCTGAATCTAATTAGATATGAGGTCAAATAAAGAATTTCCTTTCCCAAATTGACTGTGGGAGTTTTGTATATTTATGTGAGTGAACCAGGTCAGCTGACAGGACCAGCCTACAGGCTCAAATTGTAATTTATAGTTAGAGAGAGAAGTGGCTTTGGAAATCTGAAGAGGTGGCTCTTCTGCATGTTATCGTTTCCTAGCTCTTGTTGGCTGACTACTTCTAAGGCCATCCTGTACATCTGAACTGACTTATGCAGAAAAATTCCACAAGCTGAGTAACATAATGTGACTGCCTTCTCCCACCACCGCTGAGGACTAGGACTAGGTGAAAGAGCCCACCCACCACAGAGGCCCCATGAGGAATTTGTTACATGTTGATGCAAGGTAAAGTGTAGGAGGTATTATTTAATTTGAAATAGCTAGTTTAGGAGCACAAGAAAAAGCTGTAGGGAGAAGCATTTTCTAGAAAGATCATCCTAGGCTAAATGCTACTGGAAACGTAGCATGAAGAAGAAAAGCCTGAATAGAACAGAGGTGGCCTGAGTTTAATCCCACCTTATAGCACAGGAATACAATGATTGGACAGGTCACAATCTTTGGAGAGCCCTACTATTACCTCAGAAACGCAGCTTATGGAAAATAATTGTGCCCACATTGGGCACTAAATGTTTTACAATTATTGTGACTCAGTTAATCTTCCTAAGGAGTCCTTGAAGTTTATGGCCGTAGGCAGATCTCTCACTAATCAAGCCATCAAATGAAAATGTATGCAGCCAATACCTTGATTTCAGCCTGTGAAACCCGTTAAGCACTAAAATGTGACTCCTGACCCTGAGAAACTGTCAGAAAATACGTTTGTGGTGTCTTATGCCACTGAGTTTGCATCTACAGAGCCTGCTAAATTTTTGTAATTCATTAAGCAGTAATAGAAAACTAATGCACTGGAGCTATCATTACCTGTTTTATAATAGGGAAGTCAAGGTACATAGAAGTATCCTAAGTTGCCTAAGGTAGTAAAGTTAACAAGTGGTAGAACTTGGGTTTGAATCTGCTTTCTTGCTCTTCTTGTTAATATTTAACCATTCCATTGCACTCAGCTCCGGCCACCTGCCTTCTTTGTGTTTCTTTCTCCTTGTAAACCGTCGTGGTTAGACTGGACATGAGACTGCTCTTTGTGGTATAGTTGGTCTGAGAAGTCATTTTCTTTCAACTTTGGCTCCTTGACTTCTAGCCAGCTCCCCACTCTGTAACAACTCCTTTTTTTCATAGATGGGAAATCCCAGGCTTCATTCCCAGAGGGTTTTTTTTTTTTTTTTGACTTTTTGTTTTTTATTTTTTTTTTTTCTGAACACTTTTCTTAAAAAAAAAAAAAAAACTACAGTTTTTGAATTATAGCCTTGTGGTTAAGGAAAAATGACATTTACTGGGGAAGTAACTTGTTATGGTCTTAGGTATTCTGCCAACTGCAGCAAAAAGGGAGATTTTAATGTCATTTATACATTAAGAAAGATTTAAAGAGACATTAAAGAATACCTACCTGGCACTGCCAAAATCTGTAACTCAAATATATTGGACCGAAATTTAATTTTTTCTTTCATGGGTGAATAGAATATGTTCTGCCCCAAGTCTGAACAATCCTGTTTAAAAGTGGCACTTCACCTAAGGGGATTCATGGAGACAGGCCAGATCTCCAAAGATATAAAGCACAGATCTAAGTAAAATAGAGAAGGCTTCACTGCCCAAAGAGTCCTTTTGAAAGGAATAGTAAAATAATGAGGCAACATTCTGTTAACTAAAAGGACTTAACTTGGATGAGTTTTCTCAAACTTCCTGAAAATCCCAACAAGACTTTCTCTTATCAAATGAAAGATGTGTAGGGTTCATGTAATAATAATAATTGTCCAAATATCAGGAGATAACCAGATGAGTAGTCCCAACTTAACCAGCAATGCTGTTGGACTGATTTGATCTGATCCCTGTAGAAGCAAGGCTGGAGAAAGGTTAACTCTTAAGGATAACACCGGCAGGGATAAAACTGCAATGGATTTTAGCCTCTGTCATTAATTTCACGATCTTGAATGCATTAGTATTAGGTATTCTTGTTTCATTTTTGTCATACATCTTTTGCCTGTAAAATGGCCTTGAGAATCTCTTTCCAATTAATTTTCACATATCCTAGATTCTGTTTTAACTCAGCTCATTTATAGCACTTACATTTGCCTTTAAAATGCTGACAAAATACTACAACCTTTCCAACTTCCAAGGTGGGTGGTACACACTGGCACATTACACTGAAAAGTGGTCCTTAGAGGCAAAAATGTCAAAAGAATCTCAGTGTCACTGTGCTGCATGCAATAAGTCGTTTTCACTATAAGTGATAAATCTGGGCCAAATCTTCTAATGCAAGATATTTTACTAGGAGTAACGGTGCTCTGGAATGGGTTTGCTTCATTGTAAATGTTTTCAGAAATACAATAGAAAATACAACAAAGGTGAAAAAAATGTCTGCTTTGTTTAAAAATTTGGATACCTTTAAAATTCAAGTTGATTTTGCTACATTGGTGTAGAATAGGTCTGCAACTTATATATCTCTGGTGCCCATAGCAACTTCTAGTCAATGTGATATTATCTATTCAGGACTGCTGTGATGAATTCAGGAGAAAATACCCAGGACTGTACCTAACATAATATCCAGCACCTGGGACTTATTCAACTGATAGTAAACAGAAATAAGAAATTCAAACAAAAAGATCATGATTGAGTACCTATTAAATGACTTAGACTGTGTGCTCCATGATTTATTTACTAGCAATGTGTTTATGTGAAACATCCTAGCAGTCTTCCATCACATTTTTAGATTTGGGTTTTGTTTGTTTGCTTGCTTGCTTGTTTGTTTGCATGTGTGTGATGTATATAAAACTTCACAGAACTTAACATTATGCTATAAACATGTAAAATACCTATAAATGAGTAAGATTGGGATTTTTGTGCTGTAGTACAAAATTTCTTCTTTCCTTTGGAAAAAAAATTGTTTATGAGAGTTCCTGCCATCATCAAAGATTTAAGACACAAAATCTTTTTATATAGAAGTTTATAGAGAAGAAATGTTGGTTAATTGAAAAATTCTATGTCAGGATTAATTTAACTATATCAAATCAAATAACCTTTAATCAAAATATGGGACACTCTTTTCACAGATATCTTCCCTGGACTTAACATACCTGATCCAGCAGTTTAGTGCAAATGATTTGTGTGTTTTATCATGCACATCCTGAGCAGAAGAAAAAACAAGGAAAAAAGTCCTCCTCCCTGGGAAGCTTCTAGGCAAGAATCCTGTTTGACGCTCTAGTATACTTAAAAACAAATTAGTTAAAAACCAAAACAAATTGCATATTAGTTGTAAAGATATTAACTAAAACCCTCTTCTATTCCAAGAGCTGCAACTCTACTCTAGCTGGCAAACAGGTCACAGAAGGCCAGTACTATTGTTATGTCTGTGTCACAATAAAATTAAACAATTTTAATTATTAATTCATTACTTCTACTATATGCGCTGATATCCTTTCTTTAAATTTCCTTCTGAAAGAATGCTTACATTTATCACTCCTTTGGGATCTGCCAAATAGTGTAGCCCACAAAGGGTATTGTAGGTGCTTAGGTCCATTGGCCAGGACTCTACCATTTTCATGGCTCTGGGGAGAAAGAAAACAAACGATCAGAAAGGATGGTGGATAAGCCAGAGTCTTGGTTTAAGCAGGGGAAGGAAATGTACTTAAGCAAAGAGGAAATCTTTCTTAAGGAAACTGGATTGATTCCTTGAAGACATAAAAGCTAAAATTGTTCTGGGGAAATGTGAAACATCTGATGACGGTTTCATTACCAATACAGTCACAAATACTAGTCAGCTGGGTGAGATCACCAGAGCAGGGCAGAAAGAGGTGCCACCACTAGAGTGAGAGAGAGAGAACATTGGTGTAGACCTGTCCTGAGCAAGCAAGGAAGTTTGTCCTCCATAACTCTGCCCCTGGCCCTCAACTGCCTTCTACAAGCTCTTCCTCATTCTGGAGTTCTTTCTTCTTTTTTCTTTCCACAAACTTAAGGTGTTTTTGTTACATGTTTTTAAATTGTTAAAGACATTTCATGCTTTCCTTCTATAGTTTAAAGTTCTCTAATCAAAGGAGGAAAGTGGTTGGGTTAAATGAATTCATACCAAGCATTGAACCTCAGGATTTAAAACAAGACAAAACAAAACAGAACAAAACAAAACAGAAAATCTTTCTAGAGATCTTTGTACTACTGAGAAAGAACTGTGCTTAACTTAAGGAATTTTCAGACACCTGAAGATCAGAATGGCAGAGACAGGTAGGCACTTAAACAAAAGATGAATTGAGTGAATGAAATTGTGTAGCATCTACCAATAGCACACTACTGATAGTGTTGGATTCTAAATCTGTGTCTGCTGTCCTAACAAAAGATTATTATGAAGTAGGCTGACCTCTTTGCATTTCACTTTATTTTGAGTACTTCCCAGAAAAATGCACATTATCTCCAAGACTGTGCACTCCATGATTTGTTTACTAGCAATGTGTTTATGTGAAACACCCTAACAGTCTTCCATCACATTTTTAGATTTGGATTTTGTTTGTTTGTTTGCTTGCTTGTTTTGTATGTATGTGTTGCACATAAAACTTTGTAGAATTTAACATTATGCAACACTTAGAGAGTGAATGGCTAGGTATCCAGTCCACATTTGTTGATCGTGAGACTCCCCAAGCTTCTAATAGACATTCACTAATTTTATGAGTGAGTACACTCTCCCTGATTAGCATGACTCTGTCTTTACATGCCTGGAAAGTATTTAACAAATGAAGATTTTATGGAACTCTTTGTATTTTATGTGCACATTTTATTGTGTGACTTGTCACATACAGGGCTCAGAATTCAAGAAAGTCAACAATCTGATCTCTAGTGTTTATATCTTCTTTGAAGAGATGAAAACATATTTATATGCTAAGGATGACAGGTTGCAAAGTATGACCTCTGTCCAAGTAGAAAGGATTCCCCTGTAGCCATAAGACATCATGAAATGCAGAGGTTTCAGGATAATCTAAAGGAGAAGTGTGCCTGAATAAAACTAATATCTCTTTCCTAGTTTTTTCAGACAGTTAGAGTCTTTCATTCTTGCTTTTCCATCTGGAGTGCACCTACTACCAGAATAGTACCTACAAGCAAAAGAGCACTGGATTTGTTGGCCTGAAACTAGATATTTTACCTGGCATGCTGCCTCCCCACCTCCTGCCAATCCTCCAGATCCCCCAAACATTTTCCACAGCTCTCTGGAATCTGACCTATTTTGATTGCTGACCTCTAAGGATCATCTGGATCCTTACTCTTTGGCTTCTCGTTTATTTTGGCCAGTGGGAATCATTGACAGGTGATTAGAAAATGACAAGAGAAAAGGATGGGACTATTTCTTCTCTGGATAGATCCCTGTCTGGCCGCAGTTCTGTCAGTGTCTATGTTCACTTTTCAAGGCCATGGCCCCTTTTCTCCCAGTAGCAGCTCTCACCAGATTCTCAGAATATTGTTCTCTCTTCTTCAGTCCTTGCGGTGTAGGCCTACATTTTGCTGGTAGTAGCTGAGTGCTTTATCATCTCTTGTTGGTGCCCTTACTGTTGTCCTTCAATCAGTTATTTTCAGTCAAAGCCTTTGTTTCCTGGCAGGATCCCAAAAGAGACAACAAGATTCTTGGAAAAACCTGATAATCTCTCTGACCTTTCTTTTCTTCATCTATAAAACTGTTTGATAACTATATTATCTGTCCTGAGGGATAACAAAGAGGACCAGTAAACTATTTGGATTTGATAAATGTCAGGAAACTAAGAATCTCCAACCAATGTTCCCTAGATACTTGACATGTGTTTTATACTCTCCTCCCACAAAGAATTGATATAAGCTTTAGGAATGCCAGCTCGAGTTGACTAAACACAAACAGAAGCAGGAAAGGGAACCTTCCATTGCATGCATTCCAAAGCTCAATCTAAACCATCCTTAGGTTTACCTTGTGTCTCTCACATCATAAGTATGTAATTCAAACTTGAGAAGGCAATATAGACCATAGCATACCTTTGTTTGTGCCTTGCATTTTCACTTCTTAGTGACTCTTGTGAATGAGTCACAACGCTGTGAGATTGTAAAGCTTCTTTGTAACATTCCTTAAGACCAAATAATGTCTTACATATTTACTAGCAAGCATATATTTGATAGATTTGACTCTTAGAGAGTGAATGGCTAGGTATCCAGTCCACATTTGTTGATATTGAGACTGCCCAAACCTGATAATGGACATTCACTGACTATGCATGAGTATGCTCTCTCTGATAGGCAAGACATTGTCTTTGCATGCTTGGAAAGTATTTGTTTAACAAATGAAGATTTTATGGACATCTGTTGTGTTTTATGTGTGTATTTTCTTGTGTGACTTGGCACACACAAGACTCAGAATTCAAGAAGAGGAAGTCTTCTTCCCTGATCCTATCTTACTAGGATGGAGCCTAGTAAAATGATTTTACAAAGCAAAATAAGTATTAATGATGAAAATACCTAATACTTTGCAATCAGTTCTCCCAAAGATAATGAAGCAAAGTGGTGCTACTCCTGAGGACCAGGTAAATCCTAAATCAAATGCTCAGGGGAAACATTTGAAATTTTAAGATAATGGGCTTGGGAATTGTGACCGTGGACTTACCCTATGAACCAGCTCTAGAAAGTGCACAGAGACAATGGTATAAGAGGTATTTGGCTCACTGGGCCTTCCTCTCTTTGTTTTCTTACTTCTGCTGGGCACAGTGCACTCCAGAGAACCCTTGCTATTTTTTGTTCCCACATTTTCACTCCTTCTAAAATAAAGAAGAGAAAAAATAACTTAAGTAATCAGGGACTGTGCTAAAGGCCCTTGGGTGACCCAGACAGTTTCTACAAATTTCTCTCAGGGAGAGGCTATGTAAAAACAAAATCAACAGCCTAGTTGAAGAGACAGTATAAAAATCTCTTAGTTTGCCAAAGTCACCAAGGTAAGTAAAGAGAGTAAAGAAATGTTTAGACCTTAAAATATCTTTGGTAAATTGAAGAAGTGGCCAGAAATAGAAGATTGTAGGGATTATGTGTGTGTGCATGACATAGAGATAGAAGAATGTAGCAGCGAGGTCATAGTGGATTAACACCAACTAAGAGTAACTGCAGTGAGTATAGGAAGTTCCAAAACGAAAGAGAATGTTTGCACTTGTTTAATTTCTAAATTGCTTAAAACATGCAATAATGCTGGAGAATAGAGAAATGAAAATGGAAGAACCACCAAGGATCATTCCTTGGATAAAATGGGCCTGAAACTCACCTGTGATGGACTGTATTGGTAGAAGGCAAAGCAGTGGGGGTGCTGAAATGTTACACATCATCTCGTGGGAGGATTTATATATTCAAGTGAAGCAAATTGCTTTGATACAATTCCCAGTAAAAATTACTGAGGTGATATTGGATTGTCACTTTTTCTTTGTGTCTTCTCCTAATACATAGACCCTAGGCAGAGAGTCAGTTGCAATAATCAGTGGGGATAAGGCAAGGGGAGAAGTCATTCTAGGTTTTGTGAATGGAGAGGATGGAAAGAGTGACTTAGCTTTGGCCAGCATAGCAATAAGTGGTGGGTTGGTAACTGGTGGTCATCTTGTAACACCCTTCTGAACTGAGTCAGCCTGCTGCTGGATGTGGGAATCCCACCTGAGAATTGTTGCCAGCAGCGTAAGAGGCAGAACAGGAGAGGAAGAAGTCAGAGGCTGTTAGGAGCTGGTAGAGACTGTTAGAAGTGGTTGGGAAGCTGTTGGGTGCTGTGAGAAGCTGCAGAGAGCTGTTGACTTTCCTGGAGGACCTTGTCATGCTGACTTACCTGATGAACTTGGGTGTTCTCATCAGAGGAGGAGCTTGGGACCTCATTGTCACAGAGAATGGCTAGGGTTCACTGGCGAACTACTGGTCCTCACTTTGAGCATCACTTCCTGGCTCCTGGGGGGAAGATGGTACACTGCTCAGTCTCCTGGAGAAGCTTGTCATGTTGGCTTTCCTGATGGGAATTCAGTTGTCCTCATTATCGGAGGACCTCAGGACTTCACTGTTGCTGAGGATGGCTATGGTATCTTTCGGGAGAGCTCTGGTTCTTACTTTGAGCATTGCTTCCTGGCTCCAGTTCAGATCCCTCAGCCTGCTAGCAAAAATCCTTTGTCCTGAAGGCACAGACTTTCTAGCTTCCACCACTGACCTTTGGGCCTTTCCAGTGGAGATTCATGAAACAGGCCTGTGTGAGATATTGGCATGGGCTCTAGGCCTCCAGCTGGACTCCTGGGAGGCATTGTTATGGGTTCTAGGGCTTCAGCTGAACTCATACAGGACATTATTTGGGGATCCAGGCCCTCAGCTGGATTCTTTGGGCTTTAGTGTGTGGACATATTTCCTGCACTGTTTGTATATGATTCTTTGGGTGACTATTATAAATAATGCTATAAAATATGTATTTTGTGTTATATTGTTCCCCTTGCAAAACCCCAAACTACAACACAATACCATAGACTGGGTGGTTAGAATAACAGTTCTAAAATGTGAAAAGTCCAAGATCAAAGTTCCAACAAGCAGGTTTCTTTCTGAAGCCTCTTTTCTTGGATGTAGTTGACTGCCATCTTGCTCTGTATTTATATGACTTCTCACATAAACTCAGAGATTGAAGAGCTTCTTTCTCTTATTAGGGGGACACTAGTTCCATCAAGGAGGTCTCATCTTCACAACCTTATCAAACCTAATCATTTTTCAAAGGCCCTAGCTTCAGATATCATCATGTTAGGTGTTAGGGCTTCAACATATGTATTTTAGGAGGACACAAACACTCAGTTTGCAATCAAGAAGACTAAGTCCCTCTTATGGAAGGGAACTCATGATTCTTTTAGAGGCATTAGGAGATACTTTCATATGTGAAAAGAACAAGGTAGAAACCCAATAAGAAAGTGGACCAAGAAAAACATATGGGAAGTTGTGACAGACCTAGAGCATAACTGAATAGCCATAGGAACTGATTAACTAAGAGTTACCTAATCAGACAAAAGAATTAGAAAGTGCAAAATAAATATGGAGTCTGATTTTTGCATCTACAATTAAGACAAAATTAATCTCAAAAGAAGGAGGGGATCTTAAATTCATTTCAGAATGTTTTGGTTGCTGCTGAATGACATACTAGGGTTACATTTGAAATAGTCTTTGACATACCAGGACAGAAATTAAAGGCAAAGAGACAGCTGAAGAGTGAGTAGAAAGTGACCCAAACACAAAAGGGACAGAAGCCTTGGCATAGAGATGTAAAAACTGAAAGTAGGTAACTGTGTTGTAATTAGTGGAAATGAGGAAAATAGTGACTTTAACATTCTGGCTTGGGATTAGAAGAAGGATATCTTAACCTACTGGACAGACAGTCTTCATTAAGCCATATCATAAATGACCAGTGAGGTACCCTGGGAACAAATAGTGACATAGATCAAAGCAAGACACAAGATAGCATAGTGATCCTACAGTGTTTTTTTCATTTTGCTTTGCTTTTTATCTTTTGTTTTGTTTTATTTTGTTTTGTACTGTTTGAGACAGGGTCCTGTTTCATTTTGTTTTTTGTTTGGTTTTGTTATGTTTGAGACAAGGTCCTATTTTTTGCCCACACTGGTCTCATCCTAGGCTCAATCAACTCTTCTGACTCAGCCTCTGGAATAGCTAGGGCTCTTTGCCACAATGCTGAACTTAAGTTTATCACTTTTTAAGCATACTCTCATTGTAGACAATAGTCCCTTCATTGAATACCATAATCTCTATCATTTTTGATTATCCATGTTTTTCTAAAAGGAAGTTCTGGAGAAGACAATGGCAAATGGCAAGGTAAGTGAGTTGTAGAGGCCTAATACAAGAAAAGAAAAGTAAAATATTTGATGGATGATAGGGGTCAATTGTTCTTAGTATAGTATGATGCCCTGAATATTAAACCAATTTATACATAACACACTCCAGAGCAGTCAGTCAGGGTTTGCCCAAATGTGTATTATTATAATAGTAAGAATAATTTATTTTTAAAAATCACTTATTTGAAAAATGCAGTAATAAAAGAATGAAAAACTCTAAATTTAAGACAATGTGAGCTATAAAGTCTAAGCTTGTATTCCCATTCTTGCCTTTAAATGTATCATATTTATTGGGACAAATTCCACAAATAGTTTTTCAAATACTTGTAAAACAGAGTCAACCTCTATATTTCTGTTGGAACTGTGGAATCCATATGACACTATGGCCTTATTCTGAACAAATAAAACCTGAAAAACTTATGGAAGTTTGAGTAAATGGAAAAGGTATATAGTACCCATAAGCTCTGTGTATGTGAGTGTGTGTGTGTGTGTGTGTGTGTGTGTGTGTGTATACATGTGTTTCTTTTTTCCATTGAACTTTACTTCATCTTTCCTACTTTTTGCTTTACGATTTTTTTCGCATCTCTCTCTGTCTGTCCACAGTATGTGAATCACAGCCCATCTCCATGATTATGGAACTGTAAGTCTTACCTCTGGACCCGCCAATGTGAATCAGAGTTTAAATACTATCAGCCAAAGACTGACAAACAGTCCCAGAATGTATTGTGTCTGCCAGTGCCTGTTACTTGAGGATAGATGGATTTGGTTCTGATGTGATCATTCTCCATTGGCAGCCAGGATTGTCATGAGGCTGAGTCCTCAGAAACAAACAAGGCATTTACTTATTTTCAAGTCAGAAATTCCAGAGCTCTTGTGATTAGTTATTGAATTACACATAAAACTATTATTTAAAATGTACATTTGAGTTTTACAGATGCCCTTGGCTAAAACTTTTAGCCTACCAAAGAAGTATTATTGAAAAATTTACAAATAGATGATCCCAATGCAGGCAGCAGTCCAGACCAAATGAAGGTCAGAAGCAAAGTGCATGCAGCCCTATCAACACTACTCTGCTAGGCAATCTCAGGCAGGTTTTCTAATCTTTGCCATGAAATGTGGCACAGGCAGACCCTGGAGAGTTTCAAAACCCCGAATTTGCCCACTCATGCTAGGTGGGTAGGTGTTCAAGATCAATTCTTTTAAATGTTTTACACTTTTTACAGAAAAGTCTTGGCCACTTTTAACTTAAAAATATACAAGAGGGTAAATGTGTTTGCATGCATGGATCTGCCACATGGCAAAAAGTTAGAAAATTCATTGAGAACTAAATTGTATGTGTGAGAAGGAATGGGTAAATGAGGAAGGAATGGAGTAGTATAGGTACACATATGTATTTTGAAACTTGGTGGAAAAGTAGTGTCACAGCATAATTTTTGATTTTATAAAACACTATCATTCCCAATATGTTCTTTTAAATGGATGCCATTCGTATAAACTACATTTCAAGTCTAGTGGTGTCTATATGAGTGTCTTAAGTTTGAAGAGTTAAATAGCTCCTGAGATATAACTAATTTAATTAAAGTATATTTTCCTATTCAGTTGTTTTCTTATCAAAGCCCAAACTTTAAATACTAAAGCACAATCATTACTGAATATGTCTAAAATTTGATATGCTTCACATCTACCAAAGTTTGCCTATTTGGCACTGATTTGCTTCAGAATATTAATGCAGTCAATAAGAAACTGAAAATGTATCTTAATTCACTTTAAATTCATTGTAGAGAATTTAAGAACTTGTACAGAGAAACAGAGGCAGGAAGAATCAGAAAGAAGTAGAATGTGGAAAGGGGAAACTGACTAGGTAGAAGAATTAATTTTTAAAAAGACTAACTTTCCTGGACTGCAGTGTTTGTCCAAAATATTAGAGGACAGAAAGTGATTAAGCATTTCTGAAATAACAAGAAAATTACTTTCAGGGAATTTTCTGATGTTTGAGAGGCTTTAGAGGAGTAGTACCACCCTGAAAAATAAAGATATCATGACTGTTACAAAGGAAGTGTTATAACAGGAATACTGTTTATTTAGCTATGATACAACATCAATTAGCTCATATTATCTAAGTGTGCCTCCCACCACTCCTCCAAAACTTCCCATGCCCAAGCCATAACAAATTAGCTCAGTTTTTCTAATTCTAGCGTCAAGTACCTTTTCTTTGATGCTTTCTCTGCTTGTAAGCAGTTTCCTCCTTTGAGTTTGAAGTCAAGCTCCTACTTATTTTTCAAGTCTCCATTCAGATATTTCCTTTGTCATAAAACTATTTCTGACAACCTGAAAAGTTTTGTTTTTTATTGTACTAATTACACTGTCAAAATTATTCATTTGTATTTCCTCCTAGACTATTAAAATAGGCATAAGCTGATGTGGTCATCTTTTTATGTACCTAACTCATGACAAGTATGCAATATATTTTTTTTTTTACTATTAGTTCTTATTCACAATATCTTTTTGTCCACAATAAGCAAATGTCAAATATTATGCTTTCAGAAAGACATAGATCTGTTTCTCTTTATTTACTTGCAAATCAGATAAAGAGATACAATGTTAATTCACAGTGGATTTACAGTTCATTACATGCCTTCACTAGTCTGGAAGGTCAAAGTGAATATAAGGAAATCTTCAGTGAAATATTTCAAGACTTTTTCTTAAACTCAACCCCATATATAATCAGTGACTTTAAAAATAAATGACAGAAGATTAGTATTGATTAACTGCATTTGTTCATCCCATAATAGCCTTTACAGTTTTAAGGTTCCTAAAGTGATCAAGGCCCCACTTTATGTCATCCAGTAAGTTAGTTTTGTGGATTATGCTTTACTGATATAAGATTAGCTTGATTTTCTAGAGGGTGAAATCCTTGGTTGAGCTAAAATTTTTAAAACATGAATCAATAATAAAACTAAAGGTTCTTAACTTATCATGGCAAATTGTCTCTTTCTTTGTCTATCATTTTCTCTTTAATGCAATCTAAGCAAAAGTAATTTGTTGAAAGCTACAGATCTAATTTTCTGTTTTTACTTAATGCATATAGTTAAATAAGACATAAGACACAGAACTTTTTCACTTTTTAGATGGCTTTTGGAGTCAAATAGGAAATGTTAGCAGATGAAAATAATAATGAACCCTTTTATTGTTGAGAATAGTCTGACTGTTGGAAAATATGTGAGCTCTTTCACTTAAGAAGCTACTATTGGAAAATAAAGAAAAGAAAACCACCCTCTCATGTGGTTCTGTTGGCCCAAAATATAGACAAAGCCATTAATTCTGCAGTCTTTCCAGACTTACCATAGCAAGTCTGTTTTCCCCATGCCACATGAAGAACCCTGTGTCTGGGTGTAAAGAATGATTTGCACACATAACAGTGAACACAAAAGAGAAACATGGTTTATTTATACTTTAAAGCCAGAGGGGCTTGAAACATTATCTGGCTTAGAGATTTCCACACCTAATGGCTCATCAGAATCACGTGAAGAACATTGAAATACAGATTTGTGATCATCACTCCCTGAGATATTCTGGGACAGCCTCTAGACAATTAGATTTATAAAGGCATCCAGCTAGTGTTGGTTTCTACCCAGGTTTGAAAACCAGTGTTCTGGTTAAGCCTCCCTGATTTCCTGATGCATAAACTGAAGCACAAAAAGTGAATATTCATTCCTTTTATGGGCAGGCGAGCCAGCATCAAAACCCAGTGTGCCCAAGGAGCAGTTTTCAGTGCATCTGTACTAAACCACAGAGCACAGATGTTGTTTCCAACTGCCCATTTGATAGTTTAAGCAATCTTTCTTAGTAATAAGCAGCAGTAGAAGTGTAAAAACATAGCTAACCGGAACCAAAATCTCCAAAGACTACCATAGGAATTCACTGAAATGGTAAGTTAATGCTTCACATAGTGTGAAGTATTGTATCAATATACCCACAATAGGGTATATATTAGGGAATAAAATTATCATGTGAAAAAATTTTGAAGTTACCAGCAGGAAAATAAAATATTTTAAATGAACTTGATTGTGCATTCACATTGTTGGATCATTTTCCATCTCAACTTGGCAAGGTACGCTGGTGAGAATGGTGAGATGAAAGTGCTTCTTATCTGTGACTTGCTTTGCCAACTGTGAGCGAATCATTTACCTCAATCTCAAGGACTTCTATTTATTTGACAGCTGAACTTTCTGAACCACAGTTCTATTCTTGTTAAATTGGATGACTCAAGATTTATAAAAATTGGTTTTGGCTTTAATATTTAGTGATGTTTGTCTCTCTGTTAACTTTGCCAATATCTTTACCACTATGATTTCTCCCGTTTGTTGGATCTACTTTCAGACATTTCCCTGTTTTCATCTCATTTCTTATCTTTTTTTTAATTCAAGTAGTATGAAGTGTCCTCTTATCTATGTTTCTCTGCTAAAAATGAAGAATATGATATTTCTGGCCTTAAAGAACTCATATATTAGTGGGGAAGAGATTTACATAAGAAGAACATTGTGTTAAAATACGATAAGGACTCTGATGTTGACATACACAGTTTTTTACACACATATGGAAGGAAAAGATTAATTCTTCATGGTTATAGAATATCCATGGAGTGTTCTTTAAGATTTATAGAGGTAGGGGAGTTTGATTGATGTGTGGATGAGAAAGAGATATTGGGGAGAGCTAAAAGTACTTAGCGTGTTCAAAGAGTGACCATTATGGGAAGTATGAGGCCTATAATTTGTTGTATAGTGCGAGATAAACTTTAATTAAGGAAAGAAAATGAAAAGGAGGACTTGGATATGAGAGAAGCACAGTAAGAGTTGGATTTTAGGAAGATTTCTGTGACAGCAATGTGCCTGGCTTTAAAGGATAATTGACTGTGAGTAATTATAACCATCAGTGAAGAAAATCAGAAGTAGAATATGACAGTAAGAACTGGAGCTATTACTCAGTGGTAGAGCATTTTCCTAGCATATACGAGGCCCTAGGATTGAATGTTAAGATTACAAAACTATAAAACAAATTCACCCAGAAAATAATGACATTATGACAGATAGGAAGGAGCATGTGAGAGAGGTGCTTAGAAAGTGGAATTTACAGGATGGGATGACTAGCCACAGTGAATGAGGGAGAGCACTTTGAAGTTTCTAATTTGAGCAACTGTGAAATACGGTAGCTGAAAGATTTTATTGTTGGGCTGTTGTGGTAACCAAGAGGTGCATGCTGCTCACCCAGCTACCATGTCTAGTGAAATATAAATTTGTTACATGGGAAAAAGAAGCAGTGGAAATAGCCTTGCCAAGAAGAACATTTAGAGAGAGAAGATACTCCAGGATAATATTGTGTTATAACCAACATTTAAAAGAAGGTAGAGGAAGAAAAGGCAAGGGGAAAGAATGAGAAAGAACTGGAGAAATAGGAAAACAAAAGCCAAGCAGGAAAATGATATCGTAGCCAGGGAAGCATTGTCCAAGCCAAGAGGTTCATACTGCTGGGTGAAAATGGAAAGTGAACCATAGATTTAGCTATTGGGGAATTCATTCTGTCAGCTTTGGGAGAAATTCAGTGATATTACAGGAGCAGAATCTAGACATTTCTTAATTAAGAAAAAAGAGCAAATGAGGGTGTAGAAGTAACAAATATTATCACTCAAGTGGTAACAGACATAAAAAAAAAAGAGTGGTAGTCTGGTAATCTGAGAGAATGATTTTTTAGAAGAGAGATTTTGGCATGTGGCCTCTTGGAATTAAAAATAGCATATCCACCAACAACAAAGAAAGAAATTTACATTTTCCTTATGATTTTTTTCCTCTTTCTCAATTCTTTATTACCTTCCTCCTTTGATTTACTTGAATTTATGCCTTTTCGTTTTGCACAGTTCCTTAAGGGTCATTCACCAAGCAAGGTCCTTCACCACCTGGTTCCCTTTGATATCTGTCTCTTCTCATTCACTCTTTCCCTTGCTGTGAATGCATGAAACATCTTCCCATCTGAGGGATTTATAATTTGATATTTCTTCTTCCTCAAATGTTCTTCCATCTTACAGTCTCACAGCTCAGCTTTCACTATATCTAAGTCTCCACTCAAATATTACCTCTTCTCAGAAGCCTTCTCTGGCCACCTATCTGTTCCTCCTTCTATCCCCAGGCCTGTTGTGTTTTACTCTATGCATGAATACTACCGTGTGTGTGTGTGTGTGTGTGTGTGTGTGTGTGTGTTTTTATTGTCTGTTTCCACTTATTATAGAAAAATATAAGCTTCAAAGGTATAGGTATTTGTTTTATTTATAGCTTTTTCCCCCAGTTTCTAGATTTGTATATGGCTCATAGAAAGCAGTCAATAATTTTCTAAAACACCATCTTAGTCCATCTGTGCTACTATAACAAAATACCATAAACTGGATAAAGGACGAAAATTTATTCCTCATAGTTCTGGAGGCTAAGAAGACTTTGATCAAGGTACCAGGATGTTTGGTATTTACTGAAGGCCTATTCACATCATAGATGTGATGTCATGATGTAGCTCATAACATCTAAGTGTCCTAAGGTGGAAAAAGGGAAGGAAGGGGAAGATAGGGATTAGGACTATGTCACGACATGGCAGAAGAATGAAAGAGCAAGAGGATGCTCCCTTCAACCTCAAGCCTAATCCCATGAGCTCACATGACTTAATCACCTCCCAAAAGCCACACGTCTTAGTACAATTGTACTGGGGGCTGATTTTCAAGAAGAATTTTATAGGGGATCCTATCATATATTGAATGCATTTAGTTGTTGACCAGGTTAGAATGTGTGTTTATATTCATTTGTATTACATAAAGCTAATATTAGGATTATCTCCTGGAAACCCAGGTATAAGATAGTAATTTTTGTCTGCTTAGTTACTTAATCCGTTTGTTTTTCTTCTTGATTCATTCTTAAAATGCATATATGAATATAAAACAGAAAGATAATGTAAAGCAATGAAAACAGGACTGGGGTCTTACTAAATATTTCTGAGAAAATATTTGTTAATGAATTGATTAAAAATTTTACTTAAATTCTAGGCAAAATGTGTGTGTGTGTTATAAATATGTATGTAATAAGAAGACGTGGAATTAATATACTGAAGAGATGATTCCAAAGAAAGGGTAATGGTGTGATATTTCAAAAGTTGTGGACATAATGAATGAAAAGCTTGTTAAAGCACTTGAAAATTTTTACTTCAACAGGCACTTTTGAGGCAAAATTGCAAGACATTATGGGGTGGGGTTAGTGGGTTACAGAATCTCAAATACTGAGGGATGTATAGTCTAGTGAGACACAGGCTTATGTGGTCCCCCTGGGCTATGCTGTAAGGGTATCAAGCGCACCAACAGAAAAGCAAAGTGCTCTTAGAATAAACCAGTAGAGATTTACATAGAAACTGACAGAGATGTCCATCTCCCTTATTAGCTAAGGGAAGGCATTCAGAATCAGAGAAAAAGGGAGAAAGGTTTGGTGCCAGTGTAATAGGGAAGAATGCCTATTTTTCACATGCACTACTTCTGAGAGACAATTCTTTCTCCATAGAGTTGCCAATTATCAAATGAGAACTAACCTCTGTGGTGAATTAGCTAATGGTCAGCTTGAGTGGGAACACCCAGCTGAACTGAGTCTGAGTGGTTCTGGGCAAGAAAGACGCACCTGAGATTTGCTGCCAAGGACATATAAGGAGAACAGAAGGGGAAGATGCACGCTACTGCTTTCCTAGGAGATTTGTTGTGGCTGATTTTCCTGATACGAACTTGGCTGTTCTCATCGTTGGAGGAGCTCAGGTCCTCACTGTCACTGAGGTATGGCTGTTGTTCTCTTCAGGGGAGCTCTGGTTTTAGCCTTGAGCATTGCTTCCTGGCTAGAGTGCCGATTCCTCGGCCTTCTGGCACACATACCCTTCACCCCACCAACCCAGACTATTTAGCTTCCACCACTGGCCTTTGGATCTTCCTGGTGCAGACCTGATGTAGACTTGTGTGAGACATTGCTGTGGCTCTAAGCCTTAGGCTGGACTCGTGTGGACACTGCCTTGCGATCCAGGCTCTTGGCCGGATTCTTCAGGTCTCTAGTGCATGGACGGATCTCCTGTACTATTCTGCATTTGACTTTTTGGGTGACTATTACAAGATATTCCTATAAATTTATGTGTCCTGTATAAAATCTATTCCCTTGCAAACCCTGACTACAACAACCCCACAGGATATGCAAATAACTCTTTAAATTTCCTAATCTCTTTACAAGCTTTCTTAGAGCTGAATAGGAAGGAAGAATTACTAGGTTAGGATATTTCTTATCTACTAAGAAAGTAAACTAAGAACCTAGCTAACTCTCTAGTTGCAAAAGGAGCTTGCTGGGTAATTTCAACTTTGTCTGCCAGTGCCTGGGAAGGAATTCATGTGAGCTATAAAGTCCTTTGAAGACAGGAAAGCCTGAGGAAGGACATGGGTCTGTTTACCAGTTTAACCACTCCTCCACCCCCACTTTGCAGTGTGAGAAAAATTTATTATTTCTTGGCTTTCAAGATTTTCTCTCAGGAAAATCACTTTTCCTTTGTTCTGTTTATGTCAAAGGCACAGACAAAGGCACTCAGATGAGTCCAGCAGAGCACTTGGGTAGTAGCTGAGTCCCTTTGGCATGCATTGGCTTATAGCCTCATTACAGAAAAGAAAGCAAGATTGTTTTAGATATATAAAAACTGAAAGGCACCATTGCTGTGCTGGAACAGAAAATCCTCAACTTCACATAACTTGTGCCCTAGTTTTAACATAAATCCAGAAAGTGAACTGAATTACAAATTTGCTAATCCGCAGGAACTATTGCTTCCTCTCTCCATCCTTTTGCTTCAGTGAGTTAGAGGGATAAGTGGGAAGTGAGAGTAGGAAAAGGTTGGACACAGTCATACTGCCTGCTTCGTTGTTTTCTACCTGGAAGGAAGGCTGTTGCTTTCAGTACATATATTCCACAAACAAAAAATATTAATAAATTTGAACAAATTTAAGAACCATTTGTAGTATATACATTTAATAATAGGGAAATTAACTTGAGCCACTAAACAGAGGGCTTGATAAGACCCAGTGTATCGGAATGATCTAATATGGTCTATTCCGGGTTTATAGGAATATTTTTAGATAGAAAAGGAATGGAGCAGCATATTGATCCTAACAGTGGTAGAAAGAGGATGAATAAAGCAATATGGAGGCAGGCACATTCCCTGATTCACTGTAGTACTTAAGTTTACATTAAATCAGATGCATGTAAGGGTCATTAATAGGCTAAATACATGATGAACAGATTTTGTGAGCAAAAAAGTAGAAATAGTTATCTTGCATTGCTTCTTTTCCCCTACCTGAGACTATCATTAGTATTAATATAATTTTCTATAGTTTTGAATCTATTAAAACCAGATTGTTCTAAAGGACTTTTTAAATAAAGTTTTTATTTATTATTTTTTATTAATATGTTTTTATTTTTAAATAAAATTTTAATTTTAAAGCAGTTTTACAGTATGGAAAAACTCCAGAGATAGAGAATTCCCATTTATCTACCCCTACCACCACCATCCATGCTCCCTGACAGTGACTGTTGATCACGATAGGTCAGTTAGACTAGATTAAGAAATACCCAGGGCATTAGTAAAGCAAACTTCTGAGTATGTCTGGGAGGATATGGAGGTGACACTTTGGTTTTAGACTTTTATCCTCTAGAACTTTAAAATAATAAATTACTGTTGTTTTAAGTCACCCAGTATATAGCACTTTGTTAGAGCAGCCTTAGAAAACTACTATATTGTCATTTAGCTAAGTAACAGAAATAGTATTCAGAACATAGTCCATGCTGATCATATTCCAGGCCCCCTTTTAAGTGGAGAAATCATTGCAGTGTTAGGTGAGATATCTATAAATATGACTCCTTTCGCAGTTGTATTACAGGCAATGATTGACAACTGCAAGAATAGATATAGTCAGGTTATAAATGCAACTGGCTAAATCTGAAAAACTAAGGATGAAGTTAGTCATAACGAGTTGTTCAATCTTGTCTAGTTCTAACTCATCCCTATTCTTCATTTTCAATGACCTCCACAGGTGAAAATAAACAAGTAGATTGATATTCTCATTTTAATAAGTAGTATTCACTAAGAGTCTAGTATTTATGAAGAACCATAGTAGACAACAATAATGTGATCTTCATGTTTTTAGTGTCTATTAGTACTAAGCATTATATTCTTTTAAAAATCTTTTACTGAAATATAAACACTTTTAAAAATAAAAATTTGGGGGAAAGATTGCTTAGTATTTTATACATAAGTGAGACTCAATGAACAAAATCATTTTCCCCAATACCAGGAAGCTATAAGGAAGGAAATAATGAGAGAGTAAGAACCAAATAAGGAAAATATGAATGGATCCTCAGAACAGAGGGACTGTTACATTTTCCTACAGCGTAAGGAAAATATCAAAGTTCACCATGGTATATAGCCCCAGACAACAACAAAAAATTTTTCAAGGCACAAATATGGGAAACATACTTCAGCTAGACCTTAATAAACTGAGAGGTATGTAATATGTCAGAAGTTTAAGAAAAAAGTCTGGTGTTTTAAGGGAAAGAAAGGTAACAGTGGACAGTCTCTAATGTAGACATCTTCTTTAAAATTTATTTTTTTCTGGTCTGTGTAGCTCTTCAGGCTAAGTATCAAAAGGCCAGAAGAATCAGGCAATTTAGAGGGAAGTGATGTCTCCAGAGGAATCATGCAATGCTACAGATGTTGTCTAGGAAATAGGAAGATGTGTACGGCAGGCATTTTGTTTTGTTTTCAGTTTAAAAGGACCTTTTCTCTTCTTTTGTGCTTTTTTTTATTAGTGCATGTTTGCAGTACATAATGATTACATTCATCATAAGGAATTAGTACATGTATATAGCAGTCTTCATCTTTTTACACATCCCCCCGCATCTCTTGTTCTCATTTCCATTTGAAGATCTATTGCCCTGATTTCTATAACATCTTTTGCTCTTTACTTAGAGACAATTTACTTTGACTGTCTCATTTTGCAACTTAAGAAACTGAGACTTAGAATGTGAGATTTCTTGAGCTGCTCTTAGCCCTCTCACTGCAAGTAAGACAGATAATTCTTCCAATCTGGCCTATTTTCCCACAGATAAAACTAATACCAGGATATTACATAGAAAATGATAGCTATGGCTTGTATTGTATGAAACTTTGTTTGTAAAATTCTGGGCACAACATTATCAGAGAATGCATACTGTTTCTTCCTCTGAGACACTTATCAATAATGTGTGACTACATAATTTTTATCTAAACTGGGACACTTTTGAAAATTAAAGGAGATACTATTAATATGTATTTGGGAATGCTGGAAGTGTTCCAATCATCCTGGGATGTGTGGTTATTTGCTTTTCACCTAACTGCAGCATTACTGAAGCCAAGATCCAAGTTAGGTTATAAAGTGAAAATTTGTGAGCTATAATGGGCCATGAGTTGGAGAGTTGTTTATTCAGATTCTCATTCCAAATGGGAAGGTTCAGTTTATCTTCTACCTTCAGGTTTAGAATTTGTATGTATCCATGTTTGATGGAATTGTGCTCAGTCCCATTCATTCAGTAAGGAAAACACTTACTGAGAACCAGGTATGCAGTTTAAGAAGTAAAAGTAGAAAAGTAAAATCATCAAGCACAATTTATCCTGTGGTATAAACAAACTAGTAATTTGGCAACTAAATAGACTGCTGAATAGTTAATCCAGTTTAGTCAAAATTAACAAACAATTTTAAATATTATTTTGCCTATGTTATCACTACTTCAAAATACGTCTTTCTGGACTTTGTTGTTTCTACTTGGTCACCACTGTGTCTGAAAATTACAAATGTATCTGCTTGTGGTTCCATTGGAGTATGCTGTAGACTTGGAGAAAGTCTAATTCTGGGCCACTTAAGGACTTAAATCAATGTTTCTTTATCAAAGACAATTGTACCCCCAAGGAATATTCAGTAACACCTGGAGGCATTTTTATTTATCACAAATGGAGGAAGGATTATCAACAGCATCTGGTGAGAAGAGGTCACAGATGTGGCTAAATATCCTGCAACAGTGGTGCAAAACTCTGTCATGCATGCAACAGTAAGGATGCAGAGCCTGCCCTGTCTGCATAAAAGCCAATTTGCCCTAGCATCACCCCAGCAGCTGAGCAGCAGATACCAGGGCACGTAAGGGCCATGCACATGCTCAGAAAGGAGGAGCAGCACCAGTGATGATATCACATGCCCTGATTCATTAGCCATGAGGTGTCTGAGCTTCGGTATGGCCAATCAGTGCACTGCCAAGGGCAGGGTATGAATTTTCATGCATTCATTTTTATTAACACAAATTTTTAGCTTTGAGTTTTCTTTATGAAAAATTTAAATTTAATATCTAAGATTTAGCAAAGATGTGTTCCAGTTAAAAGACTGATTTTTCTAATGTTGTGCTGTCGTATTGGCACAGTTGAATCTACAGCATCATATGTAATTGTGGGTAAAGAATCTGTGAAAACAAGAACAAGTTATGTGTATTTTCATGGACTGGCTGTGTTTTTAGCAGAAGCCCCCACAAGGTAAGAAATGCACTCAGATGCCTTTTTCAGAGCAGGCCAAAAGCTGGTGGTGGTGGCACATTAGCCCCTTGCACTGGTGATCCTCAAATTCAAGAGGAACCACAGCTAAGAATCACTGCAGTAGAGTGCTGATTCAGGGAATGTCCAATTCTTACTGTTAGCTATTTTTGGTATAAGAATAGATTTATATTGGTGCTTCAGTTTTTTTAAAATTTTGCGTTTTTGTAGACTATAAACCTTGAACATGAAAAAATGACCACAGCAAAAAGAAAAGCAAAAATGAAAACAGATAGTGAAAGATCATTCTAAGTGGCCTTTATCGAGCTAATTGGAGTGACTGAATACAATGGAAAAGTATCCTGTGTAGTGAAAGTATTGTAAATTACACGTCACTTGTCAGATGGAACCTTGACACGAGCCACAAAAGTGTTCCTGAATCTGGCAAAACTGAAAGGAAAGAGTTTCTTGAAGGGAAATTGGGGAAAAATCATTCCCTGTATCTTAGTTTTTGGAACTATCTAAAACAAATCATCTGACAGCTGCCAGTTTACAAATTTCACTGTGAGGGGCTGGGGATTTAACTCAGCGGCAAAAGCGCCTGCCTGGCAAGTGCAAGGTCGTGAGTTTGGTTCCCGGTACCGGAGAAAAACAAAAAAAAAAAAAACAAATTTCACTGTGTTTAGCAAAATGTAGTAAGTTCCTCTCTGATGGAGACTTTATCAAAATGCGCATGTTATCCCAGAGTAATTCCCTTTTTCATAATTTCCCAAACAGGATAAAATTATGCAACACATCTCTGAGATGCCACTTAGCAGAAATACTGTCAGGGATCGAGTCTTACACATGGCAAGTGATGGCAGTGAGCAGTTCACCAGTGACTTACAAAAGGCAGTGTGTTATTCCAGAAGACATAAAACCAGAAAAAGTCATTTCAGTTATTACTGATGGGGCATTTTGCATGTTAGGGGAAGTATCTGGTTTCATACAGATCTTTGTTAAAGAAACAAAACATTCAGTCATTCAGTTTCATTATATTATGTGTCAGGAAGGTCTTTGTGCTCGTTAAAGCAGCAAAAATTAGATGATGTCCTCAAAGATGTCACAAAAATGGTGAGCTACATCATGATTCACGCTCCTAATTTTCAACAGTTTCAAGCACTTCTTAATGAGGTTAAGGCAGAATATAATGCTTTACTTTTGTATGCTAATGTCTAGAGGCTGAGCAGAAGACAAGTCCTGCAAAGATTTGTAGCCTGCTTAGATGAAACTAGGCTGTTTATGAGTGCAATAGGCAGGAATATCCACAGCTCACTGATACGGTCTCGTTTAACAACCTCATGTTTTACAGATTTTATACTACACTTCAATGTACTGAACAAAAACTACAAGGTGTAGGGAAAATCCCAGAGAGTTGTTTTATGACATCAAATCATTTGAGAGAAAACTTCAGCTTTTTGAAAGAGACCTTGAAAGTGGACAGGTGAAATAGTTTCCAGATCTAAAAAGACATTTAAAAAATTCTACAATATTTTCAGACAATCCTGGAAGCCATCAGGAAATCTACAAGGAATTTTCTAGCATTGCAACAGCTGCAAAGAGAATTTCAGTAACAGATTTTTATAGTCCCATAAGATGGGGACAACAGTGTGTTTTCTTCTCCAGATAAAGCCAAATTTGAAGAACTTGATCTTTGCTGCTTACATGGGTTAGATTTTGGACATCTAGAAAGGAAGCTATTGGAATTTCAAGAAAGCTCAATCTGACAAAATAAATTCTATGACCTGTGTGCAACACCTGAGAAAAGAGAGAAGACAGCATAGGAAAGGATGACACAGGACAACACAGTTGGTAATTCTGAGAATGAAATCCTTAAAGTGCAGAATTCTCTGCCAAATAAATTTAAGTCAGTGAAAGCCCTTGGGATTGCCTTTCTTATGTTGTTTAGATCATTTTATGCCTGTGAGCAGCTGTTTTCAGCTTTGAATTATATCAAATCTGATACAAGAAACAGACTAACAGATGACCTGAGTGTGGCGCTTGCTGCTCTCCAACTTATGAAGTATAAGCCAGGTGTGACAAATTATCAGCATGCATACAACAGCAAAGATCACGTGAACTGTGCAAAAGCATGCCAAATGCACTTTAACTTTATATAAAAAGTTGTTTATATCTCTGAAAGTTCTGCTATTATTTTTTTAAACAAAAATGTTAATATATGAGATGTATGAGGGTATTTTCCCTATACTAAAGCTTTAGTATTCAGGTTTAATTCCAGCGTTAGTACTTTGTGCTAAATAAGGGGGTATAGGGTTGCAGTTTCGGTGCTTGATCTCTAAAATGTACACCATCCCTGTCCTACAATGTGTAGACTTTCAGAATAAAGAAATAACAAGCATGAAATATTAACAGAGCTGAAGTTGAGAACCCTGAGTTAGATGAAGATAGAGTTTTGACACTTTGCTACACTTCACAGAGAAGCACCTATAAAGAGCTCAGAATCACCATTTCTTGGAATCTGGGAAGAAAAGCAACTGCTGTATTCCAGGTTCAATATAGAATAAATAATAACTGATAATATTTACTGTGAGATCTATTGGCCATTCGTCTATTTTGAACCAGATCTACTTTCTGTCCTTTTGATAGCAAATTATGTTTCCCAAACTTCCTTCCCAACTGGCTCCTAGAAAGTTCCACAAAATAGAGACATTGGCAGAAGATTGAAGGATTGGAGTCAGGATATCTCCACATCTTATGTATTGCGAGTTTAATCTCCACAAAGGACTATGTCTTTTACATGGACTCAGCTATTCTAGAAAGCCCCAGCTCCTAGACATTTTTTTGTCTTCCAGTCCCACAGGACGGTAGAACCTTCATGCTCTTGTTAGTCTCTGGATTTCTTCACATCCTATTTAACCTTCCAGCACTTTGACCGCACTTGAAAATAATTCCCCTGGGTTTAGTTTCTCTGCCTCTCTCCTGATTGTTCTAAGCACTTGATAAATATTAATGCTCTAACCCATATAACAATTTTATAAGGCATTCGCTGTTAGTTCTCCATTTTATAAATGAGAGAATCAAAGTAAATAAGATTAAGTAGCTTACCCACAGTCCAACAGTAAATGTAGTGGCTGTAAACAAGGCAGTCAAGTTCCAGAGTCTAAACTCTTAACCACTAAATCATATTATCTCTCAGCAAAATCAAGTCATTTACTCTTGACTCCAAATATTTCTAACTGAAGAATTTTTTCCCCAAACGCTGAGCACAGGGTCACTGGTAACCTGCCAAATGTCTTTGGTGCTGCTGCTATTTTTAGTAGGGCAAATTGGCAAAGCAGTACTAGAGTCCTGTGTTACCCTCCATGAGCCCTAAAATCCACTTCTCTTTTTCTTTTTTTAAATTATTTTAGCACATATTTTTAATATCAAATAATTAGTTTATTTTGGTGTATACCTAAAACATGTTTTGAATATTTTCACCCCAGTTGATTTTTCTTTTCTTTTCTTTTTTTGTCTCAATAGCCTTCCTACCAGAGGCTCTTTACTGGGTTCTCTTGGTCCCAACAGTGCACTGTGTTTCCATAGGTACCTCCTGTTGTAGCCTTGCTTCCTATGTTTGCCTTTTGTCATGTCCACTGGTACAAAAGCACACATCAGAGGCAGAATGCCTAACACATTGATTATACTAAAGGTGGACTGCATATTTCCAGTAAAGCTCAAGCATTTTTCCACATATAGCACTGTCCAATTGGAATTCTGTATATTACATAGTATTTTATTTCTATATATATTTTTCTCTTACTTTCTTCTTTATTTGAAGTGCTAGTTCCTTCTCTCTACTCCTAGTAAAAGCGTACTTGTCTTGAAAAGTAACACCTAGCTGAAGTGTAGTCTCTTCTGGGAATTTTCCATGATTTCTTTTATACTATCTCTATCCAATATAGAATAAATTATGTCCTACCTTTTGCCTCAGATCAACTTGTTCACCATCGTGATCCAGTTCTCAGTGTGCGTCTCTGATTCTCAAATAAATTTGACTGTACAAAGCAAACTTTTGCTTTCTTATTTTCTGTTCACCTAAATCATGTTCAGTAAATTTTTAAGTGTAGTCCCAGCAGGCAGCTTTGATATCTTCTTAGCAAATCTATAATCCAGATGACAAAAAGCAAGTAACATTTCATGCATGTTAGTAGATGAAGCTCTCTTCCTTATGCTTGGGTTTTGCTCTTTTAACTTGCTATGTTATAAGTAGGAGATATGATTTTCCTAATAAGCAATTTGTACTCTTGATGATAAACTCTAACCACCAAATCATCTGTGTGACAATGGACAAATTTACTCAAACATCCATTTTTCCTCTTTTTTATTTTAAAGAGAAAAAAACACAATAAAATAGAGTTTCAAAACAGGTTAGTAGGAGAGCTACAATAATTAATACATTGCATACTGTTGTCTTCATAGTAGTTATTGAGAGTTCAAGATATAGGTATCATATCTTGTTCTTATAGACAAATAGCATACAACTTTATTACAGGAAAGGATGGCTGGATGATAACAGATATTATCTTGGATCTATACTTCCTATGAAGTATTAAATATACACTACTGAATCAGCAACAGATTATAAATGGGTTATTTTTAATGGAAATTGTCACCTTCTATAGTGTATTTTGAGATACATAATAGTTAACATTCATTTTATGGAATTAGTACATGTATAAAGCATTCTTGACCATTCTCTATCCATTTACCTCTCTTCTAATATTCTACATCCCTCTTCCCTAAGCCCCTTCCCCGTTTCCAAAAGTCTACCTCCATCTTTCCTACCACCTTTCTTTTATTTTACTCTAGAATTTATTTATATTTTGGGTTTCTCATATAAGAGAAACCATGAGGTATATCCTTTTCTGTGTCTGACATTTCACTTTACATTATGATCTCAGGATCCAAGCTTTATCCTGCCAATGACATGGTTTCATGCTTCTTCATGGCTGAGTAACACGTTGTGTCTATATACCACATTTTCTTTATCCATTCATCTGTCAATAGGCATTGAGGCTATTTCAAGAGCTTACCAAATGTGAATTACTGGGCTATAAACGTGACTATGCATGGTTCACTATAGTACGAGTATTTAACTCTTTTGGAATTATACCCAGGAGTGGTAGATTTGATTCAAAGGAAATGTTTATTTTTATACTTTTGAGGTGTCTCCATACTGATCTCTACATCAGTTGTACTTGTTTACTTTTCCACCAACAATGTAAATGGGTTCCTTACCCCCACCCCATGTTTACCAGCACTCATTGTTGTCTGTGTTCTTGATAATACCTATTCTGACCAGGGTAAGATCAAATTGCAGAATTGTTTTGATTTACATTTCTCCAATGACTAAAGATTTTTTTAAGTTGCATTTACTTATCGGCTTTTGAACTTCTCTTTTTGTGAAAGGTCTGTTCAGCTAATTTGCCCATTTCTTTTAAATTGGGTTATTTGCTTTGGATGGGTTATTTTTTAACTTTTATATATTCTAGATATTAGTTCTCTATTAAAAGAGTAGTTGGCAAACATTATTCCCATTCTGTGCTTTGTCTCTTTATTTTGTTAATTGTTTCCTTAGCTGTGCAGAAAATTTGATATAATACCATGTGATGATTCTAACAGTATTTCTTGGACTACTGTGGCCTTTGGTTAGGGATTCCAGTAAGTCTGTGTACCCCTTTGGGTAATATGTCCATCTTAATGATGTTATTTCTTCCTTTCCAGACAGAGGATGACTCTCCACTCTGTGACATGCTTCTTAATCTCTTTCATCAGAGTTCTATACTTTGCTTTATAAAGATCTTACAAGTCATTGGCTAGGGTGATTTCTGTGATTTAAATATTTTTTATCTTATTATGAATAGAATTGTTTGCCTGACTTTCTTCTCAATGGATTAATTGCTGGTGCATTGGAATCCTACTGATTTTTGTGTGCTTGACTTTGTAACCTGCCACTATGCTAAATGTGTTAATCAACTGTAAGAGATTCTGGTGTTTATTATATGAAAGATTGAATCTATAACTAAAGATAATTTGACTTCCTTCTTTCCTATTTCTCTCTCTTTTCTGTCATTCTCTTCCTGATAGCTCTAGCTAAAATTTCCAGTACTATATTGAAGAGGAGTGATGAGAGTAGACATTCTTGTTTCATACCTGATTTTAGAGGGAAAGCTTTCAATTTTTCGTTTTCAACATGATGTTGCCCTGTAGATATATAGTAAATGGCTTTTATCAGTTTGAAGTAAAGTCTTTCTGTACATATCGTCCTTGGTGTTTTTATCATGAAATGGTATTGGAGTTTGTTGAAAACTTTTTCTGCATCTGTTGAGCTGATCATGTAATTTGTATCCTATTTACATGGTGTATTACTTTTATTTGTGTATGTAGATTGAACAAATCTTGTATCCTTGGGATGATGCCAACTTGGTCAAGATGTGTGATTATTTTAATGATGTGTTCAATTCTGTTTGCAAATTTTTTTTGACATAGATTCTCCCTATGTTGTCAGGCTGGTCTTGAATTCAGGAGTTAAAACCAGTCTCTGGCCTCAGCCTCCTGAATAGTTGGGACTACAGGCACTCACCACTATTTCCAACTAAGCATTTGACTGGTTTTAACTTATGGTGTGATTCGGCATTCAGGCACTTACTTTACCTTTTCAAAATGTTAATATAAATTCCTATCACTGGCTTGTGAGGAAAGAACAATTAATGATAATAAAAACAGCCAACGAACCAATTATATATCACCAATTTAAAACTGTTTAAAGACATTTTCATCACTTTCAATAACCCAAGAAGATGAAGACACAGTAGTGATGAGGAATACGCTGAAAAATACAAGAAGCAAAAGGAAAAGAGAAGGAGGTAAAGTTAAATTAAATTTTAAAAAACCAAGATGACAAAAGAAAGAAGAAAAATAGATTTTCATGATAGTAATTTTATGCCAAGTCAGGAGTAGGGAGAGAGAGGAGGTTGAAGAGGATATAGGAAAGGCTGGAGAGGAAGCAGAAAAGGAAATACAAGTGGATATGTAACAGGCTTTATAAGGAATGGAATTAATTAATGCACTGGCAGACACCAGATATCTAGGTGAGTCACAGACATGACTTTTGGGTCTATGTCTGGTCCCTGGCTCCTTTCTCTCTGGTGTTGTTCTACCGCTCTGCTTGCATACTGCTGTGAATTGATCGGCTTTGCTCTACCGTACCCTACTGCCATGATTTCTGCCTTGAGGCCCACCAGTCATCAACTGAAACCTCTGAAACCATTGGCCAAATTAAACCTCTCCCTAGGTTATGGATGTTGGGTATCTTTGTGCAGCTGATGGAAAGGCTGACTAATATGCATAGGTAGTATAATCTGGGCCTGGAATGCAGCTGTAAGGCCCATGTTTTGGTTCCGTGGAACTATTGGAAGGTAGTACTACTTTTATAGCTGAGGACCATGGGAAGGAAGTTAGGCCACTAAGAAGATGCCTTTCAAGGGGATATAAGGACCCTTATCCTTTCTTTCTTGACTTCTTGGTGCCCTAAGGTAAATAGGCCTCCTCTGTCACACACTGTATGCCAGAATTTACTTCTGTTCTACCTTGCCAAAGATGTGTATGCATTGTAGGGAAGACACCATAGACTGGTACTTCTGAAAGTGTGAGCCAAAATAAATCTTTTCTCCTTCTAAATTATATCAGGTGTTTTGTCAGTGATAAAAAGCTGGCTAATGCAGCAGGCCTCATTTGTACAGTCTACTTTATATAAATGCAAAGCAAGACAGTGTGTGGCTATGTTTTTGAGCTAGCTGTGCGTGCACACCCCATTCCAAATGTACAAATGGAAAAATGTTGAGATGTTCCTCTGCTTCAGATTATCTTCTTTACTGATGAGTAGCCTGGCCCAAGACAGCAACCACCAGGCTTATTGTCCTGTGATGAGGATACCATGTAGAGAAGTTTACCTTCTCATATGCAGAGTTAAGCACAAATCCATTAGCATTTACCACCATGTTAGACTTGAAAAGAGATTTGGCAGCATGATAAAACAGAAAGAATTCTTTCTATTCAAAAAAATTGTTTTAGCATCATTAAATATTGAAAGGAGATAGGTTTTCAAAGTCATGGCTTTTGCTCAGTAGAAGAAAATATATGACTCATGAGTTTAGTATTCTCAAAGGAAATCTTAGGGGAAGGCCTGTACATGCCAGTGACTTGATTTAGCTCTGTCAAGCACGGTTTTTAACTTCATAGGCTTTGTTACACTTTTTGACTGTTGCTTATTCGCAAGCATGGTGAAGAAACTTGGCTTCTCCTTCTGAAATTGACTCTTTTTTGATAAGTCCACCTTTTTGCTAAGAGTTAAACTCTGTTTAACTTAAATGTTTTATTTATTGAAATTTTAATTATCATCTTAAAGAGAAATCTGCTATTTTAAAAACATAGGTATTCTCTCCCCTTAACCCATTTCATTGAAAGTTCATCCAGCCACATGGTTAAACAATGACCTTGAATTCACTCTGCTTTGCTTTCTGTGACACCATGTGACAAACAGTAAGGGAAACTAGCCAGGGTCTATTTAAAAAAGAATGTGTCCTGAAAACTGAAGTGAGGTAACCATCTTTTGTTGAGATCAGGTAGGCATTTGGAACTCTTAATAGCACCTGTGAAGGAATTGGTCTATATTTACTAGTTACATATTATTTACATGGGACTGTAAAAAATAATTTTCTGTTCACCATTATTTCTTAGAGTTAATTCAAGAGAAGGTATGTTTTCTGTAGATGTTTTTAAATTGTACTTTAATTTTGTTTTCATGCTGTAACTGAAGCCATTTGAGCTTTTTCCTTCTGAACCCTTTTTTATATCATTATAAGTAAAAAGTCAGGGAGAAAAAAGGTCATGTGTACAAAATAGAAAAGAAGCTAAGACTGGGGCATACATAATTGTAAGACAGAATTTGACCACGCCTGATTATGGCTCAGTACAAAAGCATCCACGATAAATATGTTGTTAAAATAGTGCTTAAAATTAGCTTAAATGTGTCTTTTTAATTGTGTCATGCTGTAGAGGATAGAAGGAAACATTTTCTCAAGTTTTTAATAACTCAAGCTGGCATGGTGGTGCACACCTGTAATTCCAGCACTTGGGAGGCTGAGGCAGGAGGATTGTTGTGAGTTCAACAGCAACCTCAGCTACAAAGAGAGCTCAAGGCCAGCCTGAACTGCATAGCAAGACTCTGTCTCAAAAAGACAAAAACAAAAGTTTTTAATAACTGATGAATCATGGAGACATAGACAAGAGCAACCAAAGTGCAACTGTGTGTGGCTTGAAGCCTGACACCATTCCGAATTTTGACCATCTTGGATGTCTCCATTTGGTTAACCAGGTGCCCAGTGCTAATGCATTTATAGATAGTGGAGGTGAACTGACTGGTCATATTTCCGCAGATGAGGATTCCTTCTAAGAAATGATGATGATAGGAGCCGGGAATATAGCTCAGTGGTACAAGCACCTGCCTGGCAAGTGCAAGGTCCTGAGTTTGATTCCCAGCACCGAAAAGAAAAGAAATGATGATGATATCTTGAACTAGAATGAAGAAAAATATAAAGTCTTTACCATAGATTCTCTCTAGGGGAAAACGCTATTAACATTAAAGACATTTTCATATTAATATTTTAGGTCAGCTTTCTATCACTGTGACAAAATATCGGAGATAATCAGCTTATAAAGATGAAAGGGTTTTGTGGGAGTTTTTAGCTGTTTGTTTTTAGGCTTACAGTTTTGGAAGTGCCATCCCAGGTCACTTGGCCTGTGGCAAGACAAAATACCATGCAGAGAATGTGTGGCAGAGGAGGTCTAATCACTTCACAACACCAAGAATCAAACATAAAGAAAAGGTCCCGGGTCTCAGTATACTCTTTAAGGGGGTGCCCTTAACTTCATGTTATAGTTTGAATCTGTGTGTCCCCCCCAAAGCCTCAAGCGGGCATGGGGCAGGCTTTTAAAGTTTGATTGATTAGGGCTGTGAGAGCTGCACCTGCCCTGGGATGGATAGTTTGCATATGTAACGGAGAGGAAAAGGGTGCTTGAGGAGATTCCTCCCCGATTCCTGGCTGGTGTGTGGTTGCTGCTTAGCTGTGTTCTGCCGTCCTGAGCTGCAGCTCTTTGCCATGTGCCACTGTGCCTTA
>NW_004955426.1:18844606-18878478 GCF_000276665.1 Chinchilla lanigera | reverse complement strand
CCTGGCTGGTGTGTGGTTGCTGCTTAGCTGTGTTCTGCCGTCCTGAGCTGCAGCTCTTTGCCATGTGCCACTGTGCCTTATAATCTGCCAAGTATGGACTGAAAACTCTGTGAACTGTAAGCGAAATAAACCTTTCCTTCCTTAATTTTGAGCGTCAGGTATTTTGTCCCAGCAGCGAGAAAAAAGTAACCAAAACACTTCCTCCATCTAGTTCTACCTTGTAAAGGTTCTACTATCTTCCAACAGCATCATGCACTGATAGTCAAGCCTTTGACAGGGGCCTTTAAAGAACATTTCAGATCAAAATATGGCAACTAATTTTTTAAATGCTTAATGTAGATCAAAGAGTAGTATATAATTATACAGTTGTTCTTGACAGCTGCTGTGTTTTTTCCATACAGAACATAGAAAAATGACATACAAAATATTTCATTTTAGTCACTACATAAAGCAGCTTGATATCTTTTCCACATTGAACATGATTTCCAGTGTTAGATATCACTCCCCCTTGTAACATAAACATAATTTTCTATCTTAACCTAGTAGACTCTATAAAATATTCAAATGTTTTTTCATTTGCTCAGTAGTGACTCTCATATGTGTCCCATTCATGGAGTAATTTTATAAATGTTCTAAACTTACTAAAACATTTTCATATTTACTAGCTTATTCCATGTAATGACCATTTCTAATATGGAAAATCTCAAGTTCTTGCCACTAATAATCAAATTTTCTTTTTATATTATTTTTAAAGTGTATACTCAACTGTTTATTACATAGGGTAATAATATAACTCATCAGTCATCTATTATATTCATGGAAAAAAGTGATTCTATATTCAATTCTATTTGACCAGTGATTTCCATGAGCACTATTTTGCTATTGAATTGAAAACAGAAAAATATATACTGATATGTAGATGAAATGCTATAAGGTTAAAACTGTGAGTACTTTTATGCCCACCACAGAGTTGAATGTTTGTTTCATGATTATAAAATACACGATATAAGTACAAGCATCAAAATTAAGTAATTGATTTTTTTGTATTGAATAAAAGGTGTATCTTTTCCACTCATCTACAAGTTATTTTTTTCATAAAGTTAAATACAATACAGAGATTTATTGAGACTATACTTAGAGCAATTCTAGACCTAATCAATCTCATTATTATAATCATATATATCATCATATATATTTCAATATGAATTTAAGTCTTTGTAGAGAATTAAAAACTTCATAGCAGTGACTAACTTACTCCATTATATTGAAGAAGTTTAGATTCCACTGAATCTAAATTTTTTCTATTGAAAGATGCTACTCTTATGCATACTACCAAGAAATGAAAAGTATTATACTTAAACTGTGACATTAATACTTTCTAATCACTTAGATTTTTTTACTTTATACTTGCTAGAAGACTTACTTTAGACTCATTCACACATAATTTTATGTATCCTTTTGAGTATTTATACAAAAAGAAAATATCAACATATAAATTTATTATAATTCTCAAATATTTTTACACTCAAAGTCCAATTCTTCCAAATCACTCTTAACTCAAAATTACATTTTTTCTTACCATATTTTTGTAATCAAGAACTTTGGTATTATACACTTCCTAAAAATAGTGCTTCTGTATCTGTCATCTCCAGTATTTTCTTGCAAGTCACTGATACTCAGGCTATCAATTTTAAAAACATTCTAACTTTTCCAGAACATTTCAGTGAAAGATTTTTAGACAACAACCAGTCCTCATGTTTCTCTTCAAATTATATTTATTTAATTTTAGACAGAAAGATAAAGGCATTGTGATTGTCTGGTTATGTCCAGGAATATAAATACAGTTCAATCCTCCAGTGATAGATACTGACATCAAAAATGGTTAAAAATGGGAACATGTACATTTTAGAATCAATGCCCATTGAAGAAGTGGCTGAATTTTGAAACAATATGTACATGTGAAAGATTAATCTTGTGAAGTGAAGGACCATGGAACAGATATTCCCTGGGAATTGATGCCCTATGAAAGTAAAGGAAGCAATTCTAAAGATTTAGAGACATTCAGGAGTTAGTTTTTCTTTTATTAAAGTAAGAAAGTTTTTCCTTTATTAAACTCCATAGAGAACATAATTACCGTACAGTATTGTTTCTGCTATAATTTTTAAATCTCTTAATTATGGATTTTGTCACATTAATACCACTTTTTATGGTTCTGACATGATTTAACCATGAAATTGTATATGATTCTGGGTTTACCATTATGTTTTAAGGATTTGACCCAAAAAAAGTAAAAAATTCAGCAAATGTTGAATTTCTTCAACATATTTAGTTTCTTATTTTGAAATTATTTCTGGATTTGTTCATGATGTCTTAATTTTTACAAGTTTTTGAATTGGCAGTCATATATTCCTTCAGCTGGACTTTGGTTTCAACTGCCTCTGCAAAGGCAGCCATAGTGTAATATATCTTAGCTATAGCTCTATTAATCTTAATGTTTGCCTTTCTGATGATTCACATTTTTTTCACATCAGTTCTTAATCTTGCTTGCCCTTTGACACTGTACCTCCTTCCGTGGATTCACAAGTGTTCTTACTATAGGACAACATGTTGACTGGCTCTTTGGAGAACCTGTCTCTTTAGACTGGCTCTCAAACAAGTGTCCTTTTCAGGGAGATTTGTAGATTTTTTTTCTTTTCTCCCACTACTATTCAGCTCTTTCTTACATGAAACTAAGATTCATGGATCTTTGGGATGGCATTCAGACCATGAGGAATTAATGAGTACTGGGGAAAGAGACCTATAAAATTAGGGTAGAATTCAAATAACAGACATTTCTGAACATACTGAAATATTTAAGATGATGTGTCACTCACTGTAAATGAAAAAACAGCCAGTTGGCTTTGTTCTGTTTTACTAATTCTAACTCTAACAATCTAAAAAATCTCAATAGTATATAACAGTAAAGTCTTTCTTCTTATTAATATGAAGTATTCCCATTTGCTAGTTGTTTGTGCCATGCCTTCCAGAAACCAAGCTTCTTTCTTCTTAGAGCTCTATCTCCCATTCCTTGGGGTCCTGCCTAGTAAGGAATAAAGAATCTGATGAAGTATAATGTTATAAGTTGGCTCTAGAAGTGTGCACTTCTCTTCCATTTATTTTGTTGCTCTTTACTCAGTCATACGGTTGTGCCCAGCTGCAGTGGAGATGGGAAAATGAATTCTAGCTGTATGACCTGGAATAAGAAGAGTTTAG
This sequence comes from Chinchilla lanigera, assembly GCF_000276665.1. Taxonomy (NCBI): domain Eukaryota; kingdom Metazoa; phylum Chordata; class Mammalia; order Rodentia; family Chinchillidae; genus Chinchilla; species Chinchilla lanigera. The sequence goes on along the minus strand of NW_004955426.1, from coordinate 18,875,226 downwards.
ATAATGGTGAATGCCAACTTTCTCAAAGGAAAGTTTGAGTAGGTAACTTATTAATGCCCCAGGTCAATCTTCCAAATATGTTGAACATCCAAAACTATAATTCATGTATCAAATGAATCCTAAAGGAACCAGAAGAAAAAAAAGACTGAATTACTAGAGATGAACTTAATGAGAAAAGAAAAAAAGCAATTAGTCAAAAGCTTGTTTCTTGAAAATTGACAAATCTTTAGCTCAATTCACCAAGAAAAAAAAAGAGAAGATTCAAATTAGCAGAATTAGAAATGAAAAGAAGTACATAGCTAGGGACCATGGGGAAATAAAAAGTTATATAAATGCTACAATAACTGCGAGTCAAAACATTAGACATCTAGATGAAATGGGAAGATTCCTCCAAAGGCACCAGCCTACTGAAAACAACTCAAGAAGAAATAGGTAATCCAAATAGACCTATAACAGGTAAAGAGATTGAATTAGTAAAAAAGAAAGAAAAATTACCCCCAAGGAAGAACCCAGACCCAATGGTTCCTAGGTGGAATTCCTACCAGTATTTAAAGAATTAACGACAATGTCCACAGTCTCTTCCCCCAAGAGGAATGCTTCTCAATTCATTATGAAAACAGGATTAGCCAAATACTCAAAGCAAACGAACGTCTCATATGATAATTTTTATATGGACACAGAATTCACCCCAATACTAGAAAACTGAATTCAGCAAAATAATAGTAGTAAAATTATTTATCCTAGGAAAGTAAATTTGGTTTAAAATTCAAGAATCAATTAATGTAATACACATACATTTTTTTCAAATACTTCTACTTTTCTTTAAATTACGTTCAGTTTTTTCTGTTTTTTCTCTGGTATTCATAAGTGATATTCGTAAGAAAAATAAAAAACAATATCATAACAAAAGAAAGAATATATCATCATTGAATGAGTCTGTTATGTTCTTTAATTATGTACTGGCAGATTCAGTTGTTCATATAATAATCTATCAGTCCACTCACACAATCAAAGTTAATTGGTATTCCTCAATCAATCCATAAATATCTCCAGACTACTTCTAATAAAAGCAGCAGTGTGAAGGTCTCTAAAAGCCTTATTAAGGAGTATATAACCATGTTAAGAAATGATATTTTGGATTAAGTTTTGGTAGCTTCCCTTACTAGTAATAACAAAATTATCTTAATTATTAGTGAACATTTTCTTAAGGAAGTATGGAAGTTGGGGGGAAAGTATGGCCACCAGGAACGATCACAAACAAAACAGGATATATACAAAAAACAGCAATGTGGTACCCAGCATCAGTGCCAAAACATGTTTCGTATGTTTGATGGGGGTGACAGAGGCTTGCCATGTAGTTGACTGTAGTTACAAATGGCCATAAGCTCTTTGTTTTCATGGTTAATTAGCCCTCTACAAGTTGTAAGAACTCTTGATTTTACAACAGAAACATTTGTTCTAAGAAACACTCATACTTTCTTTTAGTTAAAAAAATATGTCACATAAAATTGAATTTCCTTGAGAAAGCAATAATATTATTGAAAGGAAAAACATAAACACCCTAAGGCTTCCCGAGCCAATGGTTAAATAACAAGAAGATTATTTGAAACTAAAAGGTAGTATCTCTGTTTGTCATACAGCACTTTATAAGAAAATGTAATCCTGCCATTATTCTTTGAATTGGAAAATTGCAGAAAAAAAATGTCATTTGGAAAAATATTTGGTAAACTTGAATTTTAAAATGAAGTTGAAAATATTTGGAAGTAGGCTTAGGATAATGACAACATCAGCTGATTTGATCAATTCAAGGAAGAAAAGGATCAATCAAAACAGTTATTCAGCATAATTGAATTTTAGTCTTTTCAATGTATTATATTGGTTTAATATACTTAGGTTTTTAATTCCATGCAGCCATGTTTACTTTTTCCCTACTAATCAACTTATTGTTACTTTCAGGGTTTGACTTGGATTAAAGAGTGTGTATAAATATTAATTGTTCCAGCCAGGGAAGAATGAGAGTATTATGAAAAGACAATTTTGCATTTGCTACAGTTGACCCTAATTTTTTAGTATAATAGGGAAGAGAATATACCAACAATAACTGTTATAGGGGTTTTACATGTGAATAATGGCAGAATTAGGCTGAGCACAATTCAGCAATCTTTGTGCTATACAGTATTTATGTAAAACGTTTTCTTTTTCCAGTAAATATGAATCTAGATTTTTAAACATCAGACAAGTTTTTTTTTAAATTCTAGCAATGATCAGAGGAAATTAATGAGAAACACTTGACTTTGTCATGAAAACCATATTTATTTAGTTTTTTTTAAATCATGGGATTTTTGTAAGACATATGTGTTTCAGTTATTTAAATTGTGTTTTATAATATAAAAATAAGTTTAACATGAGGAAGGAGCAGATGAGAAGGGAAGTCTCAAGAAGATATTTTGATTTTTACAGCAAAACAGCAGGTGTATGGCTTTTTACTATTAATGAAAGAAGTATAGGGAATGGTCATCAGCAAGGGCATGCGTGTCTCCTGTGAGCTTATTAGAGTACAAGATGTCAGATACTGCCACAGGACCTGCTCAATCCAAATGTACATGTTAACAAGGTCATACAACTTCTATGTATATTTGAACAGCCCTATTTAAAGTATCCTTCCCTGGCACTATTTATGACTGTCTGCATGCATAATATTCTGTTAGGTCTACTCTGGGTTTATTTTAAAGTGTAATATCCTCGTGTTTACATTTAGATAAAAGGCTTCAAGCCTTAAATTACAAAAGCATAGAACTTCTGGGTTATTACTGAATAAAAGGGTGTGATGTGTAGAAGACCAGGATCTTTACTTCCTCTAAAACTGAACCGCATAAATGATGTCTAAGTAAGCCAATTTTTCCAGTTAAACATTATTAAGTCATTTAAATTCTTTGACTTCTGCATTTAGCTTGTTGTTAAAGCTTCTGAGCATGAAAGTCATTATGCAGTTTCAAATGAATCTTATAGAGAAGTCAGTTTTTATAGACATTTGTCTCCCAAGAATGAGGATGTTATCTACCTTGGGGGAGAGGACATATAGTACTTCTGAAAAGTCTGCACCGTTAGCTGAAGGAAATATATGTGGTCTCACAGTATTTATTCAGCCTTCCTGAGATTATTCTACTTTAATATAAACTGTAATAGAAAATATGAGCATCAAGGAAAAACTTTTAAGTTATATCTACATAAGTTTGAGAACTTAGCATTCAAGAATCATTGCCTGAGGACATTTGAAGAACTGTCGATATATTTTAAGGGTATACTGGTCATTAGATGCAGGATCACAGAGAATATCTTAAGCTAAATATTCTGAACAAATATTAGCAGATTGGATGATGTCACTAGCAATTATGTAGCTGACAGCTTGAATTTATTGAAATAGTTTGTACTCAAAATAAATGGTCGATTTTATCACTTAAGTGACAACTCTAGAAAACTGTCTCATTTGTAGCATGATGCGAATGGAGAAAAGCAGATATGCAAATATCAGGCCTTTGGTCTTAAAAATTTTTCTCAACACTGATTCAGTTTTCTTCCAAGAAATACTATCTGCTAAACACTTCCCACCTTTCTAATATTCTAAAAAAATGAAACGAAGCAATGTGGCAGTGATTTTTTTTTAAAGGCAAAATTTTCTAAGGTAAAGATTTTCCAGCGCCCAGGAACACATATTTAGTTAAACAAATTGACTTTAGTGCTAGTAAAGTAAAGAGAATAAATATGGTGGAATTATGGGGCAATTCCACGGTGGTGTTTTGTCAATTGAATATTCGTGTCTACCAAAACTTTTTAGTTTTAAGTCCTAACTCTAATGTGATGGTAGCTGGAGATTGTTTTTTGGGGGGAGGGTAGCTAAAATTACATGAAGTCATGAGGGTAGGATCCATATGATAGGACTGATGTTCTTCTAAGACGAAATATCAAGCATTTTGCCCCCCACCACACACACACCGCGTACAGACAGAAAGAAAGTGGTAGAAGTCTGGAAATAAAGAGGAGAGGCCTTACAAAAACTGACCATGCTAGCACCCCTACCTCAGACTTCCAGCCACTGGAACTGTGGGAAAATGAATTTCCTTTGTTTAAGCTAACCATTCTATGGCTTTTTTAAAAAATGACAAATCAAACAGACTTTCCAAGGGTGGTACAAAGAACCTACTGCAGCATTTGAACTTGGGTTGGGGGACTTGAAGAAGAGTCCAAGAAGGCCTCTTGGAGCAATAGAGAGAACATCGTATATTCCACAAGAAAGGTATTCTAATCAAGGAAAATAAACCCACACAAACTAACTTAAAGTAAAAAGATTTTTTTTTTTCAAAAAGACTACAACAGGTAATCTCAAAGATTTTCCTAAAGAATAATTAATTGTGTATGGGTCATATTAGGGAAAAGATACAACAATATGCTTCACAGGAAAAGAAATACAAATATATGAAAAGTACTCAACTCATTCATACTGCAAATATAAGCCTGCAATGTAAGTTCATTTTCACCTGTGAAATTGTTAAGGATAAAAGTGTTAGATATGTTAGACAATGTAATGTGTGAGTGAGGCTGTGAAGAAGAAGCCTTCTTTATGTTTTATTTTGTTACATTTTGTTTTGTTTTGTTTTGTTGTGAGACAGGATCTCACTCTATAATTCAGGGTGGTCTTTAACTCACTATGTATCCCAGGCTGGCCTCGAACTCAAGGCAATTTTCCTGCCTCGGTCTCCAGAGTGCTGGGATTACAAGTATGCGCCTCTTCATACATTTTGGGGGGGCATGTGTTTCAGTAAAGTTGCTATAGAGATCAATTTAGCAATATACGCTCAATTTAAATTTTCACCGAAAGGGACTAAAGACAGAGTCGAAACATAAATAACTATGTAAAGAATAATAAACAAGAAAACAATGTTCTGCTAAAGGAAGATTTACAGTATTTATTTTTGAGTGAAAACAAAATATTCCACTTCTCTGCCCCCTTTCCTCATTAAAAAAAAAATTCTTTGAAGAACAAACTAGACTTTGTTACACTGACAGAAGAGGGCACCATTAAACTAAAAATTTTGTAAGCCACTGTGGACCCACAATATGGATTAGGCAAAAATGAATGAATCTGTGCAAAGATACTGTAACAAAATCAGAATCAAAATCTCTCACCTGATGGAAATCATCTTCCCAAAGCATCGTAAAGCTGGAAAAAGCATGATTTTAAAAATTCCAAACCCGACTTAAAATTCTTATAGAATCATTTGCAGATAAAATGTTAATGACAAAGTGGACAAAGAGCAGTAAAAATCAAAAGTGATTGACTAAACTCAAGAAACAAGTAAAAAGAAAAATTATCACAGTTGTGAAGACTAATAATAGCATTTCTGAGGGAGGATAGACTCAAACAAACATATTATGATGTGTCAAAGAAGGAAAACAGAGAAGACAATGAAAAGTAACACAAAAAAATAAGTAAAGAGGAACAGAGAAAGTGGCTGAAATGAAAAACAGGCAAAGAAAGAACATCTATTATTTGGAGTCCTTGAAGATGAAAAAAATGCAGTGGAACAGAGATAATATTTAAAATTATAATCCAAGAACTCTTCAGAAACTATAAATAAAGGTCTAAATCTACATTTATAAAAGGCTCAGTTAGGCACATGGAAAAATGGGACTGAAGTGGTCAACTAGAGACACAGCCTGGACAAATTCTTAGATTTCAAAGTGTAGAAAAGAATGTTTAGAAGACTTCCTAGAAAAAACATCAAATGATTTACAAATGAGTAGAAATAGACTGAAGTGAGACTTCTAAACAACGTACAAAATATGAGAGCAAGAGAGCCAGAGTGTAAGAGCTCCAAAAATTAGGAAGAAATTATAAAAAAGGGATTTTGTACAGATATTTCAAAACATGGAAAATTAGAGGGTACTAGAGGGTGGACTTTATTCAAATAGAAGGCTGAAAAATCTTCAGCACTGGGTAAGCAATGTGTCATATATATATATATATATATATATATATATATATATATATAACAATTAGAAATATAATGTAGAAATATTTGTATGTTCCTGCAATGCAATAGTGAGAGAGAGAGAGAGAGAGAGGGAGCAAGAAAGAGAGAGACTAAATGAGAGGTAAAGGTAAATAGTAGCTCTTGGTAGGCTATTTTGTATCTAAGAGCTAAAGGAACCATTAAAAACTGAAAAAGGATAGTAACAGGCACACAAAAATATTTGAAATTTTGAGAAAAATACTTGCAATATATAAACAGAAAAATATTAATGTCTCTAATTCATATATAACTCTTAAAACTGAGAAGAAAAATAGCAAAAGCCTGATAGGAAAATTGGCAAAAGATTTGAACAATTTGCAAAAGGAGGTATAAAAATGACCATTAAATATATGAAAAGCTATTCAATCTCACTCGTAATACAGAAAAGCAAATTGAAACCACATAAAGCTATTTTTCATTTCTCAGATTGGAAAAAACTAACAACAATGGCAACGTACTTGTTGGGGAGATTGTGTACAATCTAACACTCCCATACATTGCTAGTCGGACAACCTCAAACATATACATTTGTATAACTTTGAAGAAGGGATTTGGCGGTATCTAACAAAAGTGCTTATACTTATATATTTATCTTTCCACCATGATTCCCTGTTTAAATATTCATGCTGGAATATACATCCAACAATTCAAAAGTACATATGCATAAGTTTGCTCACTACTGCATTGCTCATAACTACAAAATGTTTAAAACAACCTCCAAATCCTTAAATGTTTAAAACAACCTCCAAATCCTTAAAGTGGGATTAAACAAATTATAGAATGCTCACCCAGTGAAGTACTATGCATGGACTACTGTACAGCTGTAAAAAGAATGAGGACAATCAATAAACTAATATAAAATGTTTGTAGTAGCCTTTTGTGTGAAATTTTTAAAAGAAAACTGGAAAGTGTATAGCATATACAAATTTTTTTTAAGAAAAAAGAATAGGAAGCAACGTATTGTCTCACTAGTGTAAGAACCTGAAAGAGTGAATAAAAATTAGGAGGTATGATAGACATTGTGAAATGAGAGGAAACTGCTCAAAAGTAAAGACCAACTGGGATGAGAGAAAAGAGCAAAGAAAGAAGGGGAAAATTATGTATATATGTATATACAGGATAGCTAACATAGTTGTACTACTGACTTCTATCACTTTATTGAAAGGAACAGTTAATGATTAATTATTTTGATCAATCTTGCATGTCTATGTTTGTTTTCCTGAGTAACCACTTTGAAGTTATCAATATGTAATACAGCAACCATTGCTAATTCCCTGTCGCCTTCTCTGTAATTCAGTATTGTTTATACTATTCTTGTGCTACTTGGTAAATGGTTGTCTGTTTGTTAATATGTTTTCATTCTTTTACTTTTAAAATAAAAAAAAAGAAAAAAGAATAGAGCTGTGTATGTGTTTGCTTACTATGCAGAGCAAACTAAAGAAAACATAAACCAAATCTATGACCAGGGATGAATAGGAATGAGGTGGGAGAGAAGGAATGGAGCAGAATGCATGGGGATGGAAGAAAAGGAAGACAACTCTGTAGCTATACTATTTACATATTTCTGACTTGTAGTACAAAAGCTATGTTTCATATACTAAACATGCACTAATAAAAACTTAAAACTGGAAAAAAATTAGCAAATAAAATCAATAAGGCTGACAGAAAGCCAAAGTGGAATACCCACAGAAACAAATGAGCCCAATTTATCCCAAATGAATAAGATAACTGTATTGCCAGGCATGGTGGCACACCTGTATAATCCCAGGGCTTAGGAGGCTGAGGCAGGAGGATCGCTTTAAGTTTGAGGTTAGCCTACTCTACAAAGTGAGCTCAGAAACAACCGGAACTATATAGCAAGACCATGTCTCAAAAAATAAAACAGATCAAAAGTAACTGTATTAAGTAGTACAGAAATATAATTCAAGGAAATTTGGAGCATGAGATATTAATTATATACTGAATATTAATTATATAGTTGTATGTTTACATGTTAATTATATTGTAATTATAAATATATACTGAATATATAATTATATTTATTTACAAACAAACAAATATGAAATCTAGTTTGTAGGGTTTTTTTATTGCTTTTATACTTTAGCAATTCTTGGACTATTTGAAATATATTCTAACACAGAACAAATAATATATTGTAGCTTATGAGAGACAGATTTCTTGTCAGAAAAGCAAATTACACATGAGGAAACTAGAATGAAGTCTTCGGAGCTACATTAGAATTGGTGATGTCACTATGAAATCATCATTTTAAAATATATAATGATATGTACAGAAATAGATATGTGTTTGTGTGTGTAAATATATACTTTCCATCCACTGAGATGACCTGGAGACTATTTTCCCCAGTGCAGATAAGCATCTTTACCATCCAAATATCTGGTTTCTAAATCACATTCTTCATTTTAAGGAACTAGGAAATTTTGCAAAAGAAATTGAGGGCAACCCACTCAGGCCCCCTTCTTTTCCTCTCTTGGACAGAAACTTTCTTTCCCTCAATAAATATATTTGTTCTTAACCTCCAGTGTTCCTAAAATTCATTCTTTGATTCTAGAGAACATAAACTCATCCCAGATATCTTTTAAGTTGGGAGTTTCTTTCCCCTATATCATTTGGAGGTCATCCACCGAGATCATTGGACAGAGGTAAGAGTTTTCTCTTGTTTCATAGGCTCTGGATTGGAATTCATTTAGGTAACAAATTTTTATGCTTCAAGTTTTATGTCTTTGCCAGTTGCTTATAATTATTTATGCTTTGTGTCATATAGTTTTGTTAAAATGTGATAAATCTAAGTTAAATCATGGTAAGGTTATAAGGTTATGATGCTTCTTTAATGGGAAATTTTTATCCCTGTTTTGTTCTTGTATATGCTGCATTTGAACTAGTTACTAAATTTGCTGGTATTCCTTGCTTGACTTTAGACAATAGCACTACAGAGTAATGTTAGAATGCCCCTTGTGGACTTTAATATATACTTCTGCAAAATGTGCCATTTTAAACCTAGCTCAGACTTAGAAAATATACATGCCTGTATAATAAAACACGGGAATCCATCCACCATTTAAAAAAGACATTAGGTCAATGGCCATTCTTAAGACTTGGAGGACAGGTTTCACTGGGACAGACTGGCCTGATCCTTCTCTATACTCTAGAGGAAATGTCAAGCCTGTTCTGCTTCAGTTCCCTTTCTCTGGACTTACTCCTAATCTTTTCCTACCTCTTTGTACTTTCCTTTTTAGAGGCATGTAAAATTAGAAAGAAAAAACTCTAGACTGTTTCAAATAAGTTTAGCCCACAGAAAATGAGAATTTGTTAACCCCAAAGACAGGGAAGTCATCTTAGAAAGGAATAAATACCCCATCTCTGGGTCAGATGAGACATCAAAATTTTGCCCATCCAGGAGAACGCACATAAAAGCCGTGTCCCAGCTTAGTGTTCTGCGCAGGTCTTCCTCAGGAGGCTGAACCTGAGACACAGTAGAGAGAACCAATTTCTGGGTGACACCAAAAGGAACTATCTTCAATAGCACCACACTTATGGGACAAAACACATTTAATATAAGGGAAGATCTCTGACCTTTCCTCTCCTAGGTCTAGTTGTCATTTATGTGTATAGGAAAAATACTTTGATAATAAGTTGTAGACTTTAAAACTTTCACTGTAAACTTATAAAGTGCTAGGTAATCTTGTTCAGGCTTTTAACTATCCCTTATAGAACTTTGACAAACAGTGGTTACTCTGTCAGCTAGTTAAATGCTCTTAGAGCAGCCGCCACTCTTTAAAGCAGAGGACAGATTTCCCCAGCATCTCTTTGGTGAATCTCCATTGAAGCCAATGGCCAATGGAATGTTGACCAGAGAGACAGCAGGATTCCTTTGTGGAGAATGATCTCTGGATGTGTGGGCCAATAAAAACTGAGAACAACTGAGGGGTCATGGCCAGGACTACACTCTGGCAGATACCTAAATGTTCCTTGGTGGAAACTGGCTCCTTACCACTGAAAAATCTCCACTTATCTATCGTACTTATCTCTCTCTGCTATTAAACTAGAAATTCTCCATAAGCTTTTCAGTTGAAGCACTTAACTATCCCTCCCCTCAGAAATTAGGCTGCAGCAGCTTGCAACAATTTACATTTCACAGCAGCTAGCAGGGGAATGATTCACATTTGTGCCTTACTTATGCTAGGAATAAGAAAGAGATTTTAGTCAGCCTTAACTAATGTGCACTTACCAACATGTCAAATGTGATTGCTACATGATAAATATGAGTAGCCTGTGAGCCTCAAAAATTTGAATAAAACAGCTTTGTCCTGCTGCTAGGAAACATTGCCTTGGTGATTAGATGGATGACACAAGTATCTTGGAGACTTTTTTGCCCTAGGGTCCAGGGCAGAATTCCTCAAGTCAATTGTCTCTGATCTATCTCCAGAGGTGATCTCTTTCACAGCACAGCAGGAAAAGTGCTCTACTTACAACTAACTTTTTATGCCCTCTTCCAAAGAATAAAAAGGAATCGTTTCTTACAAAGTTATGCTTCCTAATTTAGATATTCCTGTCACTAGACCAATTGTAACTTATGCTTATAAATGTCCAATCAGAGTAAAGACACAGTTCACGAGGTTTCTGGGAGGATAAATCCAGTTTGAGGGCAGATGGGCTGGTTGGATTTTGTCTTCTGCTGTCTCCAGATCCCACTTCTCTGGAGTGGGATCCACTCGAGAGACACTTTGAGGGTATAAAGACCAATTTAAAATAAGGAGGGGATGCCCAAAGTATTTCTTTTTGTATTTCAGACTGGGATATTCACAGTCAAAGTCTGTTACTCATCTAGAGTATATCATTAAGCATTTGGAGATGTGTGACCCTTACATATTGAAGAAGAGCCATTTAATATTTTCTATATTTGTGTGTGGCCTACCTACACCCTAGAGCCAAAATGGAATACAGAGAAAAGTAAAATCATACTGTAAAAAGGAGGAAAAATGGTTGGAATTGTGTTATGTTCAAATCTTCTTTGCATTAAGAAATAATTCATATTTACACTAAGAAATAATTCATATTTACACTCAATTATGATCCAATGAGACTACCTATGCTCCTATGTCTCTTTTTCTCCATGACTCAAAGCAGATCAAGCTAGAACTAGGAAAGTTTTCAGATGACCTGATAAGTACATTGATGTCTTTAGAGGATTTACTCAGACCTATAAGCTAGGCTGAAAAGATGTAATGTTAATTTTAAATAAAACATTAACTTCTAATGAGAGTCAAACAGCATTACAAGCTGCTATTACATTTGGAGATGAATATCACATTATTAACTTTAGAAGGCCAGAAGATAGATAGCCAGGGGAGCTACCAGTTCCCACTGGAGCCCAGGCAGACCCTACCCAAGACCACCGCAGCCTAACAGCCAGACAGAAGCTTGGAGCAAGGACGTTTCCAGTGTGTATTCTTGAAGGTTTAAGGACTAAAACTAAGCCTTCTTGTTATTTTAAATTTTCAGCTATTTATCAGGAAAAAGATTAAAAAAAAAAAAAAAACCCTCTGCTTTCTTAGAATGTTTACTAAAGGCACTAGTAAAATATACTTCCCTAGCTCCTGATTCAATAGAAGGACAGATTTTGCTTAAAGACATGTTTATTACCAAGTCAGCCCCAGATATTAAAAAAGAACTACAAAAGACAGCTTTTGTTCCAGATAACTCACTCAACACTTTAGTGAAAACTGCCTTTGTAGTATTCTATAATGGGGACTGGGAGAAAACCAGGGAGAGAAAACAAAGAGATCAAAAATTGGCTACCTCTGTTGTAGTCTCAGAACAAAGACCCTAAATCTGATTCTCTAGGGCTCCAAGAAGAACTCAATGACTGAGTTCATCTGTTACTGCTGTTCAAGAGCCAGGCCACCTTAAGAAGGACTGTCATAAGAGATCCCCCAAGCCATGCCTTGACTGCCAAGGCAGCCACTCCAAGCAAGATTGCACTCTGAGGTGGAGGCCCCAGAGTTCAGACTTATCTTCCCAGATGGTCCAGAAACACTAAAGAGCCCAGGGCTGCCTCCTTCCTCTGGCCAAACTGTCTTCTCCACCTATCATCACCACAGAGGGACCCTAAGTAATCATGACTAGAGGAAAAAAAACAGCCTATTGCTGGACATTGGCACAGGTCTCTTCATCCTTCTCCAACCCTAACCTTCCATCCAGTCTTCATACCTCAATAAAAGCAGTCACTACAACAAAGCTTACTACACTGTAACTGAGATAATTTTCTCTTCACCTATTCCTTTTAGCTGTGCCTAAAAGCCCAGCTCTCATCCTAGACAGATTTTATTCTGTCTAAATACTGTAACATATATATCCAGGTTGTCAACTAAGCAAAATGATGTTGAGACTGGTTTTTCACAAATGTAACACATATTGTTGTTCATATATAAAAACTTAAGAATTTTTCATTGGTCAGAATAGGTTGTTAATCTGGTTTTCATAAGTCATAATAAATTTAGATATAATTATAACTAAAGCTAGAGAGATTTATGACAAAATGTTATACTCCATCAGTAAAGGGGTCTAAGAGCCAGTGGGTTACAATAGTTATCTCTTAAAAATAGTTTCTAAACTTACCTGTCAGCGCTAGTGCTCATGCTTTGATTATACATGCTCTAATTTCTCAAAAAATTTGTTTTTGCCTCCAGGATGCCAGACCCCAGGTAATTATACAGATAAAACCTATAATAAATGTGCTAGATTACTTTTAAATTCCTTTTACTGGGATCCACCAGATCTTGTCTAGAGAGAGTTACATGACACACCAAGGCCTTAACTAACTATGTTCAGCAGGCCTTAAATGACACTGCAGCTTGTTCCCTCTCTCTCTCTCTCTCTCTTCTCTGCCTCTCTCTCTCTTTTTTCTCTCCCTCTCTCTCTCTCTCTTTCCCTATCACTCTCCTAAATAAAAAAATAAAATTAATAAAACAGACCATCCTCCACAATCAGATGGCATTAAACACTCTAACCACAGTACATGGGGTTACTCGTACAGTTATAAAAACTAAATGTTGTGTGTACATTCCTGATTACTCTGCTAATGTCTCAATAGCTGTTCAAGATATTAGACAACAAATCAATGATACGTCAGACTCTAAAATTCCCTGGACCTTATCCTTATCCTCTTTATTGGAAGCCATTACTGGCTCCTCTTGGTAAAAATCTTTGTGGACTGTATTCATCCTGTTATTATTTGGCCCATGCAATTGTTTCTTTGGCTTTGTCTTCTCCAGACTTAAAGCCACATGCCTACCCAAGATAAAAATGCTTGGTGTCTATTGAGGGCCTTTAGATAGAAACTCTGGAGAGTACCTCTGAGTGCCAATCAACAGCTATGACCTCTTTCAGCCTGAAGAAGCCAGAGCGGTCATTGCCTATTATTCCCTCATGGCAGTTCAGGTTACTTCTTCAGAGAAGGGAATGTTTTTTTTTTGTTTTTTTTTTTTTTTTATTTTAAGGATAAAAGGAGGGAAACATTAACAGACATACAACATTTTACAACATATCACAAGCACAATACAGACAATACAGAGTTACAAACAAAGTGGTAGGGAATTAACAATGGTGGTTGTATTACATATTGATATCTTCAAAGTGGCTTCTCATGAAAACAGATATAGACATGCAATACTGGTCAACCAAAGACTCATTGACAGTTTCTTTCAGCATAGAAACAGCAGATAGAAGAACAACCATGTTATCTATCCTGTATATACATACATACAAAATTTTTCCAGAGAAGGGAATGTTATAGGTAGCCGAGATAGATGGAAATATTATAGTCGGTCAGATAGGGCTAGGCCCTCAAAGGAGCCACTGTGGATGACAAGATACTTTCCAACTATGTGAGACAGGCACTTCTGCTGTGGGCCAGACCTCAAGACAAAAGATTAAACAAATGCACCCACATACCTCCTTAGGGATGGACATCAGGGATTGATATTCTAAATAGGTTTCAATCACCTTGAAAAAGCCAGGAGTAGCACTAACCCAACCCCCTACAGGAAAAGCCCCTTTTGTATATTCACGTCCACTTGCTGCATGACTCTGTTCACCAGTTGATCCTGATTTAATCAATTTTACCTGGACAATTATGCTAGTAATCTTATTGGTTGACCATAGTTTTTTTTTCCCCATCTCATGTCCACCTTGTGAGCTCCCATGTTTCCCACCTTAGACCCACCTCCACCTCATGGTTTTCCTTTATAAAAATCCCTAGAATGGACAAGTTCCTGGCCAACCCACTCCAGCCTGCTTCTATCCCCCTCAGAAGCTTTCTTTCACTCAGTAAATATAGTCTGCTCTTTAAAAAAAGTAATTGGTTTCAGTGTAGGTTCTAATTGAGATTACAATACCTGTTTTCATGTGCTAGTAACTTCAGAGTTGTTTTTTTTTTTTTAGGTTTTTTTCTCTTTAAAATTAAAAAAAGAGGATCAAATAGTGAGGGAAATGAACAAAAAGTACAGGAACAATTTTGAGGGGGTCACTCTTAGTTGAGCACTAAGATAAATGTAGATTAAAATTATGAGATTTTACTTATATAAATACATAACTAAGTGCAGATATAAAGCTACACTCCTACTAATAATAAAATAGTAAATGCTGATGAATCATCAAATCAGAAAAAATAAGTCCAATCATGATAATAAATGTTTCAGCCAAGAACCATCAATAAAACTAGCAGACAGAAATATCCTAATGAAAAACAGATTTTACATAATCTGAGTGACTTCCCATAAAATTATTGATAACAAAAATAGTGAGTTTATAGTAGACAAACTTTTAGCACCATAACCAAGTGTAAAGATTAATATGGCCAGTGATGAAGTGAATATTATATGCTTCCTGATATAGTATACCCAGAAGAACAGCATCTGTTCTGTTATTTCTTCCAGAAGTCACTTGAATCTTGAGGAAACATCAGATAAATCTAAACTGAGGGACAGTCTACAATACATCAAGGTAATTAAAGACTGAAAAACTGCTCCAGAATAAAGGAAATCTGACAGCTAAATTCAGTGTGTGATCCTGAATTGGATTCTGAACGAAATAAATACATTATTTGACTGCAAAGAGCATTAATGTGACAATATTTGAGTAAATTCTATAGATTAATCAATGCTATATTCTCAATTTTGATAATTTTGCTGCATTATTTCTAAAACTGTCCTAATTTTGTGATATATACACCGATATATTTCAAGGTAAAGAGACGATACATCTGAATGAGTACAGGGGGAGGAAACAGGGAAGCAGATGTGGAAAATCTCTAATTTGAGGATCTAGATGAAAGATATACAGGATGTTCTGTACTATCTTATAACCTTAAGTCTGAAAATATTTCCAATTGAAAAGTTTAAAATATATAAAAATCAAAATAGCGTTATTTGTTTTCAAAAGTAGTATTAAAATATCTGTATTAAGGATTTGAATTTTTGCTTAAGTATACTCTCTTACTTTTTAAAACTGTCTTATCTATTTATCTGTTCATTAAAATATTTATTAAATGTCAGTTATATTAAATGTCAGGTACTGGACTTAAATTTACAATCAAGTCAGACAAATTTTCTGGCCTCATTGAGATTATGTTTGTGAAGGGATGATGTGCCATGGGAGATAAAAACTAGGCAAAAGGAAGCAATGTCTTATATGGTGACTTTTTAAACTTATTCCTCCTCTAACTGAAATTTTATGTTCATCGGTCAACATCTTCTGACTACCACATTCAGGGGTTTCAGGCTATGGTCTCTTGATCCTGTTGCTATAGACTTGTGGACCACACCACATGATGATAAGAGCCCATGGTAAAGGAGGCTGCTTACCTCATGGAAGCCAGACACTGAGAGAAAAACAGAAAGGACAGAGTCTTTAAAGCCCCTTTAAGGGAACACACCCACTGAGCTAATACCCTTCCAAGAGACGGCACATCCTAAAGCTCCACTATGAACTAGTAGTGGCAAAGATTAAGAAACAAGCTTTCAGCACATCATCCTTTTAGGGACGCTCCAAACTGAAATTCTACTTGAAACTTTCCATATGACTCCTTGGGTGTTTTCACGTCATGAAAATTTCTGTCATAGTAAGTGACACCAGGAAAATGCCCCAAAGTTTGTTTTATGACCTAGCCTTTATCATTTCTGCAATACCCTATTAGTTACAGAAGTCATCCCTATTCAGTGGAGAAATGGATGGGAAAAGAGCATGAATACCAACAGGAAAGAATCACCAGAGACCATTTATGAACACAGATACTAAATCCCCAATATTTTACCTTATTTTTCCACATAGTCCACAGTCCTTAATTTCAAAATAATCCAACATATATTTATTTTTAATTTGTGATTTGTCTCCTTTTGCTAGACTATAGAGTCCTCAAAGATATTTCTATATGCCCAACACATGGAAATTTATGGAATAAATAATTTACCAACAGAGTAGCCAGCTCTTCATCTATAAATGGAAAGAATCTTGTTATGGTTTGTGTCTAGATATCCTCCCAAATCTTTGTGCAGTATTAGGGTTCTTTCAGAGGTGGCTGAATCTAGAGTGCATGATTGATTCATAGTGCAATTTTGGGATTAAGGGTGCTGGTATTAAGGGTGGGTGATTGCTTGATCAGTCCACTGACTGGATTGGCACTGCCCTAATCCCAGTAGACTGGACACAATATAAGGGACAGAAAGAATCTTGTCTCTCACTCTCTTACTGCTTTTGCTGTCTTACACTACCGTGAACTGTTACCCTTCTGCCATGTGCCACCCTGTCTTGGAGAGCCAGCTGATTATGGATTGAAATTTCTATAAACTGTGAGCTTAATAAACCTTTAACTTTGGGTGTCAGGTATTTTATCTCAGCAATGAGAGAAAAGTAACTAAGTCTTATCTATAGCTGGATAATGTGAGGAAAATTATACAAGGATTTAATAGCAAAAGTATGTTCAAACCACCTGTGCCTGAACTATAGGAAATTCTGAACTACTGCTTCAGCAAGGCTGAATGTAGTCCTAGTGATTGCCAAAAATATAGTCATGTCGGTTGTTTCTTTTTTATGTAATCTAATCCCTTAATCCTTTATCTATAAGAATTTTTTATGCTTTATTGACAAAGGAAGACTTTTTTTTAATCTCTTGACATATATGTCTGTATAGCTTTAGGGCTGACTCACCATATCTCTTGCTTAAGGATTGAGGGGCCAGCAATAATCTCCCCTCAGCACATGGTTTCTCCAGTCTATAGCAGGTAATGCATGCCTGGAGGAATACACAAGTAACGGTATGAATTCAGCAGGCTTCTCAGAGCCAGTGGAAGCTGAGATACTAGAACATTGTCTGTTAATGCTAATTTGAAATAATGTTAAAGTACTGATGAAGATCAAAGATAAATCTAACCCTGTAAATAGTTCTTCTAACCCCAGTAAATAGGCTGGAAGAGAGGATGCTGACAAAACTGAGACTTTAGGACTGGAGCACTTCTAAATGAAGGGACCTATTGAGTTAATTATGGGGCCAACTTGTGAATGTGTTACTAGAGCCTGGAAATGAATACTGCCCCTTGTGCTAATGGTGATGGTGTCAGCCAACTTCAGCCCAGTGAATAAGAAGCCCAACTGTTAGGTCTGTTTAATAATTAGAGAAGCCACATGTTGGTCTGAGCTGACAAGGAAAGTAGGGAGCAAGGGAGGAGTGAGTTTTTTATCCCTTTCATCAGGGAACATTCATTATAAATACAAGTATGTTCTGGGTGAGAAGTCAGAATTGTACTGTGAGACATTGGAGTATTCTACTTCAGCATCCCCAAAATTAGCTTACAGTTGATCATGTGGCATTCTACTTCTGTGTTTTATTTATAAACTTTAAAAAGCATAATGAATCAAAATTTATACAGGATTTGATGTTTCCTAAAAATGTCTATATTTAGAACACAGGAAATCAATGCGAGGAATTACAGTCCTATGGCATATGTAGTAATTTTTTTTATTCATTTATTTACTTTTATTCAATATTTTACTCTTCGTCCTTTTGAACTGCTATAACAAAAATACCATAAACTGGTTTACTAAAGAACAGAAACTTCTCACAGTTCTGGAGGCAAGGAAGTCCAAAATTAAGTTACTGGCAAAGTCAGTGTTTGCTGAGAACCTGCTTTCTTGTTCATAGGTACTACCTTAAACTTGTCCTCACTTGGTGGGAAGAGTGAGGCTGCTCTTTGGGGCCTCTTATATAAGACCACTAATCCCATTCACAGGATTCTACCCTGAGGGCCTAATCATCTCCCTAATGACTCTGCCTCCAAATACCACAACACTGGTGATTAGGTTTCAACATATGAATTTGAGGATGTGAACATTCAGACCACAGCAATGTATGAGACTATTTATTGGAGCATTAAACAGTTTCCAAATCCCTTTGATTATATTTTCTTAGATCAAAAGTATGGGATATGGAAATAGAATTCCTGTATTTATATTAACTTTACATATTTATAGAACTTCAAATTCTTTATGTATAAAAGAGTATTTACTCATAGAGCTGTCTAATAAATGTGTTAAACTTTCAGTAAGCGGGTGTACAGAGTAAGTCACCAAAACATATTATACCATTATCTCCCGAACCTGTCCTATTATCTCTTACCTACTCCTCCTATTAGGCTCTTTTACACTATTTAAACCATCTCATATGCTTCCATGTCTCTAATATATTCTTTCCATTCCCATCCAAGTGGTAGGCATTCTTCAGATTCTAGCCTAGGACTTCTCTATCCATTGATAACCTTCTCTAACTTTTGCTCCTATGACCAAGTAACTTCTACTTCTGAATTTCTCCTAACTATCATTAATATTTCTGTTATATCACATGTAACACTATGTTGTGGTTTCATGTTAGAAAGAGCTGTTTCAAATGAGCATCTAAATGAATGACAGCATACTGTATCCAGATGAAGGGAAGTGCTATTTACAATTAAAGCAAGTGTCTGGGATCAGAGAGCCAACAAATTAGACAAGATTCATTAGTGAGCACTCAGTGAAATAGCTACAGTTCTGAGATATGTACATTTTTTTTCTATGAGTACTTGTTTGTAGGACATAATGATTGTGTACACTGTGGTGAGCTGGCCCATATACCTAACACAGCTTAATTCTTTTTACTTATTTTTGTCTTTTTGAGACAGGGTCTTGCTATGCAGTTCAGGCTGGCCTTGAGCTCACTTTGTAGCCCAGGCTGGCCTCGAACTTGCAAAGATCCTCCTGCTTCAACCTCCCAAGTGCTGGGATTATAGGCATGTGCCACTATGACTGGCAAGATATGTATATTCTGAAAGAATATGGCATAAACACCTATACACCATAATATTTTATAAATTTTAGTGGTTATTGCAAGCTATGTGATTCAAGATGATAAAGCAAGTGTAAAGGCAGAAAATGATTTCTTGATGTAGGATATCCAAGTGACAAGGACTTTCAATTGCGTTCCACTTCTATTTTTCTTTCTTTCTGAATCTGTATAATTTGAGCCCTAGAAAATGAATACTTATGAAGTATCACAGAAAAGAGATTTGACAAAATATTCCATAAAGTTTTTCAAATTCAACAAAAGTAATAAAGCCACAAAACAAGCTTAACCAAAACCAAGCAGAAGAAAAATGTAGGAGAGAATAATCAAATTACTTAAAACCAATGATAAAACAAGATCTTAAAAGTAGCTAGAAAAAAACAGACTACTTATGGACAAAGGAACAAAAATGAGAGTGACAACAGAGTTCACAAGGGATTTGATGCACGCTAGGGGACAGTGGAGTGATAACTTTAAATTAATAAACAATAAAAAAGCCATATGTACCAAATACAACAATACCCAACTATATGGCAAGTATTAATAGACATGTAAAATCAATTAAACAATAATACAATTGTAATGGGAGACCTCAATACCCCATTGTCACAAAGAGATAGATCAACTAGACAAAAAATCAGCAAAGAAATAATAGAACTGAGCCAAACCTGTGAACAAATGAACTTAGTAGATGTTTTTAGACTGTTCCACCTAACATCAGCAGAATACACATTCTTCTCAACTGCACATGGAACATTCTCTAAAATAGACCATATACTAGCCCACAGAACATACTTAAGTAAATGCAAAGGAATCGAAACTATCCCATGCATTATATCTGACCATACTGCAATGAAATTAGAAATTAATGGCAGAAGAAATCACAAAAACTTCATAAACACATGGAAATTAAATAATGCCCTCCTAAACAACCAATGGGTCACAGATGAAATAAAGAAAGAAATAAAACAATATCTACAACTAATTGAGAATGCAGGCACGGCATACTGGAACCTATGGGACATTATGAAAGCAGTCCTAAGAGGGAGATTTATAGCAGTGAATGCTCACATCATGAAAATAGAATGAGCACAAATAAACAATCTAATGTTATGCCTCAAGCTTCTAGAAAAAGAAGAGCAAAACAACCCCAAAGCCCATAGAAGGGAGGAAATTATAAATATCAGAGCAGAAATTACCACAATGGAAACCAAGAAAACAATACAAAAAATTAATGTATTGAAGAGGTGGTTCTTTGAGAAAATAAATAAAATTGATAAACCCTTAGCCCACTGCATCAAAAAAAGGAAATAAAAGACTCAACTTCATGCACTGAGGAATGATAAGGGTGAAGTGACTGCAGATCCTGTGGAAATTCAGAAGATAATGAATACCTACTTCAAAAGTCTTTACTCTCATAGGATGGAAAACGCAGAAGAAATGGACAGATTCCTAAATATGTATGAATTATCAAAGCTGAATCAAGAAGATACAAGAATTCTGAATAACCCAATATCAGGTAATGAGATTGAAAATGTAATTTAAAACTTACCAACAAAGAAAAGTCCAGGTCCTGATGGATTCACTGCTGAATTTTTCAAGAAATTTAGAGAATTTCTAATGCCACTACTCTTCAAACTTTTTAATGAAATTGAAATTGAAAGGGAAGCAATGCTCCCTAACTCTTTCATGGAGGTAAGTATTATCCTGACACCAAAACCAGAGAAAGGTACAAACAAAAAAGAGAATTACAGGCCAACCTCCCTAATGTACATAGATGCAAAAATCCTCAATAAGATACTAGCAAACAGAATGCAGCAGATCACCAAGAAGATTATACAGCATGACCAGATGGGGTTTATCCCAGGAATGCAGGGATTGTTCAACATACCGAAATCAATAAATGTAATATACCATATCAAAAGAGCCAGAGAAAATAATCACATGATCATCTCAATAGATGCAGAAAAACCTTTTGATAAAGTCCAACAGCCATTCATGATTTTAAAACAACCTACAGAAAATTGGAATCGATGCTCTTTATCTCAATCAGATAAAGCCATCTATGACAAACCAACAACTATCATACTAAATGGACAAAAACTGAAAGCTTTCACTTTAAAATCAGGAACAAGACAAGGATGTCCACTATCACCACTCCTTTTCAACATACTTCTGGAAATATTAGCCAGAGCAATTAGAGAAGAGAAAGAAATAAAAGGAATAAGGATAGGAAAGGAAGAAGTTAAATTATTATTATTCACAGGTGACGTGATACTGTACATAGAAGACTCCCAAAACTCCACCAAAAGACTCCTAGAGGTGATAACCAAATTCAGGTGTGTGGGTGTATACAAAGTCAATACTAAAAAATCAGTAACATTCTTGTACACAAACAAGAAACTTATTGAGAGAGAAATTAAGGAAACCACACCCTTCACAACAGCAGCCAAAAAAAAAAAAAATGAAATACTTAGCAATCAATCTAACAAACGAAGTAAAAGCCTTATGTATTGAAAATTACAATAGTCTGAAAAAAGAGGCGGAAGAGGATATCAGAAAATGGAAAGATATCCCTTGGTCATGTATAGGAAGAACCATCATAGTGAAAATGGCCATACTTCAAAAATTGTTATACAGATATAATGCAATCCTGATTTACAAAATACTATTAGTATAACTCACAGAAGTAGTAAAAATACTCCTGAAATTCATCTGGAACCAGAAGAGACCTACAATAGCACAAGCAATCCTGGGCAATAGAGACAAGTCAGGAGGTATCACAGTCCTTGACTTGAAATTATACTGATACAGGAAAATGAAAACTCCCAACCTGAATGATATCTGGGATGAGTTCATGTTCTCTAAAATTGAAGAATGAACTTTAGAAACAAAGGAGGTTAAGAGCAGAATATATTTATTGAGGAAAAGGAAGCTTCTGTCCAAGAGAGGGACAGAAGGGGGCCCCGAGTGGGTTGTCAAGGACCTTGCCCTTCCCAGAGACTTTATAGAGCAAAACCCAGAGGTGAGGCGGGTCCAAGATAGGGGGAATATGGGAAACTACAAGGTGGGCATGAGGTGGGACAAGACTGTGGTCAGCCAATAAGGTTACAAGTATAATTGTTCAGGTAAAATTGAGTAAACTGCGTTCAAATGGGAAAGCGGGCATGAATACAGAACAGGGACTTTTCCTGTAGGGGGTTGGGCTAGTGACTCTTTCTGGTTTTTTGTTTTGTTTTGTTTTGTTTTGTTTTGTTTTGTTGGTTTTTCTCCGGTACCGGGAACCGAACTCACAACCTTGCGCTTGCCAGGCAGGCGCTTTTGCTGCTGAGCTAAATCCCCAGCCCCTCTTTCTGGTTTTTTGAAGGTAGTTGTTACCTACTTAGAACACCAATCCCTGATGTTCACACCTAGGGAGGTATGTGGGTGCATTTGTTTAGTCCTTTTGTCTTGAGGTCTGGCCCACAGGTATCTTATGTTGTCTTTCATGTTGGCTCCTTCAAGGGTCTGGCCCTGTCTGACTGCCTATAATATTTCTGTCTAACTCAGCTGCCTATAACAATACTACAATCCTACTGTGATAAAATCAACATGGTACTGGCAAAACAAATAGACCTGAAGACCAATGGACCAGATTAGAAGATGTGGACACAACCACAAACACACTTAGCCACCTTATCTTTGACGAAGGGGCCAAACACATTCACCAGCACAAAGATAGCCTCTTTAATAAATGGTGCTGGAAAAACTGGCTCTCTACATGCTGGAGACCAAAACTAGACCCATATCTATCACTATGCACTAAATTAAAGTCAAAATGAATCAAAGGTTTAAACAATAAAACAGAAACTCTAAATCTACTGGAAGAAAAAATGGGCCAAAATCTTGAAGATATAGGGTTAGGTACAGTCTTCATGAACAAAACCCAAACTGCATGGAAAACACTTGAAAGAATCAACAACTGGAATCTCATCCTATTAAAAAGCTTTTGTACTTCAAAAAAGAATCACCAATAGAGCAAAGAGACAACCCACTCACTAACTGTCCCTCAGACACAGCATTTATATCTAGAATTTATAAAGAATTGAAAAAAGTAAGACCCCCCCCCACCAAATTCAAAGTCCCTATCCAAAAATGGGCATCTGAGATGAATGCAAACTTCTCAGATGAAGAAACACAAATGACAAATAAATGCACGAAGAAATGTTCAACATCATTGGTCATTTGAGAGATGCAAATTAAAACAACACTGAGATTTCATCTCACTCCAGTAAGCACGGCAACCATCAAGAAATCAACCAACAACAAATGCTGACGAGGCTGTGGAGAACAGGGAACTCTGCTCCACTGTTGATGGCAATGTAGACTGGTGCAACCACTTTGGGAATCAGTCTGGAAATTGCTCAAAAAATTAGGTTTAGGGGTCCCATTTAACCCAGGCATTCCCCTTCTGGATATTTTCCCAAAATAATTAAAAACATCACACCACAGTGATATATGTGCACTCATGTTAATAGCAGCACAATTTGTCATAGCAAAATCTTGGAAATAACCCATGCCCACCAACTGAGGAGTGGATAAGAAAAATGTAGCATTTTCATACCACAGAGTATTACTTAGCTATAAAAAAAGATAAACTTGAGGCTTTTATAGGTAAATGAATGCAACTAGAGATCATACTCATATGTGAAATAAATCAGACCCACATGTGTAAACACTGTGTTGTCTCCCTAGTGTGAGAAACTGAAAGAGTAAATAAAACTGAAAGATACATTAGATATTGTGAAAGCAAAAGAAACTGCTTAATAGGAAAGAACAACTGGGATGAAGGAAAGAAGAAAAGAAGGAAGGAGATATATATATATTATATATATATATACACACACACACACACACACAAGATGGCTAAGATAATTGTACTACTACTTTCTATTGGATTATTGAAAGCAAGAGTTAATGTTTAATTGTTTGATCAATCTTGCATACCTTATCTGGTAATCTGAGCAACTACTTTGAAGATAGCAATAAGAAATACAACAACCATTTTGATTCCCTATCATCTTATTTTGAAATTCTGTATCATTTTTATATTTTTGTGTTGTTTTGTTTTTGTCTTTGTTTATATTTTGTTTTTGTTCTTTTCTCTTTAAAATAATAAATAAATAGATAAAAGAATTTAAACACCTGCAAAGTTAGAAAGCTATAACTAAAGGGGATCTCTTCCAATGATGAGAAGAAAATTACTTTTTCAGACTTTTCTTTAAAGCTGAACTACAATGGATGAGATCTTTAAGAAATGTGAAAGTTCAGACAAAAAGAAAATGTGAGAATATATGAAACTTAAATCTATCTTTATAAAGGTCTATATAGCAGTGCAAATAACAATTATGAGGATAAAAATTTAGAAATTCTGTTTAAACTATATTTAATATACAAATGGTCTTCCATTTAAAATAGTTTGACATTATGATGGATTCATTAGCATGTAGTCCCATCATAAATTGAGGAACACCTGAATTTGCATTAGTTTATGATTTATCAATTTAATGATGCACTCATCAGCATGTTAAACACATTTTTACTTAAAATATTGACTTATGTATGTAGTTATCAAGATGTCATTGCATCATGAATTGAAATGTCTGTACATGTTTAAACTAAAAATTGATGATCAAGTAATGTAACATTGTAACACACATATAAGTAAAATTCATGTTATCACAAATGCCATACGAGTATACAGTATACCCTTGCAAAGTCATGGTTCAGAGTTTGTGACCTCTGTCATTTATGGATTTTTCCTTAGAACCTAACTAATAATTGTTTGTGGAAAGCCCAGCAATTTTGCGGAAACTGCAAATATCATCCTCAATTGTTTCTTTGGCGGGAGGTTTGCTATGAGCCTACATTAGAAAAACAGAGATCTCAAATAAATAACCTCATGACACATTTTAAGGTCCTAGAGAAACAGGAACAAGGCAAATCGAAAGCCAGTACAAGGAAAGAAAATACAAAAATTGGAGCTGAAAATAATGAAAAAGACAGAGAATAAAGGATCAGTGAATCAGAGTTGATTCTCCAAAATCAAACACGATTGATAAACCCTCAGCCAAACTAAACAAATGTAAGGCAGAAAAGACTCAGATTAATAAAATTAGAGATGAAAAGGGAGATAGTATGACAAATGCCACTGAGATTCAGAAGAATTACTCTGAAAACTTATATTCCCATAAATTAGAAAATATAGAAGAAATGAATAAATTTGTAAATACATATAATTTATGAAAATTGAATAAAGAGGATGTATTTTTGAAAACCTAAGTAGATCACCCCAAGAAATGAGACTAAAGCAGTAATAAATATCTTCCAAAAAATAAAAGCCTCCCAATGAATGGATTTACTGCTGAATCTTACCAAAATTTCAAAGAACAGCTAACACCAATGCTCCCTAAACTATTCCATGAAATAGAAATTGAGGTCATGCTTCCAGATTGTTTATCCAAAATTGACTTCATACCAAAAGGAGGTAATAAAAAAGGAAACCTCCAATCAATATCATTGATGAACATGGATATAAAAATGGAATATAAAATTCTTTCAAACAGAGGTCAACCACCCATTAAAAAGGTTAAATACATCACCAAGTTGGTTTCATCTCAAGGGTTCAAAGATGGTTTAACACATGCAAATTAATACACGTAATACACCACAGAAACAGATTCACGGATAAAAATTTCAATAGAGGCAAAAAAGTCCAAAAAATTCAACATCAATTTATGATGAAAGTCCCAAAGTAGCTAGCTATAGTAGGATCTTACCTCAATAAAATAAAGGCTACATATGACAAATGCATACCCAACATTACACTAAATAGGTAAAGTTTGAAAACATTTTCTCTAAAATCAGGAATGAGATAAAGGTGCCTATTGTCACTACTTCTATTCGAAATTAGAGATGCAGACAAATGGGATACGATAGAGGACACAGAAACAAATCCATACAACCAAAACCATCTGATTCTTGAGGAAAGGGGAAAACATGTCAGAAAAGATGGCCTCTTTAACTCTTTAAACAGCACTGGATTTCACTGGATATCTATGCATAGAAGACTGAATGTATATCCACAAGAATTTTAGATTGTTTTATCTAATTCTGTGAGGAATGCTGTTGGTATTTTGACTGGGATTGTATTGAATCTATATATCAGTACTGAGAATATGGCTGTTTCTACAATATTGGTTCTGCCTATCCAGAAGCAACTGTTATCTTTCCATTTTCTCATGTCCTCATCAATCTCCTTTTCCAGAGTACTGTAGTTTTCTTTATAAAGGTCTTTCACTTCCTTAGTTAGGTTAATTTCTAGATATTTAATTTTCTTGATGCTATTGTGAATGATCTTGTTTTCCTAATTTCTTTCCCTCTGAGTTTAATGTTGTTATACATGAACATTTGATTTTTGTAATTTTTTTACTCTGCTATATTGCTGAAATTGGTTATTAATTCTAAAAGGTTTTGGTGGTTATCATTTCCTCTGCAAATAAAGATAATTTGATTTCTTCATTTCTGTCCTGGTTGCTTTTCTTTCATTGCTCAGACAAGACACCCATCCCCCAGAATTAAGGGAAGAAAGGTTTTTTTTTAGCTCACAGCTTGTGGGGGTTTCAGTTCATAATCAGCTGACTCAAAGGCTTGATGACATGGCACAAGAGCATTGGTTCAACAAAAGCAACAAAAGCAAGAAGGTGGGCAAGAGCAATCATATTTTCCTCCTTTATATTGTACGCAGGCTCCCTGCCCTTGCCCTCAGGTGGGTATAGCTTTCATACCATCTCCATGCCCTCCTCTTGCACAGGATGAGGTTGTTTACAAAGTGAAGACCCTGGCTCCCTGCTAAGTCACTTAGTTAAACTTCTAAACTTCTCAAGTTGACACAATGAACAACTTTCTATGGTGGTAAGGGTATGTCCTCTATACACTAGGATATAGAACTGCTGGGTTACTTAGTTAAGCTTCTAGACTCTTTAAATTGACACAGTGTATCAATTATTACTATTTCCAGTATATATTCCCTTGATTTCTTTCTCTTGCTTAATTGCTGTGGCTAATATTTTGAGTACTATATTGAACAGAAGTGGTGGTAGTGGGCATCCTTGCCTTATTCCTAATTTTAGAGAGAAGGTGTTCAGTTTTTCCTCATTTAATATGATGTTGGCTATTATTTTGTCAAAAATAGCTTCTGTTAGATCCAGGGAAGTTCTACTATAGCTAATTTCTTCAAAGTTTTTATAATGAAGAGATACTAGATTTTGTCAAAAAGTCTTTTCTATAACTGTTTATATGATCCTGTAGTTTTTGTTCTTGCTTCTGTTTCTGTAGCATTATATTTATTGATTTACATATGGTCAAATATCCTTGCAACACTGAAATGCAGGTTACTTGATCATGATGTATGATACTTTTGATACTGGGTTGCCTTCTATTTGCCAATATCTTATTGAAGTTTTCTTTTTAATTTTAAATAGAAAAAATAAAACAGATTTATAATGAGATAATAGGAGGGAAAAATAGTTAATATATTGTGCATTGCTATCTTTAAATTAGTTACTCATAGTACAAGATATTGGTATTTAATTGTCTAAACAATATAAGCACAAATGTTTCTTTTCAATGAACTAAGAGAAATTAGTAGTATAACTATAACTATCTTTCATATTTTTTTTTCTTTTCCCTTCCATCTTTTCTTCATTCTCATCCTAGTTTCTCATTGCTTTTGAAGTTCCTTCCCATTTTACAATATCTATTATACATTTTGGATCTTACTTTTTAATACAACTCCTCACACTAGGGAGATAATATGATGTTTACACATGTGTATCTGGATTATTTCACTTATGATTATAGCCTCAACTTTCATCCATTTACCTATAAAAGCCTCCTGTTTATCCTTCTTTACAGCTCTGTAGTAGTCCACTGCATAAAATGACCACATCTTTTTTATCCATTCCTCAGCTGATGGGCATTTTTGTTGTTTTCAATTTTGTTGTTTTCTATTTTGCTGCTATAAGCATGGGTGCACATATCTCTCTATGGTATGATGTTTTTAATTCTTCTGGGAAGATACCCAGAAGAGCAATAGCTGGGTCAAATGGGATCTCCAATCCTAGATTTTGAGGAATCTCCACATTGATTTCTCAGTAGTTACACCAGTCTACACTCCCACCAACAGTGGAAGAGGGCTCCTTTTTCCCCATAGCACCTCCAGAATTTGTTATTGATTGATTTCTTGATAATAGCCATTCTTTCCCTGGTCGGATAGAATCTCACTGTTGTTTTAATTTGCATCTCTTTACAGACCAGTGATTTTGAACATTTTTTCATATATTTATTTGCTGTTTGTATTTCTTCATCTGAGAAGTGTGTATTCATCTCAGATGCCCATATTTGGATTGCATCTTTAAATTTGGGAGGTCTGATTATTTTGAGTTCTTTCTATGTTCTCAATAGTAATCCTTTGTCTGAGGAACAGCTGAAAAACAATTTTCCCACATTGTGGGTTGTCTCTTTACTCTGTTAGTGATTTCTCTTGCTGTGAAAAACTTTTTAGTAAAATGAGATCCCAGTTGTTGATTCTTTGTGATAGTTCCTGTGTGAGCAAGATTTCATTCACAAAGTCTTTGCTTATACCAATGTCTTCAAGAGTTTTACTTATTCTAAATCCCACCAAACTTAATGTTTCTGTCTTAATATTTATATCTTTGATCCATTTCAAATTTAGTTTAGTGAAGGGTAAAAGATATGGGTCCAATTTTAATCTTTGGCATGTGCAAATCCAGTTTTCCCAGCACCATTTATTAAAGAGGATATCTTTTTTTCCAGTGAATGCAATTGGCACCTTTCTCAAAGATAAAGTGGCTAAGTATATCTGGAGCTGTTTCTCCATCTTCTAATTTGTTCCACTTATCTGTGGGTGTGGTGTGTGTGTGTGTGTGTGTTGCCAATACCATGCTCTTTTTAGCACAGTAATTTATAGTATAATTTCTTTTTTATTTTGTTTTAAAAATAAAAGAATGAAAACATTAACAAACAGATAACCATTTACAAAATAGCACAAGAACAATACAAGCAATACTGAATTACAGACAATGTGATAGGAAATTAACAATGGTTGTTGTATTACATATTGATATCTTTACAGTAGTTACTCAGGAAAACAATTGTAGACATGCAAGATTGATCAAATAATTAATTATTAACTGTTCCTTTCAATAAAGTGATAGAAGTCAGTAGTACAACTAAGTTAGCTATCCTGTATATACATATATACATAATTTTCCCCTTCTTTCTTTGCTCTTTTCCCTCATCCCAGTTGCTCTTTACCTTTGAGCAATTTCCTTTTGTTTCACAGTGTCTATCATGCCTCCTAATTTTTATTCACTCTTCCAAGTTCTTACACTAGTGAGACAATACATTGTTTACACATGCAGGTCTGATTTATTTCACTTATGAATATAGTATCATTTCAAGTCAGAGATTGTGAAGCCCTCCGGTCTTGCCTTTGTTCCCTAGACTTGTCTTTGCTATTCTAGGTATCTTCTGGTTCCAGATCAATTTTAGCAATATTTTCTCTAGATCTGTGAGGTATGCTAATGGAAGTTTGATCGGAATTGCATTAAATCTGTATAAAACTTTTGGAAGTATGGCCATTTTCACTATATTGCCTCTTCCTATCCAAGAGCAAGGGATATCTTTGCATTTTCTAATATCCACTCCAATTTTCTTCTTCAGAGTATTAGTTTTCAATGTAGAGGTCTTTTACATCCTTTGTTAGATTGATTCCTGGGTATTTCTTTCTTTCTTTTCTTTTTTTGGTTGCTATTGTGAAAGGTATTGTTTCCCTAATTTCTCTCTCAGGGAGTTTGTTATCCATGTACAGGAAGGCTATTTATTTTTGAGTGTTGACTTTGTATTCAGTTCTGCTACTGAATTTGCTTATTAAATCTAGCAGTTTTTTTCTTCCTGCATATGGTTTTCATTTTTATTTTTTTAACTTATTTATTCATTTTTTATTTTTTATTTTAAAGAGAGTACTAAATGAGAAACAAACAAAAAATGAGAACAGTAGTAGCATACCAGTATCACAAACATAAACAAATCATATC
>NW_004955426.1:18838082-18843767 GCF_000276665.1 Chinchilla lanigera | reverse complement strand
TATATGTGTGTGTATATATATATGTATATATATATATATATATATATATATACATATATATATACACACACACACATATTTCTGATAGTTCTTCCTCTTGGGTTGTTCCCTTTACAAGGATGGAGTGACCTTCTTTATCTCTTTAATCAGTCTTGGCTTGAAATTCACTTTGCTATGACCCTTGCTTTTTTTCTAGATTCATGTCAGATGGAGTATTATTTTCTATCCTTTGACTTTCAGTCTATGGATTTCTTTTTTAATTAAATGTATTTCTTGTATGCAGCATATTGTTAGACAGAGACTCTTCTGCCAGTCTCTGTCTTTTGATTAGTGAATTGAGAACACTGACATTGATGGTTATAACTGATATGTATTGACTTATCTCTGTCACGTTATTTCCCTGTTGTTGGCTCCCCCTCTTTTTTTCTTCATCTCTCTGTATAATTATATGCCTTGCCTGGTGGATTCCTTCTGTTGGATTTCATGGAGTTGTAGTCCTTGTTATATCTGTCTAGGATGTCCTTCAAAACATTTTGGAGTGCTGGTTTGGTGGTCATAAACTTCCTCAGATGTTCTTTGTCATTGAAATGTCTTATTTCTCTATCAGTTTGGGAAGATAGTTTTGAATGGCATATCAATCTGGGTTCAAGGTTATTTTCCTTTAGAACTTGAAATACTTCACTCCAAGCTCTTCTTTACTTGAAGGTTTGTGCTGAGAAGTCAGCTGTGATTCTGATGGGCTTTCCTTTATAGGTGATTTGTTTCTTTTCCTAACAGATTTTAAGATTCTATTCTTATATTGCATTTCTGGAATCTTGACTACAATATGCCTTGACTATGATATGCCTGACCATGATATTTTTTGATCATGACTAATTGGTGTTCTATATGCCTCATTTACTATATGTCAAATGCTTTTTCTCTACCAGGGAAATTTTCTGCCATGATGTCTGTGAAGTGTTTTATATAATTTGTACTATCTCCTGCTTTATCATTGATGGCAAACAATTTTAAGTTATTCTACTTTGCCTCATCTAGCACCTGCTGTACTGATTTTTCATGGTCCATTGCTATTTTTAAATCTTTCTTCTAATAATTGCTAATCACAAAACTGTCTTCTATATGTGAGATCCTGTCCTCACATTGGCTTAATCTGCTGTGGATACTTTCAATGGAATTTTTATCCTCCTGGCTGTCTGCTTGAATCTGCCTTATGGATTTCATTTATTTCTTATGTTGTGCATTCAAGGCTTCCATAATTTTCTTAAACTTCTATGTTTTTGTCTGTATCTTCTCTAGAGTCACTAGGCATGGTTTTCATGGTGGACACCATCTCTGCAGTTATTTCAGAAATTATTTCTGGTTTGATATTTTTCTAGAGCCTCATTCAATTGTTTTGCTGTTACCACTTCAGAGGCCAGGTGGGTGGCTTTCAGACTGTCCCACCTTATTGCCCCTGGGTTTACCTTTGGTGAACAGAATGTCTGTTGTTGCATCTTCTTTAAGTGTCTCCTCATTTTCTTTTTTTTTTTTAGTTTAATTCCTGGGGTGATGCTGATAAATTGCCTATGAGGAGTTATTTTACTGGTAGTATTTAGAACACTTAGGAAATTACTACAACTCTGAGGTATCTTCCAAGTGTAGTTGGTTTTTGGGTTTTTGAGTCTGTTGCAAGTTCCTACCTCTTCAATTTGTTGGGGATGAAAAGTTGCTGCCTATTTGGCCCAAACCCTTTGTTCTTTGGCACTGTGCCACAGTATTTTCTGTGAGACTTAGTCAATCTCAGTCTTTCAATACCAGGAATAACAACTGTTTAGAAGAATTACATCAATTTTGGCTACAATGGTACTATCAATAATGACAATAGTATCTAACACAGCCTAGAAAATGACAAGCTCAGATAACAATTAATTTGCCACCTTTAACTGTAAGAACTATATTTGTGGTTATATCACAAAATCTAAAATAAATCAGAAAATCATATGCAGTGTACAAGTCCTTAATATGTCCTTAATAATAGCACAAATGTTATAAAATACTGTTCACAGCCCTCAGGGTTTAAAATTTAAAATGGGTTAGGGATAAAATAGAGAAGTAGAAGAAGAGGAAGAGATTAGATGTAAGGCTGGAGGACAAATGGGAATCATGTTAACTTTGGGAAACTCATGCAGAAGGCTGGAGGGAAAGAGAGAAGAGATAAAAAGAACAGAACAGAACCACAACCACACAGAGGCCAAAAACCACCCTCACACTCATATAAAAACAAGATCAAACAATGAAGGAGAAAAAAAAAGCCACAACCACAACAACAACCAAAAAAAAAAAAAATCAAGAGAGAGAGGGAGGCAAAAAAGAAAAAATCCACTTGAAGTATGCCTCTGCTGTCACTAGTAGACAGTGTATGAAGGTAGAGTCCTGATCCATTTTGATTTATCCCAGTAAGCCTGCAGTAGTCTTTTAAGTGTAGTCGATAATCGCAGGGAACTTGCACCTTCTGGCCAAGACCAGACTCATTTGGCCTGCAGCTGTCAGCTCACCTTCCACAGGCCCCACCCCAGCTGGGAGCTGCTAGATGGAACTAGCAGCTGCTCTGAGTTCTGAGCTCAGTCAGCACCTCTCCAAGATGGCTCCCAGCCAATCACTGTCTTGTACAGGATGGCTGAGTCCTCAGACCTCACCACCAGCTAGCACAGTCCTTTATATCCAGTGCTCCCCTCCACTGCTGTGTCCCTCTATGGAGGCCTCTACGGTTATCATCAGTCACAGTGTGTTCACAGGTTGAACGGCTTCTCTCAAGCAGTAAGTCCCATCTCAGAGAGAAGGTGTCACCAGCTACCTCCTTCTTTGCTGAATTTTCTTTCTTCATTTTCTCTGTGGGCTTCAATTCATATTTCATATCCTTCCTGGGTCCAGTGGACCCACTTCCCTCTTTCTTGTCTTCCTCACATTGCTATATTTCTGGGTCTTGATGGCAACTCTCAAAGAGGCTCTTTCTTTGCTGCTTACCACTTCCCATCTTGATGGTCCCTCTCCTGCTAAAGATTTTGCATATGTGTTCATTAAACACATTTGCTGATAGTATTCTTTTATAGTGTAATCTCTGTCCAGTTTTGGGGTCACAGTGATGATGGCTTCCAGGAATGGGTTTGGAAGAATTCCTTTCTCTTCAATTTCATTGAAGAGTTTGAAGAGTATTAGTACTATATGCTCCTTAAGAGTTTTGTAGAATGCAACAGTAAATCTATCAGGTCCTGGACATTTTTAATTGGTAGGTTTTTAAAATTACTGCTTCAATTTTATTGCTTGTTACCTGGTTGCTTACTATTTATATGTCTTCTTGGTTTAGTATTGGTAATTCTTATGAGTCTAGAAACCTGTCCATTACTTTAAGGTTTTTTTAATTTATAATAGTATCTTCTAGATTTTGATGGTATCCATTGTGATTTCACCTGGTTCTACTGAATTCATATGGGCCTTTTTATCTTTCTTTTGGTAAGTTTATCTAAAGGTTTATCTGTTCTGCAAAATCTTTCAAAGAACCAGCTCTTCAATTCCTTGATTCTTTGTATTTTTAGTCTCAGTTTCATTAATTTCCACTCCAATTGTTTTGATTTCCCACCTTAATTTAAGTTTGGGCTAGGTTGTTGTCATTTCTCAAGTATCTTGAGGTTCCTCATTAGATTATTTATTTGAACTCTCTCTGTTTTCTTAATGTGAGCATTGTTTGCAATGAACTTCCCTCTGAAGACTGTTTTCACTGTAAACATAGGTTCAGGTGTGTTGTATGGGGATTGTCACTGATTTCCAGAATTGTTTAATTTTTTATTTGATTTCTTCTGTAACCCATTGGATGTTCAGGAAGCTGTTCTTGAGTTTCTGGGTGCCTCTAAATTTTCTGTGTTTTTTTCCTCTGTAGTTGATTTCTATTTTCATTGCACAGTGTTCTAACAGCAAACATGTGTGATTTCAATTCTTTTACATGTATTTAAGCAGGTTTTGTGGACTAGTATGTGATCTATTTTGGGAAAAGTTTCATGTGCTGCAGAGAATATACCCTCTGTTGTGGTAAGGAGCACTCTAGGTATCTATGAAGTCCATATGTTCAAGGATGTAGTTCAGCTCTGGTATTTCTTTATTGATATTTTGCTTAGTTGATCAATCTCTTTGTGAAAGTGGGGTATTGAGATCACCCATGATGAATGTATTAGCATTTGTTTGAGCTTTCATGTCCACTAGTATATATTTTATGAAGAGAGAGCCTCCAGTATTTGGCTGTGGCCATTAGAGAAATGCAAATTAATACATTACTAAGACTTCATCTTATATCAGAAAGAATGGCAAGCATCAAGAACTCAAGAAGTATCAAATGCTGGCATGACTGTGGTGAAAAAGACATCCTACATTGTTGGTGGGAATGTGAATTAGTACAACCATTATGGAAGTCAGTATGGAGATTTTTCAAAGAACTAAAATAGTAATAAATTCTATTTAACCCATCTATTCCCTTTCTAGGTATCCTCCCACAAGAATTAAAGATATTATAGAGATGCATGCAAGCCAATGTTTATAGCAGCACAATTTATAATAGCTACATCCTGGAAGCAGCCTGTATGCCCATAAGCAGATGAATAGATAAAGAAAATATAGTATCTATGCAAAATAGTATACTACTTGGCTATAAAGAAGGATAAATCTGAGACATTTGTAGGGAAATAGATACACCTGCAAAATATGTCAAGTGAAATAAATCAGACACATAAGTTTAAATAGCATTCGGTAACTCTTATTTGAGTAAGGCAAAGTACAAATGAAGACTAAAATAAAGGACTGATAGATTTTTTGCAAATAGGAAGCTGTCCAGGAAAATGAGGGCAGATTGGGGCTAAGGAATTCAAAATGTGTCACTTAAATGAACAAAATACAAATAATAAATGTAAACATTATATATCATAAACATAATTTAAAAATAATACCAGTAAAAATTAAAATGGAGAAGAGGATTTAAAGGAGGAAGGGATATGAGCGGAAAGGAAGGGGATTTTTAAAAGAAGCTGTGTTATTTACATGCAACTACTCCCTAAGATGAATGTAAATTTTATGTTCTGCAAAGATTTACTAATCAGATATAAAAATACTGTTATAATGATTATAATAATTGAAAACCATGTCATAAATTGGAGAAAATATGTCTTTAATATGAAAAGTATGCCTGGAATATATAAGCAAATCATATCATTACAATTAGGAAAAAGCTCAATTAAATTTGTGTAAAAGATTTGAATGTATATGCATATATATTTATATATCCTATATATATTTATGTCCTATATATCCTATAAAGTTTTGAATGTATATGCATATATATTTATATATCCTTACAGGATATATAAATATATATGCATATACATTATACATTATACTTGCAAGAGCATGTATGTATTATATCTGAGGTATATACATACATATGTATACATATATATAATGCTAAACATAGTCATTAGGGAAATATAAAACCACAATGAGATACCATTGTATTCCCACTGAATGTCTAACATTAAGAGTCCAGTTTACACCAAGTATTATTAAAAACATGGATAAATTGGATCTCTTGTGCACTGATATTAGTCATTTTATTTTATTTTATTTTATTTTTTAATCTTTTTTTTTTATTTTAAGGATAAAAGG
>NW_004955426.1:18805655-18832180 GCF_000276665.1 Chinchilla lanigera | reverse complement strand
GCGCTTTTCGGCTGGGAATCGCGGTGGTATGAGTCCGGCCCACACTCGGACCCAGGAGTGCTGCAGCTCCCGGAGAACTCGTTGCCTGGGCGTAAGGCGCGGGGGGCGATATTAGTCATTTTAAGTAGCCTGGCTACTTATGAAAACATTCTAAAATTTTGTTTTTATTGAAGGGAAATTCACATAACATAAAATAACATAAAATTAAAATCATTCTAAAGTATACAAGTCAGTGGCATTTAGTATATTCACAGTATTGATCAACACTATTCTGTACAATTCCAAAACATTTTTATCACTTCAAATCAAAATCCTCATTGTAAGGTTTTTCTTTGGCATAAATAAGAGACAGGACAAAAATATAAAAGTCTATATTGCAGATGCAGGAGGGCTGCAGGAGAGTGAAGAACCCTCTGAGAATAAAGCAGGGCTACAAAAGAACTTATTTGGGGGTGGGGTTTATGTGGGTGATTAAAATGTAGTAGTAAAGGCCAATTAGAGAAGGTTTTGTGCATTAGAAAAGAAAAAAGTTGAGGTTCGGCTGGGGGAAGAAGAAGGCAGAAGTTAGTTTTGGAGCGACATGTTGCTATTTTGGGCCCCACACCATGTTGTTGTTTTGGGTGCCGCACCATGTTGGACCACTGCTATGATGACTTGGCAGAATTTTATACAGGGGCAGAACCCCATCACTCATGCTATTAAAGCGTCACCTCTTCTTCCCTATTAACGCTTGAAAATCACCACTAAAATGCTTTCTGCCGCTATGAATTTATCTATTATGGATACTTCATACAAATGAAATCATGCAATGTGTCACTTATTGAGTGTGGGCTTTTTGACTTAGCATGAGGTTTTCTTTTTTTAATTATTGCAATCATTTATTAAGATTCCTACTCTAACCAAAGATATTTTAAGCCTTATAAACAATGTAACAGTATCATGACACTTTTAGAAAGAAAAATTAAGGCACTAAATAAAATTGTCACATCACTATGAGGTATCAAGTTTTAAAATACAGATTGTTTGTGTTAAAATTATCTGTTTAATATTTTTGAGTGTTTTCTTTTATTAGTGTATAATTGCAACATAGACTAGCAATGTTCATTTTGGGGAATTGGTACCTTCACATAATACATCATGGTCATTTCTAATCTTTTTATTGCCCTCTCCCTTACTTCCCAATTTACCATCGTCCTCATAACCACCTCCACTATCTCCCTTCTTTTTTCCTCTTAACATCTCTCACTTACGTATATATCTATTTTTCTTTCTATCACCTGTATATATCTACCTACATACCTGCCTATCCACCCATTCATTCATCTAATTACCCATCTATTTATATTTCAGGTTTCTCATGAAAAATCCTGTGATATTTCACTTTCTCTGATGTGTTTCACTTAGTCTTATGATTTCAAGTTCCAGCCATTTTTCTGCAAATGATGTGATTTCATCCTTACTTATGGATGAATAATATTTCATTGTGTATATGTATTTTCTTTATACATTCATCCATTGGCAAGCATCTAGACTGTTTCTAGAGTTTAGCTACTGTGAATTATGCTGCTATAAACATTTATATGCATTTATGACTACTTATGATAACTTTAAATCTTTTGGGAATATACCCAGAGAAGATATAGCTGGGTCAAATGGAATTTAAGTTTTTAATTTATTAAGAAATCTCCAAACTCACCTTGTAGTGAATTTACTACTTTATATTCCTATTGACAGTGTAGAAGGATTCCTTTTCCCCTACATTCTCACCAACAATTTGTTGCTTTTTGCCATGCTGAATTGGGTTAGGTGAAATCTCAGAGTCATTTTGATTGGATTTCCACAATGGCTAACGACAATGAATATTTTCATGTACTTATTGGCCATTTGTATTTCTTTTCAGAAGTGTCTGTTCACTTCTTTTACCTAATCTTTCATTAGGTCATTTGTTTATTGAGGTCTTAATTTATTTTAGTTCTTCTAAACATTAGTACAGAAGAGTATTTATCTAAAGTTTTCCTATTCTATAAGTTGTAATTTCATTCTATTGACTGTTTGCTTTGCCATGCAGGAGCTTTTTAATTTGATGTATTACATTTGTTGATTCTTGAAATTATTTCCCCATGCTATTGGAGTTCTGTTTGTGCCTATGGCACAAATGTTTCTTCTGTGTTGTCTTTCAGCAGTTTCAGAGTTTCTTGGTCTACATCTAGGTCTTTGATTTATTTTCATTTCATGTAGTACAAGATTGGAGATAAGAGGTCTAGTTTCAATCTTCTGCATGTAGGTACTCATTTTACCCAGCATTATTTGTTAAAGAGGTTTCTTTTCCTAAGCATATACTTTTTGCCCCTTTGTCAAAATCAGATTCCTGACAGTGCATGGGGTCATTTCTCCATTTTGTATTCAAAGTACTAGACTGAGTCCCTAACACTGTCTTGTGAGGAGAGAACAACTACCAGTAATAACAACGTCCAAAGAACCAATAATATGTCAATGTATAGTTTAAGACTTGTTTTAAGAGTTCTCAACTCTTTTAATAACCCAGGAAGACAAAGTAATAACAAAAATGAGGGTCAAGCTAGTAAGTAAATAGGAGGATAAAAAAGACAATATTAAGAAAAAAAATGAAAAAGACAAAAAAAGATGAAAGGAAACATAGGTTTTGATGATAATGTTTTATCCCCAAAAGGAAAGAGAAAAAGAAGGGAAGTTTGAGAGGTTATGGAAAGAAGGAATAAAAGGGAAGGAGATATGAATGGAAAGTGAGAGAAAATATACGAAGAATGGATCTAATTAATGAAGCAACAAAAAACAGAAGGGGAAAACCCTGCTGATGAAAGAATCTGACAAATTAAAATAAGACAATATTGAAGCAAAAGCAATAATGAACACTTATGCACAGTTGCATATATACATAGGTCCCCTAATACACTTTAAAAGAGAAAGAAAAAAATTAACTTTTGAAGATAACATTTATATATAAGAAAAGAAAGGGGGAAAGAATGATGTAAGAGGATATCTGAGAGAAGAAAGGAAAAAAGATGACAAAAGAATATAAATAAAATGAATCCAGTTAATGAGCTAACAATGACAGTAATTTAGCAAACCCCATAAAACGATTAGCAATAATCGCGCCTCGGATAAACCTCGGATAAACTGGCTACCATACTGCCACTGCGCAAAGCTACAAACCCTGTAGTGTGACAGAACATACTGTGACATGATAAGGTACTGTAGAAATAAAAGTAATAACTAGCATTCATAAGCACTTATAGCACTGTTCTGGTTCTTACAAAAGAAATTCCATTTAGAAGAAACAAATATAATAAGAACTGGGGTAGATGGGTTAGTGGCTGAATTAAACGCCACCTACTGACTTAAACCCACCAGTACCTGGGCGTGAAGGGCCCGGAGAATCCAGACTCTTCACTGAGCAGTCATGCATGTAGTCTGTGAGTAGGACCTAATTCTAGGCAAAAGCTTTGTAAATTTCCAGGCTGCATTTTTGAAGGCTTGGAGGGCCAGTGCTGTGCACTGTCGTCTTTCAGGGTGTCCCTAGAATCAGAACCCCTTCAACACAAACCCTCACATGACTCAACTCACTCATTGTCTGCAGGTACTTTCAAACCACCACTGTTTCACACCGACTGCCACACTACTAGGATTTTTTCAGTCTAGGGTTCAGTCTACCTACAGGTAGAGAGTGGTCTCTCTCAAGCTCATGATTTTAGTTTTACTGCGGCATCTTTTTTCTCAGCCTTCTAAAATTATTAGAGCTGCTAGCCACTTTCTCTGCTCAATGCATTTTGTGGTTACAGCCAATCAACCTATTTTTAATATTCAAAAAGTATTGTACCATGTTTCAGTGGATTATTCCTTAATACGGCACAGCAATATACCTTATATGTATATCCTGCATTTCGCTTATCTGTTCATACTTTGATGGACGTGTTTTCACTTTGAGGCTATGGTAAATAGTGCTGTGATTAACACTGCTTACAAATATTTTTGTTAGAACTTATTAACATTTCCTTTGAGTATATATGTGATTTCAAGTTGCTGGTCATAGTGTAACTTTTAATTTATCTTTTTGAGGAACCATCAAACTGTTTCCATAATAAATCTACTATTTTTTCTTCTTACCATCAAGCCACTAGGGTTCCAACTTCTTCACACCCTCATCAGTTATCTTCTTAAACGTATAGCTATCCTACTGGTACAAGGTAATATTGCACTATAATTTTTATGTTTTCTTGGCATTTAAAAAGTCATACATTTCACCTACCACCTCATCTAATCATTCAAACATCATACACTTACCAAACAGAAGTGAAAGGACTTGTCCATGCCAATAATTATACATGCTCATCACAGTTTTATTTATAATTTTTCAAACCTGGAAACAACACATATATCAATCCTCTCTTAACCCATACTAACAAACTTATGGAGAAAATGCTATCTTTAACTCCCATTTTAAAGATGTGGCAAATTTTTTACTTTTTTTATTTTAAAGGAAAAAAACTAACAAACAATGATGAAGGAAAAAACAACACAAAAGCAACAAAAGCTACACATGATCTCAAAACAAAATAATAGGAATTGACAATAGTTGCTACATTACATACTGTTACCTTCAACAAAGTTGCTCAGTCCACCAAATATAAGAATGTAAGATTGATCAAACAATCAAAGACAGTAACAAGTAATAAAAAATTAGAAATGATGCAGAGCTTCACCATACAAGATGGTAGGAATAGAAATTAAGTCATTTTCCAAGGTTACATAATAGTTGGTAAATTGTGATTCCAATCCAGACAATCTGACACTAGTGTCCTCCTTCCTAACCACCATCTTATACCTCACTGGACTAAAATTTTGTGTACAGGGCTTGTGAATTAGAGCTACTTTCATGGCACCAAGTAATTAGCCCAGCAAGCTACAGTAAATTTACCACAGAAGAGGTAGGGTAGATATCTGAGTCTGTGTATAGTAATGTGAGGTGATGAGAAAGCTCCTCCAAGCTTTCACTAGCTTCTTTCTTCCTCCACTAGGTAAAAATTAATTAATTGATTAATTAATTTAAAAATTCAGTGTTTGAGTGAGCAAATAATGTAAGCATCAATGTTCAATAGTTTTGTATAGCTTTGTGTCATAAGTATAAGACATTGTTAATATGTTCATTCCATTTTTTGTTTCCCAGGAAAGAGAAGCATCTTAAACTAACAGTTATGCTCCTCTCATTGAGAGAATAAAGAAGGAAAGCTTGACAAAAAAAGCTTCAGATATATGAGATGAGGCACTCCCAGGACATAAGAGGTTCTTCTCTCCCTTTTTCTCTCATTTTTGCTCTCATTGGGACCAATCACAGTGGATTAGTAATACTTTTATTTTTCAGATTTTCTCTTATTAAATCTCTTATCTGTGTTGAAGATTCTTTCTCTTTCACCCAGGAGTGGATTTGCCTTCTTCTTTGTTTCTTTTCATGCAAAAAGAATGAGGGGGAAATAGTGGTATGTGAAGGTGTTTTAGAGCCTACGCTTTGAAGTCAAGTTAGATTTGGAATCCTGATTCTACCACTTGTCTAAGCTTATGCTCTTGGAAAATAACTAAAATTTTATTTTCCTTTTATACATAAGAGGTATATAGTTTGGGAATACTTATAGCTGTACATATACAAGCTATTGATAGCTTATTTTCTCCAACCACCAAGAAATATAGTGGTAAGCAGCTGTTGAAATTACGTAACATTATATAAAGTGCTAATTCTGTGCTTAATGTGTACTAAGTACTTCATAAGAAGTTGCTAATGTTCTCATTGTGATTTCTTATATTATTAACATTATCAAGAAAGGTAATAAAGAAATCTTTGACAGACACTTATCTACACACATAGCAAAGTCTCAGATCTTCTTCTATACAATTCTTTTTATTGTCTCCCCACTATCCTCTCTGGCCGGCCACTCTGCACATTTGTTGCAATCACAGCCAATTGCCTAGAAGTTCCCATACAAACCTTTCTGTTTGGGGGGTTTCTTTCACCTACCTAGCATGATTCTTGAAGTACCCTTTTCATCTTGCTTGACTTATGTAGCTCCAGCCCATTCTTTAAAACCTGTGTAGGCTTCACCTCTCTAGCAACCCATAGCCTCATCCCAAGGAAGGCATGCAATCCTCCAATGCTCTCTAGTCTGTGACTATATCACTATCATAGATTTTTACAAGGAGGTGAAGAAATTTTCTGTTTACTTAATCACCTTCTGAAGTAGGGTCTGAATTCCTTAAGATCTAGGCCAGCTTTTCCTTCCATCTTTGTGTTTCCTACATAGTTGGCAGTCAGTACATGTTTATTAAATACAACTGAGGAGTTAAGTTGCATGTCTTTCATCTTCATTGCCCTTCTGCTCCAAGCTCTTCATAAACATTTCTTTCATCTTTCCAGTCTCCATTCTCTGGGGATTAATGATCATCTTTTAAGAAATGATAACTGGACCATAATTTATCTCTTGGTGTATTGGAAAGTAAACATTTACTTGGATAACTTGAGCTCCTGTTGATTCTGACAACCAGTACCAAGGAGTTAAAAATGGAATTAAGTAAATAAACTATCTAAAGAAAGAGTTTCTGGGCTGGGGATTTAGCTCAGCAGCACAGGGCCTGCCGGGCAAGCGCAAGGTCATGAGTTCAATTCCCGGTACTGGGGAAAAAAAAAATCGAAAGAGTTTCTGTTCTTTGAATGTTCTGATAATTCAGTTGCCATGGAAACAGCTTTCTCCCAGTACTAGTTCATTAAGGATTTTCTTTTGCTTATTTAAATAATTTGAAGGACAGCATATTCCACAGTTGATTACTTC
Organism: Chinchilla lanigera; assembly: GCF_000276665.1. Taxonomy (NCBI): domain Eukaryota; kingdom Metazoa; phylum Chordata; class Mammalia; order Rodentia; family Chinchillidae; genus Chinchilla; species Chinchilla lanigera. The sequence goes on along the minus strand of NW_004955426.1, from coordinate 18,825,326 downwards.
ATGGGAAAGATGATGCTTGTCCCTTTGCTTATGTTAAGCTTCACCAAACAGAATAAAAACAGCAAAAACCAGTCCATTTTAAGGTTCAATTATTATAGCAAGAAATCCATTTGATTAGAAAAGCAAATAAATTTCTTTTGGAGTATTATCTCTATGAAGTAATACCTGAAATTATTATCTAAATCAGAGCCATTTTAAAAGATTTTTAAAATTGACTGTAGGTTATAATCTTTATTTGCATCTTGTTTATGCTGGATATAAGTGCCCCATCTTCTCTAAAGGAGAGAATCAGGTTTCCCTGGTATGGTCTTAGGAGGTTATTTCTTTGTCATTTGATGTATACGAGACACATAAATACCTTTTGGAGCTGACTAAAATTATGTTTTCAGGTGGGGGGCTTGAAATGTCCAAGTACTATAAGAGCAATTACAGAAATGTGTTACAGATCCTCACTGAATTTGATCCAGGCAGACTGTTGATAATAGATTTACTCAGATTCATAGTTTATTTCTATGGAGCAAGTTCTTTAATATTGTGATCTACACCTTGGTTTCCCACCAAAGAACTTTGAAGAATTTATTCCTGTGGTTCTGCAAAACTGAGATCAGTAGCAACTTACCTGCAACTCATTTAAAACATGATCATTTAACATTGAAGAATTTCAGCCTGCTACAGACAAACCTGAAAATTCCACAAAGTGAGCTTCCCATTTTATATTGTCTATAAATTGAATGATTCATGTCTGGTCATTTCTTTTTAAATGTAAATTTGTTCTTACAAAATACCTGAACCTCATTCAACAAACTGAAGTCCAAATGAATGAAAGTGTCTAGATAATTTTCCACTAAAAAGCCTCCAGATATTCATACTGAAGACTTTAAGCAAGAGAGAAGTGGCTATAGCTATTCCCTTACTAAAGTTGATAATTATAACTCTAAATTGTAATATACTAGGAATTATTTATTATTCCAAATTCACATTGTTATAAAAGAACTTTGGATTTTCATAGAAATGTGGCAGCCAACCTGCTCAATGATTTTGCTTAAATGCAAGAGATATAAAGAAAAGGGACCTTGTGAATTTAATAAGACAGCTATGATTTCTCTATTTTGGCCAATGAAAGCATCAGAAGTTTTAAAATTTTTAATTTGATGTGTAATATCTGTAGTTACTGTATACTATGTTATACATGTTCAGTATTATAATTCAATTCATGTGTAGGTAGCTGGCATTTCCAGCCCCTCAAATATTATTATTTCTTTATTTTTTTTTTATTTAGAGAATATTAGTTTCTGTAATCAAACCCACATAGAGAAGACCTTACACATTTAATACATTGCATTACCCTGGTACAAATGGAAAAAAAAGTTAAGTTTAACCTTCCTAGACCAATATGGCTGTTAACTTCTGTACAATGCCAACTCAACATGGTAAACTGGGATAACTTTTTCCAAAGCTGACAGCACATTTAAAGTTTCCAAAAATTCAAATTATATATATATATATATGTGTGTATATATATATATTTATATTGATATAAAAAGACCAATAATAGCAGTATGTTATGCAACAATACCAGCAATAGCTTTTCCAGGTTCTGCAGTCATCTGAACAGAATTATAGATATCCAGCACACTCCATTTAAAAAAAAAGAAGAAGAAAAGAAAAGTACCCAGAAAACAGCAAAGTTCTGTTACTGTTGTGGTACCTGGCACCATTTTTTTATTAGCTTCTTAATCATCATCTGGAACGAAAACATTCTAGAGTAACATCATTGGAAAGAGCTCTGATAAAGTACGGTCACTACTACGTATCATAAAGCAGGTACAAGATATATTACACTCACAGAGGTATGATATAGTACTATCCTACACCTGTAATGCTAAGGGTACAATTAAAAAGGCATTTCAGGGGCTGGGGATTTAGCTCAGCGGCAAAAGCGCCTGCCTGGCAAGCGCATGGTCGTGAGTTCGGTTCCTGGTACCGGAGAAAAACAAAAAAAAAAAAAAAAAAAAAAAAAAAAAGGCATTTCAGACTTGATTCCACTGTTCCAGCAGAGGGCCTGAAGGGTGACATGACAGCTCTGTAAGAACGCACTTTCTCAGGTATGATTTGCTTTCATTATGGCACAGTTTACTCACTCATGAACATCAGCTAAAAACCGTTTTTCAAAAACCTGGGGTAAAAACAAGAAGCAGAAGGAAAAAAAAAGGGTTCATACAAAGATGAATGAGTGAAGGCCAGCAATATTCAACCTAACTAGTATTTTATCAAATCTGTCATCTTTGAAAGGTAAGAGCTCCACTGAAGAAAGGAGATGCCAAGTAGTAGTGCTTAAAAGCTTCAGACCACAACCAAACACTGCGTCGTTTCAAAGAGAAGTAGTAGGGAAACATCACTCACCTGGGTATGTTCAAGGATACTGACATCAATATTTAATCATCTGCTCGCTCACCCAGGAAGAAGGGGAGATCAGTTTCTACTGTACTTTGATTTTGTTCAATCCAGTCACCATGTTACAAAAATAGCAAGCTGCCGTGGAAAAAAAAGGCTCCTCTATCCAGCATATTGTCTCTATCCTTCAAATTTTTTCCTCTGATTATTTTGAAATGCATAATTGTAAAGTCCAACTGCCCTACTGTGCTGTGAAGCAGACCTGCGTCTCTCCTCCAGCTATGTTTAGTTGTTCTGTCTCACTGACCCCTCTCCTCTTCCTAACCTCTAGGGACCCTCTCTTTTATTTGTCACTTGCATTTCATCAAACTTTTGCTTCCACAAATGAGAACACGGAATATTTATGTTTGGTTATTTTACTTTATGTAGTGTTCTCCTGTGCATCCGTGCTACTGCAAATGATAAGATTTCATCCTTTTTATTTTATGGCTGAAGGGTATTCCATTGTGTGTATCCAACACGTTTTTAATCCATTCAGCCGTGAATGAATATACTGGTTAGAGGTCTTATAGTGGGAAGTAAGAAGACATATAATGCTTTTCACTTCAGATCTGAGATTTAGTACTGGGAGAGAAAATATACCCCATCTATCATGAACTACAGGGTTGCAGAAATGAAATACCTTTCTATGCACGTAGGCTTGGAAGAACAGCAAGATCAGATGAAACAACAGAAAAATCTTATTTACCTCTCTTAGCAGCTTTTCTGCTGTCTTTTATTGTTACATCTCAGATAAAATTTGCAGTATGATTCAAATCATTAAAAAACTATAGTCAATGGCTCATTTAATAATAATTTCTAAGAAAATATTGATCTAGACTCTTAAAGTACCATTTGACATTCACAAACACATTGCTTTCATACTTAATGTCATGCACTCACTTAAGAGTGAGGAAATAAACATGAATAAAACTTAAAGGATTCATAGACTGAAAGGAATTACAGTAAGATACAGTGATAGCTGCTCCTCCAGAAGATCGAAGGCCTAGTATCTCATCCAGAAGAATCAGTCAAGGATAAGGTGTTTTTATGTCATATATTTCATGCATAGAAAATAATCTACAAAATTTATAGATGCTTGTGATACTGGAGCAAAGCACTGGTCAAAATCTGTTGTTCTATTTTGTTCTTTATACTTTTAAGATCAGAATAAAAATTGCTTTGGGGATTATGAACTGCATATAAAACTGCCCTATAATTAGTTGTTCATTCTGCAATTATGGTAAAAAAAAAAAGTAATTATAAATATTATTTGTTATACATTTGAGTAAGAGTGCTGAGATAATTTTGCCAGACTATTCTCTTTTTCTTCTTCTGGGGGTGGACTGTGGTAACCAAAATTCATAGATACAATCAGGAAAAATAACATCTGTAATGTTAAATGTAAAGGCACTTCTGGGAGTCCCATGTTTTCTTAAATATTTCTTCTAAAATCATAAGCCGTATACTGTCTTCCTTTCTCATCAGGGAGACTACTTCACATAATCAATATCTATCTTTTAATCAGCTAATCAATTAAATAGAAATTTTGATTCTCCGATAATGCAATTTCACTTCTCATCTCAAAATTTATGTTTTCTAATGAGTGTTGTGTCTTGTTATTTTTAGAGATTTACACCTTTATGCTGTGACTCAAAGTGATTGGTGAACCCCTCTTTTGGATTCTTTCACGAATCTGGCTCCTTCTTCTGAAATTTCTATTTAAAAATTATACTTAGTATATTATTAGTACCACAAAGACATAAATTTGTTGGATTGTTTGGTTGGTTGGTTGGTTGGTTGGTTGGTTTTTGGTACTGAGAATTGAACTCAGGACCTCACACTTGCCAGGCAGGTGCTGTGCCTCTGAGCTACATCTGCAGCCCAATTATTTGAAACTTTCAGAATAAAATTTGAGCCATTTAAATTCCCATCTAGATATTATTGCTCAACATTTTAACTTATATCCTGCTACTTTTTAGAGAAATTTTTTATAAAATAGCATTATCATATTGTTTTCTAGTTATTTATCCCTTTCAAGGGCTGGGAATATAGCTCAGTGACATAAGCACCTGTCTGGCAAGCACAAGATCATGAGTCCAATTCCAAGTGCCAAATATATATATATATATATCCAATTCAAAAATATGGGTTGGGGGCTGGGGATTTAGCTCAGCGGCAAAGCGCCTGCCTAGCAAGCGCAAGGTCGTGAGTTGGGTTCCTGGTACCGGAAAAAAAAACCAAAAAAAAAAAAAATATATGGGTAGACACTCCTATATCAAATGAGCTGAGCAAGGTGGTAAATGACAGTGAATATACAGTAGTCCCCCCCAACACACACCTGCTATTTCACTTTCTGCAGTTTTAGTTACCCTTGGTTAACAGGTATACTGGAAGTACTAAATGAAAAATTCCAGTTATAAACAATTCATAACTTAATTCATAAAATAGTTCAGTATTCTAAATAGCATAATGAAATACACCATCCTAATCCTGCCCAGAAGTGAATCATGTCTTTGTCCAACACATCCTTACTATCTACACTACCTGTCCATTAGGCACTTAATAACCATCTTAATTCCCAGATCAACCAATGCTATGTCACAGGGCTTATATCCGAGTAACACTTTTATAGTTAATAATGGTCTCAGAGTACAAGAACAGTGATACTGGAAACTTGCATATGGCAAAGAGAAAAATGAAAGCTTTTCTTTTAAGTAAAAAGGTAAAAGTTTTCAAATTAATAAAGAAAAAATTGTATGTTGAGGTTGCTGAGATCTGTGACACGAACAGTTTTTCTAACCATGGAATTGTGAAGGAAAAAGAAATTTGTGGTAGTTTTGCTGTCATACCTTAAAAGCATTGCCATAGTGCATGTTAAACATTCAGTTAAACTAGAAAAGGCATTAATTACATTTGTGGGTGGAAGATATGGAGAAAAAATGTTATTCCATTTGAAGGCTACATATTGTACTAGAAAGTATTGTGTTTACATGAAGCCCTCAGCATTACTAAGCCTCAATGACAATAAGCCTTCAATTTCCTTCAGTTAAGAGTTACACAGATTCAAGGATAGTTTGGGAATGAAAAACGTTACAATCACTGGGACAGTTGCATCAGACAATGGAAAAGATACTGCTACATCTTCAACAGAGTTAAAGTAATGGATTAAAGAAAAAGGGTACTATCTGAAGCAAGTCTTGAGTTGCAGTGAAACTGGGATCTTTTGGAGGAAGTTTTGCAGTAGACCCTACATTCATAAAGAAGCAGAGAAAACACAAGGGCATAAAACATGGAAGGCAGATTAGCTGGTATATTATGTCAACACTGCAGAATATATGATAAAGCCAAGTAGAAAACAGTAAAAGATGTTTTTTGTGGAGTAGAACTGGTAGTAGTGTCCATGATTTCTGCCCATATTCACTTAGTTTGAATCCAATCATACAGTGATAAGTGAATTTCAAGGAAGCCTGGAAAATGCAGCTTTACCTGTGAGGATGGTTAATCTTGATTATTCACTTGATTGGCTTGAGAAATGCTTAGATTAACAAACCTCACTTCTGAGTGTATGTAGGTGGGTCATAGGGTATGACCTTGGGCCAGAAGTTTTCTTTTGTTTGCTTGTTTGTTTGTTTGTTTGTTTGTTTAAAAGGGTCTCTCTATGCAGTTCACACTGGGCTTGAGCTCACTTTGTAGCCCAGGCTTGTCTCGAACTTACAATGATCCTCCTGCCTCAGCCTTCCAAGTGCAGGGATGACAGGCGTGCACCACCACGCCTGGCTACAGTACGACCTTGGATACTACATCCAGTCCCTAGTCCCTTCCTATCCAGTGCTTTGCCCATGTGCATCCTGACCACCATGAAATAAGCAGCTTTGTTCCACTTTCCACTCCCACCATGATCTCCCTTCCATGATTTCTCTAGTAGCTAGATAATCATGGACTTGAAACTCTGAAACCATAAACCAAAATAAACCTTTCCATCTTTAAATTGTGTATGTCAGGAATTTTGTGGGTTTTTTTTATTTTAAAGAGAAAAAACAATAACAAAATAATAACAACTAAGACAAAACACAAAAATAGGAAAAATGATACAGACTTTCAAAGCAAGATGATAGGAAATTAACAGTGGTTGTTATATTATGTATTGTTTTCTTCAGTGAAGTTGCTCAGATTATCAGATATAAAAATGCAAGATTGATCAAAAAGAATATAAAATAATTTTTTAAAACATTAGAAATGATATAGAGCTTCACTAAACAAAATGGTAGGAGGGCTGGGGTATATAGCTCAGTGGCACAGTACCTCCCTGGCAAGCATAAGGTCCTGAGTTCAATTCCTAGTATCAAAAAAAAAAAAAAAACCACCAAGATGGTAGGAATTTAGCAATGATTGTTATATTGCATGTTGTTGTCTTCAAATTAGTTGTTCAGATTACCAGGTTTAACCATGTGAAATTGGTCAAAAAATTAAAGCATTAACTGTTCCTTTCAATAAACCAATAGATATCAGCAGTACAATCACACCAGCTATCCTTATAAATACATATATTTTCCCTTCCTTTTTTTTCTCCTTTCTCTCATCCCAGTTATTCCTTCCCTTTGAAAAATTTCTTTTCTTTCACTATATCTATTGTAACTTTTGGGTTTTAGTTACTTTTTGAAGTTCTTACACTAGGAGATGTCTTGTCTACAATTTTTTCATTGCAGAGACAAAATACCTGATGCCCAGAATTAAGGAAGGAAAGGTTTATTTAGCTCACAGTCTGTGGAGGTTTCAGTCCATGGTTGGCTCCAAGGCAGGGTGGCACATGGCAGAGGGCAACCATTCGTGGTGGCAGAAGATACCAAAAGCAAAAAGAGCAAAAGGAGAGGAGTCACACCAAGCAGCCTCTTTCTCTCCCTTACATAGGCAGACCATCCACCCCAGGGTAGGTGTAGCACTCACACCCATAATCCCAGCATTGGATCATGGATCAATCATAAACCCTAAAAGCCCACCCCATGACTACATGAGGCTTTGGGGGGACATCCAGACACAAACTGTAACAGGAAACAATACTATGTTTATGCACGTGGGTCCGCTTTACTTCACTTATGAGTATGATCTCTAACTGCATCTATTTACCTATAAAAACCTTGTTTATCTTTTTATAGCTGAGTAATAATCCATTGTATAAAAATACCACGTCTTTTTTATTCATTCCTCAGTTTCTGGGCATTGGGTTGTTTCCAAGATTTAGCTATGACAAATTGTGCACCTATAAACATGGATGCACATATATCACTGTGGTGTGATGTTTTCAGTTTTCCTGAAAAATTTTTCAGAAGAGGAATAGCTGGGGTCAAATGGGACCCCTAATTCTAGTTTTGCAAGGAAGCTTCACACTGATTCCCACAGTGGTTTCACCAGTATACACTCCCACCAACAGTAGAGGAGTTCCTTTTTCCCCACAGTCCCTCCAGCATTTGTAATTGGTTGACTTCTTGATAATAGTCATTCTTTCTGGGCTGAGATGGAGTCTCAGTGTTGTTTTAATTGGCATTTCTTGAGTGACCAACGATGTTGAACATTTTTTCATATATTTATTTACCATTTGTATTTCTTTATCTGAGAAGTGTGTATTCATCTCAGATGCCCATTTTTGGATTAGGTCTTTGAATTTTGGGGGGCTGATATTTTTTAATTCTTTATATGTCCTAGATAGAAGGCCTTGATCTCAGGGAGAGTTGGCTAAAATGTTTTTCCAAATTACTGCATTTTCTTTTTACTCTGTTGCTGTCTTTTGATGTGCAAAAACTTTTCAATGAGATAAGATCTGAGTTGTTTATTCTTTGAAATATTTCCCATGCAGTTTGGTTTTTGTTCATGAATTCTCTGGCTACCCTTATGTCTTCAAGATATCTACCTACTTTCTTTTTCAGTAGATTTAGTGTTCCTGTTTTAATATTTAGATCTTTGATCCATTTCGACTTTAGTTTTGTGTATGGTGATAGACATGGGTCTAATTTTAGTTTACTGCATATGGAGAGCCAGTTTTTTCAGCACCACTTATTAAAGAGGCTATATTTCTTCCAGTGAACATGTGTGGGCCCTTTGTCACAGATAAGGTGAGTGAGTGTGTTTGCAGTTGTGTCTGCATCTTCTAATCTGTTCCATTGATCTTCAGGTCTGTGTTTTTGCCAGTACCATGCTGATTTTTTTGCTGGAGTTTTGTAATATAATTTCAAGTCAGGGATTGTGATGCCTCCTGACATGTTTTCGCTGATCAGGACTGCTTTTGCTATTCTCTTCCAGTTCCAGACGAATTTTAGGAATGTTTTCTCTAGATCTGTGAGGTATACTAATGTTATTTTAATTGGGATTGCATTGAATCTGTACAACAATTTTGGGAGTGCGGCCATTTTCACAATGTTAGTTCTTCCTATCCATGAACAAGGAATATCTTTCCATTTTCTGAAATCCTCTTCAATCTCTTTTTTCAGAGTACTGTAATTTTCACTGTATAGACCTTTTACTTCCTTTGTTAGATTGATTCCTAACTATTTCAGTTTTTCCATGCTATTGTGAAAGGTATGATTTCCCTAATTTTTCTCTCAATATGTTTATTGCTTGTATACAGGAATGATATTGATTTTTGAGTGTTGACTTTGTGTTCTGCTTTGATACTGAATTTCTTTATTAATTTTAGGAGTCTTTTGATGGGATTTTTGGAGTCTTCCTTGTAGAGTATCATGTCATCTGTGAATAAAAATCATTTTAATTTTTCCTTTCCTATCCTTATTCTTTTTATATCTCTGTCTTGTCTAATTGCTCTGGCTAATGCTTCCAGCACTATATTGAATAGGAATGATGACAGTGAATATCCTTGTTTTGTTCCTGATTTTAAAGTGAAAGCTTTCAGTTTTGTCCATTTAGTATGATGTTGGTTGTTGGTTTGTCATAAATGGCTTTTATCAGAGTGAGGTAAAGACCATCTGTTCTGATTTTCTGTAGGGTTTTATCATGAAGGAGTTCTGGACTTTATCAAAAGCTTTTTCTGCATCTATTGAGGTAATCTGTGATTTTTTTCTTTGCTCAATTGACATGGCATATCATGTTAATTGATTTCCATATATTGAACCATCCCTGCATTCCTGGGATGAATCTCACTTAGTCATGATGTATAATCTTCTTGATGATTTCTTGAATTTCTACAGGATCTGTAGTGATGTTATCCTTTTAATTCCTTATTGCATGAATTTCAGGTTTTACTTTCCTTTTTCTGATAAGGTTCTGATAAGGTTATCAATTTTATTTATTCTTTCAAAGTACCAACTCTGTGATTCATTTATTCTTTGTAATACTTAGTCTCCATTGTGTTAATTTCTGCTCTGATCTTTATAATTTCCTCACTTCTTTGGGTTTTGTGCTTGAATTGCTTTTCATTTTCTAGAAGCCTGAGGGGTAGCATAAGATTAATTATTTGTGCTTTTTCTGTTTTCCTGATGTGGGAATTCACAGCTATAAATTTCCCTCTGAGGACTACTATCATTGGATCCACAGGTTCTGGTAAGTTGTCTCTGCATTTTCATTCGGTTGTAAATATTATTTAATTTCTTCTTTAATTGCATCTGTGACCCATTGGTTCTCCAGGAGGGTGTTATTTAATTTCCACATCTTAATGGAGCTTTTGCAATTTTTTTTTGCACTTTTTTGTCAATAATTTTCAATTTCATGGCACCATGCTCTAATAGTATGCATGGGACAATTTCAATTCCTTTGTGTTTACTTAAGCATGTTCTATGGGCTAGTATAGGATCTATTTTAGAGAATATTCTACATATAGCTGAGAAGAATGTATATTTTGATGTTGGGCAGAATACTCTAGAGGTCTACCTAGTCCATTTGTTCATAAGTTTGATTTAGTTCTGTTATTTCTTTGGGGATTCTTTTTCTAGTTGATCTATCTCATTGTGACAATGGGGTATTAAAGTCCCCTATTATGATTGTGTCACTGCTTATTTGATTTTTCTAGTCCATTAAAATTTTTCTTATGTAGTTGGATGTGCTGTATTTGGTGCACACATATTTATGATTATTATCTCTTCCTTTTGCAGTTCTCCCCTAACAAGTATGTAGTGACCTTCTCTATCTCTTTTGATTATTCTTGCTTTGACATTCACAACGTCTGCAAAATAATTAGCTACCCCTGCTTTTCTCTGGGTTCTTCTTGCATGGAGAATTGTTTTCCATCCTTTGATTTTCAGTCTATGAATTTCCTTTTGAGTTAAATGTGTTTCTTGTATACAGTATGCTGTTGGATTTTGTTTCTTGATCCACTTTGCCAGTCTACTTCTTTTGACTGGTAAATTGACACCATTACATTAATGGTTAAAACTGATATGTGTAGTCTTACCTTCATCATGTTATTTTCCTGCTGTTGGTTCCCTAATTTTCCCCTCTGTTTAATTGCTTGCTCTGCTAGGTAATTTCTGTCTATTGTTGTTCTTGAAATTGTAGTTATTTTTATCTCTTTCTAGGATATCTTTCAGTACTCTCTGTAGGGTTGGTTTGGCATTCATGAATTTTTTCAATTGTTCTCTGTTGTGGAAGTATTTTATTTCTCTATAAATCTTGAAGTATAGTTTTGCAGGGTACGTCAATTTGGGTTAGAAATTATTTCCTTTCTCAAACTGAAACACTTTACTCAAAAGTCTTCTGGATTTGATGGTTTGTGTTGCAAAATCTGCCATGATTCTCATGGGCTTTCCTTTATAGGTGATCTGTTTCTTATGTCTAACAGCTTTTAATATTCGCTTCTTTTCTGAATTTTTAGGATCTTGATTATTATATGTCTGTGTGTAGTTTTTTTGGTTATGGCTAATTAGAGTTCTATTTGCCTCACTTAACTGTATGTCAGATTATATGCCTCGCTTAACTGTATGTCAGATTCTTTTTTCATGCTTGGGAAATTTTCTGCTGTTATTTCTGCAAACAGTCTTTTTATGTATTTTTTGTTGATGTTTACTGTTTCATTTACACCTATTGGTCTTGTATTGTTTTTCATTGCATCATCTTGCAGCTGAATAGTTACTTCCTGGTTCCTTGGTATTTTTAAGAGATTTTTCCTTTCAAAATCACCAGCTGCAATGTTGTCTTCAAGGTCTGAAAGTCTTTCTACCGTTTCGTTGAAATGGTTTTGCCAGATTTTGATGGAATTTTTAATTTTCTGGATATCTCTTTCAATCTGTTTCATGCATCCTAATTATTTCCTATATTGTTCATTGCAAGTTTCCATCATTTTTCTATGCTACTCTATTTTTATCTGTCTTCTTTAGATGTGCTGAGCAATTCTTTCATTATTGCTGTCATTTCTTTTTTTACGTGAGAGATTATTTCTCATCTGATTTTTTTCTATAGCCTGAGGGAGTTATATCTTTACTTCAGTTGCTGAAGTAAAGAAATTTCAGGTGTGTGACTTTCAAGCTCTTTTATATTGATGTCTCTTGGATTTGTTCTGTGCAGGGTGTAGGTCTGAGATTGCATTTTGCTCCTTTGTTTTTTAATTTTCAAAGATCCTGAGGCTTCCCAGGGCTCAGCATCACTCTCATGATAGTAGGGGTTCAGGAGTTGCTCCCCTGCTGGGTAGCTCCCTGAAGCCCCCGAGTTTCCCAAGGACTTAGCATCCCTCATGCAATAGTGGGGATGGGGCAGAGTGCAGGTTATCCCCTCCTGGGAAGCTCACCAAAGGTCGAGGTTCTCTGGGGCTCAGCATCACTCCTGCAATGGTGTAGGGGGCTGGCCATGGCTCACTGAGGCTCCCTAAGCTCCCTGGTGCTGAGCATGGCTCCCATGACAGTGTGCAGATGCAGGGCACTGCTTACTCAGGCTCATGAAGCTCCCAGGGCTCAGTGTCACCCCCCTATGGGGGTGGGGCAGAGTGCAGCTTACCAAGGCTCTTGAAGTTCCCAGTGCTTAGTGTGGCTCCCATGATGGTGTGGAGGGGCAGGGCATGGTCACTAAGGCTCCCAAAGTTCTCCAGGGAACTTTGACTCCCACAAAGGTGTTGGGGTTCAGGGCATGGCTCACTCTGGCTCCCTAAGCTGCCCAGGGCCTACTGTGTCTCCCACAGAGGTTTTTGGGAGGGCACAGCTCATCAAGGCTCCTGAAGCTCCTGAAGCTCCTGGGGCTCAGTGTGGCTCCCATGATGGTGTTGGGGGACTGAGGTGCAGTTCACCCTATGTCAGGTAAATATCCCAGCCACAGAAAGCTAACCAATACAACAGTAAAAACTCATGAATATTGATGAGTAATTGATAATATTTCCTCCACTATCATTTATTTAATGTACTTTAATCTAGAATTATTAGTCCCAAAATTCAATGTGATATTACCTGGCCACTTAAAACCTAGGATCATAGGATTGACCAAGGGTTTAATACAAAATTTAACATAAGGATATGTTTTCCATAGTTGGCTTCCATTTTCATCCAATGTAAATATGGAAGTATAGGTGAATTCAGTATTTGTTTGATGTCTTCTCTAAATAATACCATCATACCAAAACATTAAAGGCAAGACCAAAGTTATTTACAGTTTCAGAGGAAAAGCAGAGGACATTCACCATTCAGCAAACAGCTCAATAAACACACATCACAACCCACTCTTTCAGTCTTTTCTCAATTGTATGAATGCTTTAGGCTTTTTTTATTAACCTCTCCACCACAAAGGCCCTAAATGTTTCAGAAACTACATCTTGTACTTAATGCTTTCTGCCAAATACCTTTTGCTTTTTATTTGTTTGTTTGTTTCATACTTGAATTATATGTTAATGACAATTAATATCATGTTTGTAATACATAACTGTGATGTTCATTTTGAGAACTGGTACGTGTAATATAATATATCTTGATCTTTCTTTATTCCTTTATGTTCCTCTTCATCTTGAAAAAATTTGCCTTCTTCTTTCCTACCATCTCTCCTTTAATTTATTCATTTATCTATTTATATCTTAGTTTTCTCATATAAAAGAAGCTATATGATGTATACCTTTCTATAGCTGACTTATTTCACCTAGCATTAGGGTCCCAGGATCCGTCTACTTCCTGTAAATGACATTGTTTAATTCTTCTTCATGCATAAATTATACTCCGTTGTGTACACATCCATTCATCTGTTGACAGAAATCTAAGCTGTTGACAGAATTTAGTTATTGCAAATTGCGCTACTATAAACATGGCAGGTATTGCTCCAGTATGGTATCTTTAATTTTTCTCTGGAATATACCCAGGAGAAATATATCTGGGTCAAATGAATTTCTTTTTCTTTCTTTCTCTTCCTCACTATTCTTTCTTTCTTTCTTCCTTTTTTTCTTTCTCTTTCTTTCTTTCTTTCTTTCTTATGTTTTTTAATCACCACAGTCATTTCTATAGTGGTTGTACTAGTTTATAGTACCAAAAATAGATAGAAGCTCTTTTTTCTTTTATTCTCACCAGGATTTATTACTTTCTGTGTTCTTGATAATAGTCATTTTCACTGGGGTAAGATGGACTCTTATATTAGACCAGATATATTAACTATACATACCACTTCATCACCTTTTCAGGAAAAAAATGAAGATGTTTTAGCTGCTAATCCCATTCTCCTCAGAAAGTGGTGTTATGTGGAATATCTTACTTGTTGCCCCATTTCTAGATTTCTCATATAATCTCTAGTTTTCCCTTTCCTCCCTTCTACTATACTCAGCTTTGCTGAACTTCTTACCATTGCAGAAAGACATTATATTTTTCACGTCTCTTGGGCCTTTGCAGGTTCTACCACTTCCATTCAGAGTGAGTCTACCTGTGGGAGTCAAGAAGCAATAACCATAAAGGCTAATTCCATGTCTCTTTCACTGCAGTATCTTACCTGCCCTTATTCCCGCCCAACCTTCAAAGAATTTGTTGCTCTTTTACCTATATTCTTATAAAATTCTGTGTACATTTCTATTTTGTACTTATTACATTGTTTAGTATGTTATTCAGATATATTGTTCCCCAGAACAGAGAGACCTTGTCATTTTTTAATTCTCAGTGTCATGCTTAATACGGATTTGCAACTGTTTCTTGGTAAAATGCTTGTTGATACAAGAAAATTTTTTCTGAGAGTTGAAAGTTGACCAAGATCTGAGAAGGCTCTCCATTCAGAGATGTTGAGTAACTAGTCTGGAATACAAAGCACTCCCACAGGGGAGCATGCAGAATAACTTTAACTTTTTTTCAGTGAAGAGGAAAAACATTTTTAGAGCTATTTTAATATGCTAGTTTCCTACAGGTTCTTAAATTATACTGTCTGTGAAAAGAAGAGAAATTTAATTGAAAGGAGACTATGGCTCTAGATGCTAAAGACACTCCAGACATGTTATGCATTAAAATGTGTAACTTCCCCCTCTTTTCCTAGATTTACATGAATTTAATGTACCTTGACCTGTTGACCTCAGCTTGGGTTTTCTTATGGAGTATATATCTTTCAGGCAAAACTACCTGTCTACAATAGCAGATAGAGAAACAATCAAATATCTCCAAATAGCTGATAAATTAATAAAATAATTTCTGTAATAAACCTAGGCTTCCTATTGCAATTATGTAGTAATTAACATCATAAATATTTTCATGAAAGAATACTCTATCAAAAACTTTGTCAGTTGTTAATAACTATGCAGTCTTTCTCATCTTTTTAGCCTTGATGCTGGCTCTGACCAGAAATAGGTATACATCCATCAAATCTTGCAGAGTAATTGAAGTATAACTGCAAGAGAATTAAACAGTACAGACATACACAAGGCATAACAGAAGGCCTCTTATACTATATGAAAAGTTAGCTGAAAAGTGTACTTAAGGTGGCTCTATCTACTATATCTAAACAAATTCCCATTCTCAATGGTGTAACAGAAAACAAATATTTTTTTAATATTGAGCAGTCACCTCCAAATGTGACCCTTTTTTCTTGTTTATAGTTTCTCCCATTCTTTGGCTCTGGCACAATCAACATACAACTCCCAAGTTAATTCTACAGGTTATCTCCATCCCAGGAAGTGACAAGGTAAAAAACCACAAAGACTCTTGGGTTGGAGGATTTTAATGGCCAAATTTGGAAAGGATGCTTATTTTTCCTGAGTTCATTCCTTTGACAAAAAGCCAATCATAAGATCATACTTAACTCCAAGGAATATTGGAAATACAGTCCAGCTATTGCAAGGAGAAAGAAAATGGTATGGTAGACAATGATAAAATAAATATGATTTAAAAGGGGAATGAAATGTATAGTGAATATTCATTATTCATGGATTCCATATTTGTAAATTTGCCTACTCACTAAAAAATTATTTGTACTATACTCAAAATCAGTAGGTATATACCCATCAAATACACTTGTAATGCTTTCATAGTCATCTGTGGATATGGCCAAAGCAGTAAAATATTTGAGCCATATGCATTTTAAGAACTGAAGTTAAACAGGTGATATTCCTTTTTATTTTAGCCCTCATAATATAAATGTGTCCTTTTCAGAGTAACCAAGACAGAATTTGGTACCAGGAGTGGGGTCATTGCTGTGACTATATCTGATCATGTGGTTCAAGAGCCTTTGGAAATGGCTTATGGAGAGAGTTTGGAAAGATTTGGAGATATCAACTGAAAGAGAAGCAGTAGAACACCTTCGGTTGTTCTGTCTGGGAGATTCTGGTCAGAGCTTGGAAGACCAGAAAGTGGATAGAAATACTGCCAGTAAAGACCAGGTTTTGGAGGTTTCTGCTGGGAAGAAGGATGCATTGGTTGTTGGACTCTAGATGATGTGTGTTATGGCTTGGAAGAAAGTTTGTCTGCATTTTGCTCATGTCCAGAGACTTTGCCTAAGACTGAGATTAAAGGCAGCAACAGACTGATTAATCTGGCAAAAGAAATTTCAAGGCAGTCGAATGTTGGGGAAGTGGCATGGCTATTGTTAGGGGCTTTTAGCCAGATTTATATTGAGAATCAAGAGCAAAGAGTCCAGCAGGATGATTTCAAATGTTGTGCCTTTGGCCAGAAAGGAAGCTTCACTACAGCTGTGGACTGCAAAGATAAGGCTGAGGAGATCTCTATTGCTGAGAAAGAACAAAAGAATGGAAAAGATGACCTGAGGGCACCACAAGCCACAAGTCTCCTCAAGACTGCAAAGGTGAAAGACCTTGCTTTGAGAAGAAAGCTCCTGAGTGCCATGTTCCAGAATGGTGACAGCAGCCATACCAGGTTCCAGAATGGCAGCAGCATAGAGGATTTCTTCCTCAGAATTGGATTCAGAGTGCCCAGCAATCCAGGCACTCGACCTCTATGGCCACAACAGAGGAAAGCTTGGCTACTGCTCCAGGTGGCAGCAGACCTTGGCATTATCCACGTGGCCCTAGTTTTAGGTGCATAGAGAAAGCAAGAGTTCTGAGGTTAAAGAGGCTTCCACCCAGATTTCAGAAGGCCTGGGAGGCCAGAGAGTGGCCAGAGACGGGGCAGTGTGCAAAGCTGTGAGTGTGAAGCAAAAGGTGTGCTGGAGACCTCAGAAGTTTAGAAAAGCCAGGATCATGGATCATCAAAGGAAAGCTGCAAGGAAGGAGCAAAGCAGGCCTAAGAGAGAAGCCGTGGAAGCTGTAACCACCAGAAGTGCCATAGGGGTGGACTCATGCAAGCCCTTTGGAGCTCACAATGTGCCACAGATTACTTCAGATGCTGGTCATGGAACTACAGGACATAAGGTTACCCCTGCTGGATTTTGGACTTGATTAGTTTCTAGTCCCAATGCTCTGTGTCCCCATTTGTACCTTTTGGAATACTACTGCTTATTTTGTGCCATTGAATGTTGGAAGTGTTTAACTTTTCATTTGTACACGGGCTCAGGGCTAAGGGTTTGCCTTACATCTCAGAGGAGACTTGGGACTTGGATTCTTCAGCAATGCTGAAACTGTTAGGACTTTGGCAACTCTTGCAGATGGACTAAATGCTGTTTGTATAAAGGGATGTACACGAGTCTTTGGGGGCCAAGCAGTGGAATGTTATGGTTTGTGTCTGGGTGTCCCCGCAAAGCCTCATGTAGTCATGGGGCAGGCTTTTAGAGTTTGATTGAGTATGGATGTGAGAGCTACACCCGCCCTGGAGTGAATAGTTTGCATATGTAAGGGACAGGAAGAGGCTGCTTGCCGCCATTCCTCCCTCTAGTGCTTGTTGCTTTTGCTGTATTGTGCCCTCTGCCATGTGCCACCCTGCCTTGTAGCCAGCCGAGTATGGACTGAAACCTCCACAAACTGTAAGCTAAAGAAAACTTTCCTTCCTAAATTTTGGGTGTTGGATATTTTGTCCCAGCAATGAGAGAAAAATAACCAAGACATTCACCTATCCATTATTAACAGTGGGGTACTAAAATATCAAACACTATTGATGAACTTTCTACTTCTTTCTTTAATTCTGTTTTTGCTTTATGTATTTTAGAGCTCTGCTAAGCATGTATGGTGCATAGCATAGCATACATGTTTAGCGTCTATTAATGGTTCATTCATTTTATCATACAAAATGTTATATTATGCAGTAATATATATATATATATATATATATATATATATATATACATATATATAAAATATATTCCAGCTCTCTTATAGGCACTGGTTATACAACATTTTTTTTCCATTCTCTTACTTTCAACCTGTTTTTATCTTTGACATAAAGGATGTTGCTGTACATACACAGCACATGGGTGGAGACTGATTGTCGCTCAAGTGTGACCATCTCTGCATTTTCACTAAAGTACTTCATGTATTCACTTCTCATACTGTAGGTGATGTAGTTGCATTTATGTCTGAAGCTTCACTTTTTATTTTAAAGAGAGTAGTAAGTGAGAAATAAAGAGAAATAGCAGCATACCAACATCACAAATGTAAACGAAACAGACATCATATTGTCTCCTTGGTGTAGGAACCTGAAAGAACAAGTAAAACTCAAAATGTACAATAGATGACAGGAAAGGAAAAGAAAGGAAGGAATGACTGGGATGAAGGAAAGAAGAAAAAAGAAAGAAGGAAAGCTATATATATATATATATATGTATATATATATATATGGATATGGATATAATCCATATATATAGAATATATATATTCATATATATTCATATATATATTCACATATATATTCATATATAGAATATATATATTCATATATATATGTATATATATATGAAGCTTTACTTTTAAAAATATGTTCAATGTACTTTTTGGTCCTCTGTTCCTTCTTTGCTAGTTTCCTTGATTTAAAGAACTATTTCTATTATAAAATTTTTAATTTCTTTAAATATCTTTTATACCATATGTTTGCAATGCATAATAAAAATATGCATCATGGAGAGCTGGTGTACATACATATCAGACCGATACATTTTACTTCCTGATCCCGTTTCCCTCTCTGCCATCTCCTTGCATCCCCAGATACACTTCTCATCTCCATAAAGTCTATATTCCTGTTTCCTATCATCTATCTTATATTTTGCTTCTAAATTACTTATACTTTAGGCTTCACACATAAGAGAAACCATCTAATGTTTAACCTGTGTCTGAATTATTTGACTTAGTTTTATGCTCTCAAAGTGCATGCATTTTTCCTATGAATGACTCAAATATATCCTTTTTTATGTCTGATTAATACTCCATTGTGTATATATACATTTTCTTTATACATTCACTGTCCATGGGGGTGTCAGCAGCTGCCAAGGTTTAAGTATTGAGTTGTGCTACTGTAAACATGGATATGCATAGATCACTGTAATATGATGTTTTTTACTCTTCTGGAAAGATACTCAGAAGAGGGTAGATGGGTCAAATGGAATCTCTATTTTTAGATTTCTAAGGAATCTGCATGGTGATTTCCATAGGAATCTCCATGGCAATTGCACTAATTTATATTCCCACTAGTGATTTTGAAGTGTTCCTTTATACCCAAAACCTAGCCAGCATTTCTTTTTTTGGATGTATCCTGGATAATAGTCATTCTTACTGGAGTAACATGAAATTTCAATGTTACTCTGATTTGCATATCTCTCATGGTCAAATATGCTAATCACTTTTTTGTGTAAGCTTTGATCATTTGTGCATCCTTTTTTGAGAAGTGTCTATTTATTTGGATTCCTTATTTTTATTTATTTTTTTTATTTTAAAGATAAAAGGAGGGAAACATTAACAGACATACAACATTTTACAACATA
>NW_004955426.1:18777575-18799150 GCF_000276665.1 Chinchilla lanigera | reverse complement strand
TATATATATATGGGGCGGTGTGTCTTTGATCCATTTGGAATTGATTTTAGTGCAGGGTGAGAGACGTGAAATTAGATTACTTTTTCTGCAAGTGTACAACCAGTTTTCTCAGCATTATTTGTTAAAGAGACTATCTTTTCTCCAGTATATGTTTTGGCACCTTCAGATGGCTGAAGGTGCCTAGGATTGTTTCTTCAAATTCAATTCTGTTTCACTGATCAGCATGTCAGTTTTTGTAGGGAACTCATCTGTCTCTCAATGTACCCCAGGTAGGAACAGCAGAGGATATAAGGAAAAAATAGACAACAGACAAAAGCTGGGTCAAGTGGAGACAACTTCTTGCCTGACAGGTAAGAGGACCTGATCAACAACAGTAGGGGCATTTATTTATACCTTTGCAAAGTTGGTATCACAAGAGGCAAGTCCACCCAATGACTACTGACTGTATTGTCCAGACAGCATGCTTTTCTCAAGACTGAGATAACTTGACTGCTTTAGGCACTATGGCCTTATCACACTTCTACACATATAACTAATTTCCAGCTCCAGCCACTCCCAACAGCTTTTATGATAGTACCATACACTTTTTATCACTATAACTTTGTAATGTAACTTGAAGTCCAGGATTGCAATGTTTCCTGTTCTGCTCTAGTTGCCCAGGATTGTTTTTGCTATTCTGGGTCTCTTCTGGTTTCATATAAATTTTACAATTTTTTTCCTGATTATGTGATGCATAACATTGATATTTGGATTGGAATTGCATTAAATCTATATATTATTTTTATAATATGTCCATTTTGGCAATATTTATACTATTTATACACAAACAAGTGTATATTTCCATGCTCTGATGTCCTCTGATCTCCTTTTCAGAGTACTTAGCTTTTCTTATAAAGGTCTTTACCTCCTTGATGTGGTGAATCACTAGGTACTTAATTATTTTAAAGCACTGTGAGTGGGCTTGTTTTCTTGATTTCTTTCTTATTGGGTTCATTGTTGGTGTACAGGAATCCTATTGATTTTTGTGTATTTGTGTACCCTGGTATGTCATTGTTGCCATGATTTAGCTATTTAAGACTTATTCATTAGTTCTAAGAGTCTTCTTAGGGAGTTCTGAGATTTCTATTTAAAAGACCATGTCATCTGCAAGCAAGAATATTCAGACTTCTTTTTTTCTAATATATATGCTTTTCATATTTTTTCTTGTCTGGTTCTTCCAGATAAAGTTTCAAGCATTATTTTGAGCAGTGTTGAAAGTGGACTCACTTGTCTTGATCCTGATTCTAGAGGAAGTGCATTCAGTTTTTCCTCATTTAATGTAATGTTGGCAGTGAGTTTGTCATAAGTGGCATTTATTGGTTTGAGGTAAAGTCCTTCTATACCTATTTTCTTAAGGGTTATTTTTTATCGTGAATAGATATTGGATTTAATCAGACTCTTTCTACATCAATTTTAATGATCATGTAGTTTTTGCCAATCTGCTTATATGATGTATTACATTTATTAATTTATATATGTTAAGCCATCCTTGTATCCCTGGAATGAAGCAAATTTGGTCACAATGTATGATCTTTTTCATGATTTGTTGCATTAATATCTTCCACAGTTATAGAATCTGGTAACAGGTACTGGTAGGGTTTGTATCTAGATGTTCTCCTAAACCTTCATGCACTCATAGGTGGGGTTTTTCGGGGGAGGCTGAATCTAGTGTGTATGATAGACACTAAGATCAAGGGTGTGTAGAACTAAATTAGTCCACTAATTGGAATTAGCATAGTTCTGGCTAGGGCTGAGTAATTTACTGAAGACAGAGGCCCCACCCTAGATGTGGGTTGCCCCACCGAAATGGTTTGTAACCTGGATGAGATCAAAGAAAAGACAGGCTTGCTGTTTTAGGTTTTGCTGCCTCCCACATGCTGTGCCATGAACTGTTTCTCTTCTTTGATGCCCCTCTTCCATGCCACCCTGCCTTGGGTCCAGCTAACTAGAGGTTGAAACCTCTACAAATTGTGAGCTCTTTAACTTTGGGGGTTCAGTATTTTGTCTCAGTAATGTGAAAGTAACTAAGACAGATACACTGCTCTTTAAAATACCAAAATATATTTGTTTCTCATGACTTCCCCAACAAAGTTCCACAAAATGGGTGATGTTAAATAGCAGAATATTTTTCTATCACAGTTCTAGAGGCCAGAAGTATGAAATGCAGATGTCAACTAAGTCCTGCTCTTTCTGAAGACTCTAAGAGACAACAATTTGCCTGCTGCCCAATGGCTCTCTCCCAGCTTAGTTGCTATCAATCTTATCTATTTCACTTCACTCTCTACTGTCCTCTATGTCTCTGATTTTGTGTCTCTTGTTTTAATATGAAGACACTGAATATATTAGATTAAGGCTCAGCCTAGTGATCTCATCTTAACTTCATTATACTCCCAGAAAGGTAACCTTCACAAGTACCAAGATTTAAGACTTTAACATCTTTTGGTGGGACACTGCTATTATGGAAAACTGCATGGAAGATCCATAAAAACTAAAAATAGAACCTCCATGTCACCCAGTGATCCCATTTATGGATATTTACCTGAGAGATATGAAACCTATATATTAAAAAGATATCTGTACTTTCCCTTCTTCATTGTCACTATTGGCCATGGCCAAGTTATTGAACCAACTTAAATTTATCTATCAACAGGTGAGTTAAAAGAAAGGTGATAGGTATAGATATAGATATTAGATGATATAGATATGATATAGACATAGATATATATCATATGTTTAGGCAAAACATATTTTTGCCACCATACATGGAATTGGAGAAAACAGGCTAGGTGAAATCAGCCAAGCATAAAAGACAAATACTGAATATTCTTACTTGTTCGTTCAGTTTAAAACAATTGTACTCATAAAAGCCAAATGGCAGTGTGAGGGGTGAAGAGAATGGGGCAGATGGTAATCTAAAGGTATAAAGTCTAAGTAGGAATAGAGTTTTTTCTGAGATCCATTGCACAGCATAGTGAATATAGTTAATATTGTATTGCAAATTTAAGAATTGCTAACAACAAATTTCAAATGTTTTCACCATACAAAAAATTAGTTGAGATATGATATGTTAATTAGATTTATTTAATTATTCCATGCATTCATGTCATAATATCACTTTATACTCCATCAGTGTATATAATTATAAATTATAAATTCAGAACACTTTTTTAAAAGGTAGGAGTTCATATCTTTGGCCAGAGATGCCACCAAAAGTTAATAAGATTTGTTCCGGGTTACAGCACGGCTGTAAGGACCTCAAGGACAACACTTGGCACAGGCAGCCTTTCTGCTTCTGCTCTTGAATTGGAGATATTTTGCCTCAGGCCACTTACTATATCTGGGGCACTATCCAGTGCAAGCCATAATGAGGGAGGTAGAAAGTTTACAGATTCATTTGTTCAAGGATTTTATCCCTCTTAAGCAAGTAGGGTTTTTAGTGAGTTTTGGCATGACCTTGTTTTGAAGAGGCAGGCTCTCTTTCATACTTAGAGTATTTTGGAGGAAAAGGTGCTATGCAAATTGAGTTGATGCTATTTATGAATGACTGCTTTGGTTTTCCTCTAAGTGTCTGGAATGTCTGCTCAGAGATTACCAACTTGAGTGTTCAAACATCATGCCCATGACGCTTTGCCACAGTGGCAACACTATAAGTATCCCACTGTGCAGAACAGAGCAGGAGTCTGTGCTTATTGGGAGAGCTAGTGCTATTTATGTCATAAAAAGGTGGTCTGAGGTCATCACTCTAACCGTACCCTTGATAAATTCACTGTGACATGTGGTTTTCCTCAAAAGTTGGTGAAATGTCTTCTCTGGTGACACTCACCAGCAAAGGATAAAGTTCAAACCTTGACCTGGTACTGACTGTCCTCCACAGCCTTTCTTTCGACTTATTTTTACCACTTACCTAGAAGAAACGCCTGCTCTGATCACACATCCCTAGTCACTATTGTTCAAACAAACTTCACACTTTCTCATCAATATGTTGTTCACCCACCTGAAATACCATTGTGACTTATTGTCCATACTCCTTCCCCCTTGGCCATGCCAGAACTTAATATCCTCTATTGAAATATATATATATCCTTCAGGAGACAATATCAATTCTGGTTCTCCATGTGACAGTTTAGGGGAGACTATGGATGGCCTCCGTTTATTGATGTGGTTGTTGTCAATTTAGATCCTGCTTTGTATTTTTAAATATTTTTAGATTTGAAATTCATAAAGGACAGTAACTGACTCCATAGTTTTGCACACAGCCAAGGGTCCTGTATAATTAGGAGTTGAAAATTTAATGGTTTTAATGAGAGTAATGTTATGAAGATAAATAGAGTTGTCCAGCACAGAGAGCACTTTATTGTTTGCTCCTAGGAATTTGCTCTGTAATTAATAAGAAAAATCCATGATGATCCCAGTCTCCCTGAAGAATTTCTATAAATGTGTAAACTTTGTGTCATTGGTATGCCTCATCAAAGGTGGCTGGCATGGTTGTGAGGGGGTAAAGCTAGATTAAGCCAGCCAAATTGTGTTCTCACACTAGACTGTTATTACCTTTCCCTTGACCATAGAGAAATAAACTTATCCAAGTACAGATCTTATTTCTATAAATGTTCAGTCTTCTAGTAAAGCTGGGGGCACATAACAATGTGTTCTTACTTTACTGGTGTTATAGTTTGATATTTATCTAAACAACTACAGACACATCATAATTGCTATTATCACTATTTCTAATGATTCACATTTCTTTCAGCAAGAATAGCAGTTATTCCCACCATCACCAAGAGTGATAAGTAAGAGTAATATATGCAAACATAGGGCAAATAAAAACTAAAACTTCCATCAATCTCTAAGTCATTGAAGATGACTTCAAAGCATATTCAACATTTCTTTTCTTTCTTATCTTTTTCCTGATACCTTACTAATAGTTTACCTAAACACTTTTTGCAACAGTAACTCAGAATTGCTCTTTGCACCAAAAAAAGATGAGGCCAATTTTATGAATGGTTCTGATTGAGTCAGGCTGAAACATAAGTGTCTGCAACTTGATGTTATAGGTGACTGCTTCTCAGACTGAAAGTCTTACACTCTCTTCCCCATAACCTCTTCTTTGAAGTATAACAGATGTAGAAAATAGAACATATGTAATAAAATAGAACATATGTTGAAAACTTGTAAGTTCATCTAAAGCCATGTGGTATGTCATGTGATCCTATCATTATCAATTAGTATGCTAAAAGGTAGATACAACATTTTTGGTTCTTTTTATTAACCATTTTGTTCTGTCTTCTAGTAGTACACTATAAAGATGTAGAAATGTATGCACCATTTAACTCTAAACCACCAATGAGCTTTGATTTTTAGCTTTAGGGGGGGAAAAAGGAATGCATTTTTCTTTCTTGCCACTGTTCATGACTTTGATCTAACAGTCACCAGCAACTCACAATGTGCTATGAAACATCAGGCAGGGCAAGTCCTAGGAAAACTCTTGAAGAGGTTAGACTATACATAAATATTTGTTAGCCTGCTGGGGTATTTTCCCAATTGTAAAAATTTTAGAGAAAATATGCAGAAAATGTGTCCCATTTGCTTAGAGAAAGAATGCTTTATATTCTATGCCAGTGTCTCTTTTCTTTTACTTTCTTACTTTTTTAAGGGTTAGGAATTAAAAATATTTGGTGGAGCCTTAGGTAGAATATGATCCAGTGACAAAATATAATTGCAAATTTGTCTAGCTTCTAATATGTTTTAACTGCTTTCTTTAACTCAGTGAGAAACTGGCTTCTGGGTAAAGAACTTCACTTGTTACCACCCACCTCCTTGATTGGTATAGACTAAATTAATAAGAGCCCTTCTGGGATATCTTCTGTTGAGTACAGTTATTTCCTTTACTGGATTCTTCCCAGTATTGTCTCTGTAAAACATTCTGAATTTTTTGGTTGTTATCAAAACAGTCTCCTAAACCCACGGTCTGGGTTCTGATTTGGGTTGGAGAGTTGCAGTTTCATAAGGATCAAATGAATGTGCATTTCTGGAATGAAGAAACATTTTTTGTGGTCATGGCAAATGCCACTGGACATCATCAGTGTTAGACTTAGGAGCATCTGAGAAGAATGTAATATTTTTCCATATTTTACTTTCTTGCTGTTTGAAGCTAGGTTCTTTGATCCAGTGGCGTGCTTTCATACTAAAATAATTTTTCCTTATTGTGATTACAGATACTTAGTCATACTTCAGCCCCCAATATTTGGGAGTTCCTTAGATTAAATACATGCAATGAATCTGGTTTATGTTCTTGAGAATAAAAAATTGTATGTATATTGCTGTTTCTACTCAGATTCATGCACTCAAAGTTAAGGGGATGCTATGTATAATCTACAAAGGCTGCATATTTGTTTCTTTTTAATTAATCTCAGCATTTTTTGAAAAGGATATGGGGAAACTGCAGATAAAGACATAAATGATTTAGTGCTGGTGCAAGGAACAAAACATGAAGATAAAAAAATAGATTAATTGGGTAATGGACAGGAAATTTTGGTAGGCAATATATATTTATATTAATATCTTTTATACAATTTATTTTGAAAAAATTCCTAACTGGTAGAAAAATTAAAATAACAATACAAAGAAGTATCCCTTACCAAAGTACTTCAACTATTAACATTAAATTATATTTGTTCACTCTTTGACTAGCCTAAATCTTCTGGTATGTATTTTCCAAAATAAGGACAAGTCCCATGCCACCAAATGTACCTATCCAAAGACATTAATAATCATCCACCCATCCAATATGCAGACTTTATCAGATTTCATCAACTGTACCAATTTTGTCTCTTTTTACTATCTGTTCCAATATCAAGTGCAGTTTATGAGTTACATTTTACCAGTCATATCTCATTTGTCATAGTTATAATGATCATATCTGTTCTCAAACCAAATAGTTTCTTAATTATTATCTGGTTTCCGTGGTCTTGACATAATGAAACAATGAAATACTTAACTTTTAAGTTCGTGTCTTCAACCTAAGCCCATATACTGTTTCCTTCTTAACACTCTCTTTTTTTTTTTTTTTTTTTTGGCAAAAATACTACAGAAGTGCCATTATGTTCTTTTCAATGCATTACATTACAGTGGTTTTTGTGTCTACTCATCTCACTACCAACTTTGATTGCTAGGCCTATAAGATTTCTTCATCATAAAGTCAACATTTTCTTTCATGGTAATTGTAAATACTTCTGGGAGGGATGGGAGTATATTAATATATTTTTCTGTACCAAAACTTCAACAATGAGCCTTAACATTCTCTAATGAATCTCTTCTAAATAAACTGTTGTTATAAGTATTGCCAAATCTATATTTATTATTTGTCATTCTACAATAAGAAAATTTCCCCTTTGTATTGGTCTGGATTGGTGATGGCAAACCTTTTATAGACCAAGTTCTCAATAGTTAACCCAATACCCATGTATTTATTGCAAAATACCAACATTGCAATTAAACCGGAATGTTAAGGTTTTGGTTTAGAAAAACAACCCATACATTAACATCCTTTGTCTTAGAAGAAAAACACAATAACAGAGCTTTCAGTGATACAAACAGCTGAGTGTGGTGGCACAGCCTGCAATCCCAGCACTCTGGAGGCTGAGGTAGGAGGATAACTGTGAGTTCGAGACCAGCCTGTGCTACAAAGTGAGCTCAAGGCCAGCCTGAACTGCAGAGGGAGACCCCATCTCAAAAGAACAAAACAAAGATACAAACAGTTTTGTACTGAAAGGTGGAAGTTTGCATTTGGCATTTTTTTTTCACAATTCGTATGATCTTTGCTGTTGTATGCATGCCGATAATTTGTCAAACCTGGCTCATACTTTGTTAGTTTGAGAGCAACACTCAGGTCATCTGTTAGTCTGTTTCTCGTATCAGATTTGATATAATTCAAAGCTGAAAACAGCTGCTCACAGGCATAAGATGATTTAAACAACATAAGAAGAGCAATCCCAATGGCTTTCATTCACTTAAATTTATTTGGCAGAGAATTCTGCACTTTGAGGATTTCATTCTCAGAATTACCAACTGTGTTGTCCTGTGTCATCCTTTCATATGCTGTCTTCTCTCTCTTCTCAGGTGTTGCACATAGGTCTAAGAATTTGTTTTTCCAGGTAGAGATTTCTTGAAATTCCAATAGCTCTATTTTTTTAGATTTCCAAAATTCAACTGGTATACACAGGAAAAACCAAATCCTTGAAATTAGGATTTATCTGGAGAAGTAAGAAAGCACACTGTTGTCACCATCCTATGGGACTATAAAAATCTGTTACTAAAATTCTCTTTGCAGCTGCTACAATGCTAGAAAATTCCTTGTAGATTTCCTGATGGCTTCCAGGATTGTCTGAAAATGCTGTAGAATTTTCTAAATACCTTTTTTGATCTGGAAAATATTTTACCTACCCACTCTAAAGGTCTCTTTCAAAAACCTGCAGCTTTCTCTCAAATGATTTGATACCACAAAACATCCCTTCTACTGTTTCCCAGAACTGTGTAGATTTTTGTTCAGTACATTCATTTTGTATCCCAATGCCACAGGGGAATTTTGTTTTCCACAAGAAAACTCAAAGTTAAAATCTGGGGTTAATAAAATCAAATATATTGAAACTTACAACCAATCTGAGCAAATATATATACTCCCATGGAACAAATATATATACAGATAGAGAGATAGAGAGATGATAGAGATAGATATAATGTATATACATATATGTAAATGAGAGTGAACTAATGAGCCTTACAAAAGCTCAGATCAATCTCATCTTAAGAGTCATGGCTTTTGATGTCAGGGCCTGGTGCTGCCACTCCTTTCTGAGCATATATATGGCCCCTATGTGCCCTGTTATCTGATGTTCAGCTGCCAAAGTGATGCAGCAGTGACTTGGTTCACATGCCAGCATAGAGGGCTCTGCATGCCTACTGCAGCACCATAGGTTTGCCATCTCTGGGTTCTCCAGGGAAATAGAACGAATAGAATCTATTTGTATCTCTACCTATCCATTTATGTAGATATGATTAGCTCGATATTTACATCTAAATCTGTCTATCTATATGTATATATGATATAAATGAATATATAGATATAATGCTATTGGCATAGAGCCATAGACCCATATATATAGATATATAGAAAGACAATTATTATAAAGAACTGGCTCATGCATTTATAGCGACAGGATTCCCAGATGGAGACCCAGGAGAGTCAATTGTATAGTTCTAGTCCAGTCTGAAGGCCTGAGAATAAGGAGAGCTGATGGTGTAAATTCTAGTCAGAGTCCAAAGTCCCAGACGAAACAATGATGTACATTCTAATGCAAGTCTGATTCTAAAGGCAAAATCTGTTGTCTCAGCTTGAAGACAGTAAGGCAAAGAGAGTGAATCCTCCTCTGTGATATTTTGTTCTGTTCATGCCTTCAAAAAAATTGGACAATAAAATTGGGGACACCACACTACAGCAATTTATGCATACCAATGTTTATAGCAGCACAATTCATGACAGCCAAATCCTGGAAGCAGCCTATATCCTAATCAATAGACAATTGGATAAAGAAAATGTGGTATGTATAGATAAAGTAATACTACTTGGCTAAAATGAAGGACAAATTTAAGACAGTGTGGGCAAATGGATGCACCTGGAGAATACAACATTGAGTAAAATAGACACACAAGTTTAAATACCATATAGTATCTCTCATTTGAGTAAGACAAAGTACAAATAACTAGAATAAAAAAAGATGGGTAAAAGACAAGGGAATGGATCTCTTACAAATGCAAAAGTGTCCAAGAGACCAAGGGTGAGGTGTGAGAGGATGAGGAAGGGAAAATAAATAAAATAAAGATGTGCCAGGTACAGGAACCTAATAATCTCAATGAATTTAATCACATATATCATAAACATGAGCTAAAATTAATAGTATGAACAAAAATGAAAAAGGAGAAAGGGGAATTATAGGAGGAGGGAGGGAGAGAGAAAAGGAGGGAAGGAAGAAGGGAGAGAGGAAGAACTGAAGGAAAGGAAAGCGGATTTAAAAATGAAGCAAGATGTCTTATGTATATACACCCAACCCCAAGATGACTGTAAATTTCATGTACCAAAAACATGTACTAGTACAAAATAAAAAATTTTAAAAAGAATTGACACTACATCATATCTGAAGACAGATTGTATAAGATGATATGACTTCTACTTGGTTTTCTCTTGGAATGTCTACCCAAACACCACACTTTGAGGAGAAAGGTCCACGTCACACAGACAGGCCATGTGCAGGTGCTCTAGCTAACATGTTAACTGAAGTTTCACCCAGAATCCAACATTAACTGCTAGACATGTAAGAGGACTCCCAGTTCCTGATACTATCTTGATTCTGTACCCACATGATAGACTTTGACCAAAGATTGCCCAAGCAAAGTCAGTCCCTAGACCTGTGAGAGCGAAATAGTGAAGAAACAATTGTGGTAATTTAGTGTATTGAGTTTGGGGGTAGTTATTATACAACAATAGATAATCACAGTGCTTACTTAGAGTATCCAACCACTTGTTCAGAATATTATTAATCAAATATTAAAATGGTAAATTGATTTATAATTTACTGTAGCAATATATTCAATTTCTATAATAGTATTACCATATTAAAATACATTATCATGGCAATTTGAGACCTCAGTGTTTGATTATATTGAAACTCGACTGTAGTGAAGATTTTTATAAGATTTAAAGTCTGTATTCCCCAAACAGAATTTTTTCCAGTAATTTACTTTGATTTTTATGCAGTATTTAAAACCATATAGGATCATTTTATTGAAGAAATTCTTCTTTTGTTCTGGTTTTCATAATATTACAATGGCCTATTTATCCATTCATTTTTTTCAAAAATTTCTTCCCTCCCTTCTTTATTTCCTCCCAAAAAGTTTCTAGATGTAAATATTCAATGAAGTTGCCATCTGAAGTATTCTGCTCACTGTAGTTTTTCTTGGAGATCTTTCTCTTTCACTATAATTTCTAAACAAATTTTTCCTCTGTATTTATAATCTAATTTTATCTGTATTTCTATGTTTAGCTAATCATTTACTTTAAAAAAAGAAACCCTTAATGCCATCACAGAATACACTTAACACCAGAATCACATCTTCAACATTTTCATAAAAAAACAAAATAAAATTGTCAGGTTTCTAGATCCACTTGTTGGGAATATGGAAGTCACTATTCCATCTTAACACCTGAGAAGATGAACAAAATAAAAATCAACTTCTCTTAGACGTGTAAGGAAAATGAAGTCACCGGAAAACTTCCAAAATTGGATACAGAGGATCACAACGTAATAAAGCAGAAACTCCAGAAATACCAGGGTGAGAAAACCTGAGCTGTGTTGTACCACTGGAGGCTATACATGAACAAATCAGTTAAAAGAGCCAAATGAGCCCCCCCCCCACACACACACACACACTTTTGTTTTACCCATAAAGGCGTGACCAAGTTCTCACAATAAATATGGAGAGGAAATACCTGTGTTTTCAATATGGAGAGAAGAAGAGCCATTTTGAAGTATATCAGAGCACTCTTTAGAAAGTAGTGAACCAGAGCCTAACATGCTGAGGTCAGCCAAACTGACCTGGGGAAAAAGGAAATACCCCACTCCATCCAGCTGTAGCCCTCTTTGGAGAAGGAAATTACCTCAAGCCTACTTTACCTCTTCATATTTGCTAAGTAAAACATCTAGATATAGCCTACATTAGCCAGCCTGTCACAATGAAGGGGAGAAAAAAAGAAAAGGAACCATAAGTAGTGAAGTTCAGAGTCCAGAGCCATAGGTCAGCCCACTAAAAGACTGGGCCCTAACCATAGTATTAGAAAATGTTTCCCACTGCCGTATATTCCTGAAGGTCCATTTACAGCAAGTCTTTTTGTCCAGTACATCATGCCGGCTATCAAGAAAAACATTCTAAGAAATACTGAAGACAAAAAAAAAAAAAAAGAAAAATAACTCACACAGTTTGAAGAGACAGAGTAAGCCCCAAGCATAGACACAATAGAGATGTTGGAAGTATCAGACAGGAAATTTAAAACAATTAAGATTAATATGCAAGTGGCTTTCCTGGATAAAGCAGGCAGTATGAAAAACAGATGAGCAATGTAAGCACACAGATTGGAATTTTAATAAAGAACCAAAAAGAAATAAAAACATTGTCACCATACTGGAGAATGTCTTTTGTGGGCTTATTAGACTGGAAATAGATCAAGGATACAATACAGCAATGGGAATCTCCAAATCTGAAGAACAAAGAGAATAGAGGCTAAAGAGAAAAAGCAACAGAATACTCAAGAACCTTGTTAAGCTACAGAAGATGTAATAAGCATAATGGAAATACCAGAGGGAGAATAAAGAAGCAGAAGAAATATTTGAAATAATAGTGACTGAGAATTCTCCCAAATTAATGTCAGATATCAAACTAGAAAACTCAGCAAACTCCAAGCAGGGTAAATGTAAAACAAAAGAAAAAAGGTTAGCATTCAGGCATATCATATTCAAAATGCAGAAAATCAAAGATAAAGAAAGAAATGGGGAGGGGAAGTCAC
Organism: Chinchilla lanigera; assembly: GCF_000276665.1. NCBI lineage: Eukaryota > Metazoa > Chordata > Mammalia > Rodentia > Chinchillidae > Chinchilla > Chinchilla lanigera. The sequence goes on along the minus strand of NW_004955426.1, from coordinate 18,786,501 downwards.
CTTAATCATATATTGTAGAAAGGAGCAACAAGAAAGCTGTATCTTCATTAACCATGTAAGTAGGAAGAAAACATAGTGAAATATTTAAAATCTTGAGAGAGAAAAAAAAACACTAACCTAAAATTATGTACCTATGAAAAGGTCCTTCAAAAATTAATGTGTTGTTAGTTATAGTATAACCTTAAATTGTTGTTTATTTCCAAGAAGGCATATAAGCCTGACCATTTATTTCCATCCAGTGAGCCCAGATAGACATCAGGCACATACAGTAGGTGGGTGGTAAAAACATCCATACCTATGCTCCTCTCCCTCCCCCAAAATGACTTTGTACTTTCCACATACACTTCCTACGTGACTCATTTCCCTATTGGATCAATCTTAGATAAGTATTTATACTTATAATCCTATAGGTTAATTGTAATTTGACAATGTTGTACCCACATATGATTTTGATCCATAAATTACCTCTAGCAAAGGGCCTCTGTGGCCACCCACTCAAGATCCCTCCTAAAAATCGAAGAACTACTCTTCTCTACTTATTTCCAGTAAAATTCTGCTAATGTCTTCCTTTCGTTTGCAACTTCATTCCTGTGAGACCACAAACGCCACACCTTTGACATCTAACAGGTTGAGAGTTGTATTTCTCTGATATCATTACCATCGTGGCATAATAAACTGTACATATTATTCATATGATAGTGTTAAAGACCTCATTAAAAGTATAAAAATTTAGAAGTGGACTTCAGCAAAAAGTTAGATGATTTAATGAAGTGAAATAGATAAGAGGGGTGTTTCTGAGAAGAATGGGAATGTATGAATAAAGTCTTGAATAAAATTTAAATATAAAATGGTTTCTAAAACAAAGTACATTTCCAATACTAACAAGTTACTACTGATTTTATCTACTTCATGTAATTTTTTTAGTGAAGCCAGGGTTTGAAAGTAGCACTCCGTCTCAAAGAAATGTTAGTAATAAATAGGTATTGTGGACTATTTCTTCACACATAATTTTTAAGCCTCTCTGTTACAGCTACTTGATGTGAAATGGAATTCAGCCCCTGCTCCTGGCAATGCTAAACTTAATTGGATTAGCAAATGGGAGTCTAGAATTTTAAATACCAAATTCATGCACATTCTTGGCATTCTAAGTTCATTGGAGGTATTTTGGAATGTTTAAATGCCTCCAAAGGGTCCAGACTAACCAATCTACCCACTTGGGCAAAAATTTCAACTTAAAAGAATTCATTTTAATTTAAAAAATGTTTCCAGTTTCTCACTCTAATCCAGTTTCTCACAAGTAAAATTTAATCCTTTTCTCATGAGCCTAAGGATATCGGGAAATACTCTGTACCTCCTACCTTACTATCGCTTCTGCTCCTTGGAGGGTCCTGGAGCTTCTACTTATTCATTTACCATTTTCTTCTGCTCCATTAGTGGATGCTCAATGCAGTTTCCATTTACAGACACTTGAGATCTCATTAACATTTGCTCTCAGTGAAATGAAAGAGTGAATATCTTTTTTCTCTCCTACCTTCTTGTATAGAATCCAGTCAAGGCTACCTTTCATGAAGTTTAACTTGATAACTACCTTCTAACACTTCCTCAGTGTTTAATTCAAGTTTTACTCTGCCATGAGTTTATATTTTATTTGCAACAGCTTGAAATACTTTATAATTTTTCTCAAAATATGCTATACAATTAATCAAAAATAGTTTTCAAAAATGCAGATCAGAAAATAGTTTTTAAAGATGGTATACAACATATAGTAGGTAACTTTGCCAGTTATTCAGTTCCTTATTAAACACCTATGAAAGTAAATTAATTAGCTTTGTTGCAATGATTGTAATGAGTTGTAACTGTATTTGAATTGAGCCAAATGTTATTAAAAATAATGTCCTTCAATATATATATATTGCCCTAAAATATATGGTGTGACTAGATTTCTGAACATGAAAAAAAATCACATCTCAGAAGCTAGTTTTACATTCCAGAAAAATATCTCCATTCTAGAATGCATGAAATTTATGGATAAAAAATTTTCAATTTTTGAACTGTATGTTTAGTGAGTAGTTTTACAAAGGGGGAAAGAACATCAAGACCAGCCTGATCTTTCACAACTCTTTATGCACGTATTCACCTTGTAACCTAACTTGATTTTGAGGCAATGCCTGGACCTAGGCAAAGAATAGATACCGGTATCATTTTGTCATTTCCTCCACGTATTCACATACCATTTCATTTTGCTACTTACTTGCCTAATCGCTCTATAATTTTCACCAATGAAAAGAAAAGGGCCAGAGGAGAGGGTGACATGAAATCATGCATGTTTTGTGATGTATGTCACTTTCTCGAAGATGACTATGGAAGATGGGTTAGATCTTGGAATTTGGAGCCTTTGTCTTCCATTTCCTTCCTTCTTTTCACTGGAGTCACCAACAAATTCTTCCTCTTGTTATACGTTAATCATGTTCAGGATTTCTAGGCTCAGCTTTTCTGAAATGAGTATTTGAAATTTTAACTTCAGTAAAGTTAGCTCTATTCTTCCAAGTGAATTTCATATCAGCCGTGGAAGTTAGATTCTCACTATCCTTAGACCGTAAGACCCCTTAAATTTTTGTGAACATTCCTAGAGGTAGTCTGGGTACCCAGCCTTGTAAACTTTGGTACGGGAGTAGAAGACACTTGATCTTTGGTTTGATGAGGTTTCTTTTTCTCTCTCTCTCTTTTATTTCAAAGAGAAAAGAAAAAAACTGTAACAAAATAAGAACAATGACAAAAGCAAAACATTACAAAAACAATAAAAACAATACAGAATTTCAAACAAGATGATAGGAATTAACAATGGTTGTTATATATGGATGAGGTTTCTTACAGCCATATGTTTAAAATTTTTTTATTGTCTTTAAAATAAAAATATATTGTATACTATTACCATAGTAGCAAAGAATAATTAAATGGTTATTTGTGATACAGGAGGTAGGGCATGACAAAAGGGACTCCCAAGACCTTGTACGTGGAGCCTCTGTGGGCTCCCACAAGATTTGGATGACATAAAACACAGGTGGCACGAGGACCCCTCTGTCAGGAGTCTTCACAGTATACACGCTGTGTCTTGCAGAGGTCCCTGGCAATGCCCTGAGGGTTGATGTCTGCTCAGGTTGAGTTTGGGAGGTGGAAGACTGCTAATTCCAAGAAACTGACACATCTTGAAGATAAGATTTTTTGCCAACTCAGGGGCTGGGGATTTAGCTCAGCGGCAAAAGCGCCTGCCTGGCAAGCACAAGGTTGTGAGTTCGGTTCCCAGTACCGGAGAAAAACCAAAAAAAAAAAAAATTTTTTTTGCCAACTCATACAGAGATGGACCTCCTGGGGAAAACAAGAAAGCTCCCAAGAGGACAATCTGATAAAAGTTAATTATTCAGCCAAACTTTTAACATGTCTTACTTGCCTGCCTTGCTACCTAAAATAAAATCTGTGTTCATGTGCTCAGTGAAGCTATTCCCTTTGTTCCTCAATAAATCTGGGGGGTTGAGTCAGTTTGGGGCTTTACTCCATTCCAGCAAAGAACCCTGGCCCCCGGACAAAGATATTCTGCCTCTTGCATCTTCATTTTTCTCTCTAACAGGGTTTGCTTGCCTGAGTCTTCCAAGTGTACTTTTATTTTTATTCTTTTTATCCCCTTCTCTCTTATTTGGCCCAAGTTTACTCTGCAGAGCCAGTTTTTCCTTCACCCCTTCACCCCTCACTTTTCAAATAAACTTTTGGCACCATTTTGCCTTGCCTCACCCATTTTTGTCTGAGGCAAGAAGGACCTAAAATACTTTAAACTGGTGAGCCATTTCTAAAGCAACAAGCCCAAAACTCTTGGACTCTAGTAGTCTATCTACATTCCCTATGGGAATCCTGTAAGGTTATTGTATTTGTTTCTAGGACTGCCATGACAAATTATCAGAAATGGGGGCTTAAAACAACAGAAATCTACTCTCAGAGCTCTGGAGTTCAGAAGTCAGAACTCAAAGTATCTGAAGAAATTGTTCTTGCTAAAAGCACTGAAAGAAGGTGTTTACTTCCTTCTTCAGCTTCTGGTGGCTCAGGTATTTCTTGCCTGTGGTTAAATACTTCCAATCTACCATCTTTTCACATGAATTTCTGTTCCCCTCCCTGTGCGTCTCCTTTGTGTGCTCTCATAAAGACACTTGTCATTGAACCTAGAACCCACTCACAAAATGCAGAATTATGATTCTTGAAAGCTTTCACTCCGTTACATCTGCAAGATCGCCTTTCCCTACAAAGTTCATGTTCACATATTATGAGATTTGGGATATTCAATATGGGAGCCAGTCATTTAAACTCACTTTATGGAAGAATAAACCAAGATCAGAAAATTCATGCAACTTTGCCAACACTAAATAGATAGAATTTGAAACCAGATCAATCTCCTACCAAAACTTTTGCTGTTTCTATCACAGCTTCTCTCACAAAACTCTCTGATTGCTTGTATATTTTAAGCAGAGTTAAGGCCTTCTGGCTTGATGAATCCAAATCTCTTTAACTAGTCTATGTTTCTATCTTCTTAGTGCCTCTCTGGGTAACCGCACCTGCAAAAGAGGAGATACCTGTGGAACTCTTCTTGAAAATATGCCTCAAGAACAATTGTGTCAGGTACACCATGTTAAAATGCTGATAAAATACAGTAACCTCCCAGGAAACCAATGTAATGGAATAAACATTTACATCATTCCTTTTAACATCAGCAAAGAAACAGATGGCTTAAATTGTCCATTTAGGTTATCAGCAGGTCAGAAGTTTCCACAGATAAATGTAAACAGTACTTTTTAAAACATGGTATTTATAGCATGTTTTAATCTGAGTGGTTGTTTATCACCAAAATTTGAAGACATCCTTAATTTGATATACATGACATATTGACCTAGACCCACATGCACTGAGATCACAACTATCTGTGTATTTTTATTTTAGCCTCAGTAATCATTTTCCTGACCTCTGAAGTCAGATTATTTCATTATAAGAAATATATAGTTTCATTCATTAAACTAAGAATGACAATTTTTAATTATCTTTTTCATATCCTCAGTTTATTATCCTGTCTAGGTCATTTCAGCTCTTTCCTTCAGCAATTGTAGCAAAATACATTTCAGCAGAAAACTTCATGGACATTTTAAAATATGAGAATGAATTCAATGCTATATGTTCTTGATTGTCATAACTTTAGTCTTGTTTTAAGGCTGGGAAAGTAAACTCAGAGGCAAATTATTTTCCATAGATTCTCAGCCAAGTTATCATCAGACACTTCATGATGACTACCATCAGAACCATAGCTGATTTCATTTTGAAAAATATAACCCATATCAAAATAAACTCTAATCTTATAATGCATTATTATTTTTTCCTGTTTTTGCAATTATCACTTTTCTTAGTATCTGCTTAAATCTTCAGGAGTTGCTCAGTAGTATATTTTGTGCAGCAATTACTTTGTCATGATTTTAAGTCTTTTTTAGAATCTTTATCCATGTGAAAGACTGAGAATCTTTTCTGTCTTGAATAACTTTGCTTGTTTCTCAAGATGCCTGAATTATTGTCCTAGTTACAGTGAAGTACAATATGTGCATTAGTCAGCTTTATGCTACTGGAACAAAGTATCCGACACTCAACCTAAAGAAGTTTACTCTGGCCCATTACTTCAGAGGTTTCAATCCATGGATGACTGGCTCCAGGGCAGAAACCTCAAGGCAGCAAAGTGGACAGAAGAAAGCTGCCCAGGTTATGGCACTGAGGAATCAGAGAGTAGGGGGAAGAGTATTGGACGGGAAGGGGAGTCCTCAAGGTCACACTCTCATGATCACCTTCCTCCAACTAGGCCCTACCTCCTAATAGCCCATTCGACTTTGAAATCATTAGCGTATCAACCCACTGATGAGCTTAGCATCCTCAAAGTCCAATCATTTCACCGAGTCTTTGAATCCACTCAGGTTAATAGTCAAGATTAACTAATACAGCATGTTTGTTGATCATAGTGTCCAGAAAGGAAAACACACCCTCTTCAGACACATGAAACAAAGTTTGATCATTCCACTACTCTAGGCTACCAGTAACATGATACAATTACATGGTTTTAAAGATTTTAGGCTCTAAAGTCTAGAAACCTCTAAGTTCAATTCCAGCTTTATTTCTTGGGTAAATTACTTAGTCTCTCTCTCCTTCAGTTTTTCCAACCCATAAAACAGAGATGGTAGTACTTATGCCACAGGGTTGGTGCTAAATTAATAATAGAATGAGAATGGGACTGTATATATATTTGTTAAATAAATATTTTTCCAGGGATTACTGCCACTGCCAGAACCACATATTGAGTGCCTACCCCAGTCTTCTTCCCCATCAATTCCCTTATCATTGCAACCACAGTAACCCTTCTAAAGCACAAAGGACACTTTACTACTCTACTTAAAAAACAGAGTACAGGGGGATTTCAGCCTCAGCAATCATGGATTAAATGGCACTTAACTAGATGTCTTGCCATAAACATCTCAGGCAACTGTTTTCTTAGGTGAGGGACAACATACAGCTTAAGTCTATGAACCCAGAGAGAAGAGAAATTCAGAAAGTAAGCCCCGCCTCCAGTTGCCTAGTTATCTATCTGGTGACAATGTTATTACTGTAAGTGACAAGATTTAAGCAGAGTACTGTGGTCCTACTGAGCTGAGAAGGTAGAAATCAGAGTTCTGAGTAGTTGAAGCAGCGAGAATATAATAAGTGGGGGATAGTGAGATAGAGAGGTGTTCAAAAAATGTGTGATGGATGAATCACCTCCAAGACTATAGCCGAGGGTGAGCTGTACATGCTCAGGACAAATTGCCAGATGCTTAACAGCTAGTTGCTTTATAGAGTTGCAAACTGAGCAAAGATATTGGAGGTTAAGTAATGTCTGTGGACATTGCAGTTCCAGTGTTGTCAGATTAAAAATATTTCCTTAAGAGAGAAAGCAAGAGGGGGAGAAGAAGGGAAAGCAATCAGAATTAAGATATGTTATGTATATCTACCTACTCCCCATGATGAATGTAATCATTGTGTACTGCAAATACAACTTTTTAAATTTTTTTAAACTCTAACATTGCTGACATTTAATTGAGGTACCAGAAAAGCCATGCTATACAGTAAGACCTACCATATTATTGTCCTTTACAAAAGCCTAAAACCAAACTCTAACAAATACACAAAGTTACAGAGTTTAGCAAAATACTGAAAGCTTTTCACAGTTCCTAACTTACAAAGCATAACATCAAGGTGCTCAGTTTCTAAGGGACCAACAAATTATTGCACCTTTTGCTAAGTAAAAACCAAAAAGTTGAAGAATCCTAATTTTCTGCAACATATTGTCCAAAATATCTAGTACTTATCAAAAAAAAACAGAAAATATAGTCAAGGAAAAGACAAAAAAGTCAGTAGAAACAGAATTGGTTTTCTTTATATAAAATTTTCTTTCTATGAGACTTTTCAACAAATGGTGCTGGAACAATTATAATGTAAGCTATGTGAAAAGCAATCAACTGCAACCTACCCCTTACACTGCTACAGTTGAATGGGCCAATAGTAGTCCAAGTTCCTGTGTACAATGAAGAAAGTGTTGCCAGTACTATACCAAGTAGTAAGTAGTAAGTAGCTATGTTTATTGAAGATCACAGGAAGTGGTCTTCAGAATCAGTCTGTGCCAACAAAGCTATAGCACAGGCCAAGAAAGGTGCTGGCAGGACAGAAAAGCACTGCACACAGGTGAAAGGAAGCAGGAGCAACCAAAACAGAGGCCGATAATTCAGGCTTTCAGAGTTTAAAGGTCAGATAGTTTTGCTTTAGGTGCCTTCCACTGAATCTCCCATGGTGCTGGTGCTCTTCACCTAGAGCATCAGTGATCCCCTAAGCTTTTGTTATCTTGTTTTCTATATCTCCTGGGACAACAGAAGCAGGAAAAACCTCAGGGTGCTGTTCTGGATTAAACAGAGGGAAGGGAGTGACTGACTTACTCAACTCCTTTGTTTTTAACTATACCACATGAAAAAATCAATTTTAAATAAACTATAGAACTACATTCAGATGAAAACCATAAAGCTTCTAGAATCAAACATACGAAAAATTAAAAAGCAGATGGAAAAAAGAAACCATTGATAAACTGAGCTGCTTAAAAACTTAAAATTATCAAAGATGACAGAGATGTGAACAGCAGCAAATCAATCTCTCTGAGATTTGGAGTCAAGATACTGGAATACAGCAATGTAGATAAATGAAAAAAGAGGAAAATTGGTCCTAGGACCCAGCAAGTATCTGAAGCAAGAATCTGAGACCACATGGAGAGTAAAGAGAGGAGCCTCAATGGAGAAGAGGAAAGTGTCAAACAGCACTTTCTGCCAGAATCCCATCTCATGATGTGAGAGAAGCAGCTCAAACCTACAGAGGCACAGTGACTATGGGAGACTCCAGGGGCTTCATGAAGAAATGTGTCAGTGAAATGGAGTGGTAGATGCTTCAGGCTGCAGTGGAGTGTGTGATTCTGGTTCAGATCTCCCCAGAAGAGGGCAATGGGCCCATCACCATTTTGGAAAAGGCAGCTGAACCTGGAGCTCAAAGCAGCCATGAGTTGGCTCCAACTCAGGGTTCCCAGGGTCATGGTGAAGCACAGCCGTGGAACACGCCCAAGGTCAGGGAGCCCACTCAGGCCAGAAAGAGGCACCCAGAGTACTGTGGTCTTAACAACACAGGTCCCAGCCTCTCAAGCACAGGCTGGTTGGGGCCCCCACTCAAATTCTGTTGCAGGCTTGCTGGACTCAAACAACAGGGATCTGTGTTCTGTCTCTGCCTACCAATGACAGCAGAGACATTCCCTGAAGTGGATTTTTCTTCCTTTTTTTTTTTTCTT
>NW_004955426.1:18766369-18777475 GCF_000276665.1 Chinchilla lanigera | reverse complement strand
TTTGGTTTTTCTCCGGTACCGGGAACCGAACTCACGACCTTGCGCTTGCCAGGCAGGCGCTTTTGCCGCTGAGCTAAATCCCCAGCCCCTTGTTCTTGTTTTTATATGAATGTGAACATTGTTTCTTTTTTGTTGTTTTGTTCTATTATTTTCTGTTTCCTCCTTTTTTCTTTCTTTTTTTTTTCACAGAAAACTTAAGACCAGATTGAGCCCTCTCTCCTGATGGGAGAGGAAGGAAGGCAGGAAGGAAAGAGGAAGGAAGAAAGAGGGGGAGAAAAAGGGAGAGGAGAAGGAGGGCCCTAATGACTGCAGTGTGTTTATTTATACACTCAGGAGGTTGAATGTCATGTGAAACCGTTCCTTCTTTCTTTCCTTCCTGTCTTTTCATCAGTTGCCCAAAGCTTATGTAATCTTCCTTTGTCCTTCAGCCTTAATTCTAATCCCTGTCTCTTTTTCTATTTCTCCATTTTTTTCCTCTTGCCCCTTCTAAATTTTCTCCCATCAAGGTAAAAATCACTCTATTGAGGGAATATTAACTGTATATAACTTTCTGGTTGGTTTTAGATTTTGTTAAATAACTGAAAATCTTGTTCATAAAGCTAAAGGCAGCTAATTGGTAGTTACCAGTTTGTCATTTTCTAGGCTGTGTTTAATGCTATTGCTTTTATTGATTGTACTATTCTAGCCAAGGTGACTTGATGGCTCTGATCAGTTGTTCTTCCTTGTACGCCAAGACTGTGATTGCATGAGGTCATAAAATATACTATAGGCCAGTACCAAAGAATCGAGGGTTAGGCCAAATAGGTAAGAACTTCTCATACCCAATAAATTGAAAAGGTAGGGTCTTACAACAAGCTCAAAACTTAAAAGCCAGTTAAACCTAGAAAATATCTCTGAAAATTAGTCATTTCCTAAGGAGTTCTTGATACTAGCAATAAAGCCGCCTACCATAAGCAATTTATAAGCATCAACACAGAAACTAAACTAAAAAAAATTAAAAATTAGAAAACACTTAAACAAATGCAACCCCAGCTAGCCAATTCACCAAAGCCAAACCCAGGGGTTAGTGAGGTGGAACACTTAGAAAGCCACCCATCTCATCTCTCTGAAATGATAACAACAAAACAGATAAAGAAGGCTCTTCAAAACATCAAATCAGAAATAATTTTCATATAACTACAGAGATGATAACCACAATGAAAAACATGCTTAGTGGCTCTAATGCAGATACAGATAAAAAAAAAATAGCAGAGCTTAGGAAAATGATGGAAACCATGAATGCCTAACATAGGAAAGAAATGGAATCCATAAAACAGATTCAAACTCATTAAGAGAGAAATTAGGGAAACAATGACCTTCACAATAGCATCAAAAAAACTGACATATCTAGGAATCAATCTCACAAAGGAAATACAAGATCTCTACATTGAAAACTACAGTACTCTGAAAAAGAAGATTGAAGAGGATATCAGAAAATGAAAATATATGCCTTGCTCTTATTGGAAGAACCAGTATAGTGAAAATGGCCATACATGAAAATTGTTAGACAGGTTTAATGCAATCCCAAGCAAAATTCCAACAGCGTATCTCACAAAACTAGAGAGAACATCCCTAAAAATGATTTGGAACCAGAAGAGACCTAGAATAGTAAAGGCAGTTCTGGGCAGCAAATGCAAGGCAGGAGGCATCGTAATCTCTGACTTGGAACTATAGTACAAAGCTACTTTGCTAAAAACAGCAAAAAACAGACTGGAGGATCAATGGAACAGATTAGAAGATGAAGAAACAACTCCAGACATACTTAGCCACCTTATCTTTGACAAAGGTGCCAAACACATTCACTGAAAGAAAGACAGCCTCTTTAATAAATTGTGCTGGAAAAAAATGGCTTTTCACATGTCAAAGATTAAAATTAGGACCATATCTTTCACCATGAACTAAAGTAAAAATCAAAATGGATCAAATATCTAAATATTAAAACAGAAACACTAAATCTTCTGGGAGACTAGGTAGAACTCTTGAAGACATTAGTGTAGGCAAAGACTTCATGAACAGAACCAATGGCATGGAAAGTGTTACAATGAATTAGCAGTTGGGAAACTGCAGTTTTTGACCATTTAGTATGATGGTGACTGACTGTTGGTTTGTTATAGATGGCTTTTATCAGATTGAAATAAAGACTATTCCAATCTTCTGTAGGTTCTTGTCATGAATGGGTGTTGGACTTTGTCAAAAGCTTTTTCTGCATCTATTGCAATGATCATATGGTTTTTGTCCTTTGCTCTGTTAATATGGTACATCACATTTATTGCTTTCCATATGTTGAGCCATCCCCGGGTCCTTGGGGTGGATCCTACTCAGTCCTGGTGTATGATTTTGGTGATTGGCTGCATTCTGTTTGCCAGTATTTTTATTGAGGATTTTAGCATCTATTTTCATTAGCAAGTTTTGCCTGTAGTTCTTTTTCTTAGTTAGGTCCTTCCCTGGTTTGAGTACCATGGTAATGCTTGCTTCCAGAAATGAGTTTGGGAGTATGGCCTCTTTCAGTTTCATTAATGAGTTGGAGAGGCAGTGGCATTAGGTCTTTTCTAAATGTCTTGTAGAATTCAGCAGTGAATGTATCAGGGCCTTGAGTTCTTTATATATTCTAGATAGTAATCCTTTGTCTGAGGAACAGTTGGTAAAGATTTTTTCACACACTGTGGGTTGCTTCTTCACTCTCCACTGTTGGTAGTAATGTTGACTAATGCAATCACTGTGGAAATCAGTGTGGAGATTCCTCAAAAACTAGAACTAGAGGTCCCAGTTGACCCAGTTATTCCCCTTCTTGGTATCTTCCTGAAATAATTAAAAGCATCATACCACATATGCACACCCATGTTTATAGTGACACAGTTTATTAGAGCCAAATCTGGGAATCAACCCAAATGCTCATCAACTAGTGAATGAATAAAGAAGATGTGGAGTTTTTATACAATAGAGTACTAATCTGCCATAATAAGATGCACCTTGAGACCACAATCTTAAGTGAAATAAATCAGACACACATGTGTAAATACCATATTGTTTCTCTAGTGTGAGAAACCAAAAGTGTAAATAGGGGCCAAAATATATAATAGATATTGTGAAATAGGAAGAACATGTTCAAAGGGGAAGGGGAACTAGAGAGGGACTGGAGGGGAAGGAAGAAAGGGAAAGGTTTAAAAGGGAGAAAAAAGGAAAAAATGGAAACAAAGCTTTTGTACATAAGGGAGGAGGGGTTGAAGGGAAGGGAGGGGAATGGGAAAAAATGAATCAAGTTATATCATGCACAGGTACAAATTCCCTATGATAACTGTGACCATTATGTACACCTAAAATGTCCCAATAAAAATTTTCTTTAAAATAAAGTAAAATGGTGTATTTTTACTTTACCCAAATCTGCCTACTTGACTTAGCTGAATTTCTACCACTAATCTTGTTTATTTTTGAAGACAGGATGCCTGTAAGCCAGAAGCTCCTCTTCAGATGAGCTAAGCCAAAACTAGTTGGATCTAAGGCAGCTGCCAGCATGAACACCAGACAAACTCTGATTTCATTATAACCCATCTGCATGCAAACTGACACACTCCCCAGTGCTTTGACAGTTGAAAAGTACAATGGAAACTCAAAAGAATCATGAAAGAAACAGAAAGAGGTAGCACTCTGATTTTTAGAAAAATATTGACTGTCCCTAACGTTTATTAGCATAATCCTGCTCCCTCATTTCTTTTACCATATAGTATCTATAACCTCCTGATCCTCAATAGATTGAAAAGTTGATTTATGAATTTTATCTTCCACTTCTCCTATTCTTATCCAAGAATAAAATTCTCTCTCACTGCTCTATTGCTGCATGGTCTTGTTATTGGTTTCACATTTTGAAAGGGAAAAAGAACCCAGTTTGGAATCAGAGCTTGGTAGCAATGTGACTACTTGTGGAAAAGTTTTTCAGTTTCTTAGTGAAACACACTTATGTGAATTCATATCTTAGGCGTATATTCAAGCAAAATGAAAACTCATGTGCATACAAAGGCTTATACATGAAAGTTCAGAGTGCCATTATTCACAGTAGTCAAAAACTGGAATCAATCCAAATAATGATGTTTTCCAGTAAATGACTAGATCAACAAATTATAGTACACTGAAAATCAAATGCTACTCAGTAATAAAAAGGAATATATGGACACAAATCCCACACATATAGATTCTCCTCTGAGTCAAATTGAAAAAATTCATACTGACACTTACCATTTATGTGAACTTCTGAAACAAGCAAAAACAATCTACAGTGATAGAAAAAAGAGCAATTTTTACCTTTCAGAGGATGAGAGAGGGAAGGGAAACAATGGCAATCTGAATTGAGTTGTAGATTACATATGTATGCATTGGTCAAAATGCATTTGGTCTTAAAAGTATGCATTTTGTAAAAAAAATAAATAAAATACCACATATTTTCTTATTTTAAAAGTGTGCATTTTAATTTTTAACCCAGAAAAACATAATTTTTCTAAGTTTTGACATATCTCTAGTATTTTCCCCTATGATAAAAGTGTGAATTTTACTGAATTTAAATTTATCTCAACTTAGTTCATTTAAAAAAAATTTAGTCAAGTGTGATGGTACAGCTGTGATTCCAACTCTCTGGGAGGAAGATTGCATGTTCAAACCCAGTCCAGACAACTCAGCAACATAGCAAGATACTGTCTGAAAATAACAAAAGGGACCAGATATGTAGGTCAGTGCAAAGGTCCTGAGTTCAGTCCCCAATACCAAAAAGGGTTTTAGACTTTTCATATCATGACCTGCACTCCTCTCTGCAGCCTAATCTCTAGCCCTTTTGTTTTCAACTTTTCCCCATTTTGGACTTTTCACTTCTAACCTTTGAAGTCTTCCCTATAACATCCCTATTAACTGTCCCTCTTCTTTGCCTTGAGAAAAATTTCTTAATGGAGTTCTAGATTCATTAAGTATTCTTCCTCTTCCCACAATTCAATAGAGAAGATATCACATTTTATTGCGCTTGTCTTGTTCACATTCCCTGTTAAATTGCAACCTCCCTGAGTAAAGGAATGGGGCCTGCTTGGTTCCCCACTAAACCTATCCCACCTATCCCAGCCCCAGATTGTAGGTGGCACTCAATAAACATTTACTGAGTGAGTGAATGCATGAACCAATAATAGATGATAAGCTCATATGAACCTCCTCCTGAGATACTCAGGTAGATTCTCATTGATTTCAGAGAAAATTCTATTTTATAAATTAAATCAGTTGAGTGCTTCCCCCTCAACATGAGTGTTATTTTTGGTATGGCATCACACACTTTCTTCTAGGTCTTTCCTTCTACACTGTATTTCTCAGAAGCTCCAGGTTTTGTAGAAGCCATGAGTCACAGAAATACACTTCTTGGCTGAGCTTTCTCCCACCATCCTGCTCCCCGAGTGAGCCAAACAAAACATTCCATGTTAACCTTGTTTTTGATCATCTGAGGGATTTCTGTTCCGTTTAGGTTATTCATTAAAACATTTTGTAGTCTTCTTCCACTCTGAGAAATGTAGCATATTCTTCCTATTATATTCCTTATCTTTTTAAAAATACTTTTGAAAAATACCTGCCTTTGTTAAATGAATGAGTCAATGCATTGGATTCTCACAAAACTTTCAAAAGAGAAATCTCTTTTACGTGATGTATGCATTGCACAAGCTATATAAATAAAGCCCAATAAAATAAATTCTTATTTACCTTGTCACTTTTTTGTGTCTTTTATGCTATTTCTTTGTTACCATATTTTCAAAGCTCTGGGGGGAAAGCTATGCTATTTATTAAATTCTAAGTCTCAGAGAGAGATAATAGCATCCCCTTCTCACCTTGCTTAGAGCCTGTTGGGAATTTAAAAACCAGTCATTGAATGTTCTGTGACACAGTAAATGTATTTCCAGGGTACTAAATGGAATTTGGAGTCTGCAACCTTATATGCATTATATCTACTTGCTAGACATCCCTTTCACAGGTATAGAATGAAGTTTTCAAAGTCACACAACTAAGTGGCAAAGTCAAAATCCAAGCCTTTTGAGACCCTTAAGTTGATGTCCTCTTTTATATCCCACATGACTTTTCTTCTGTGTGTGTCTGAAGAGGGAAGGAAATCAAGGAATTGAGAGCAATTCACAGTTGTCCAGTTAGGCTGACTGGTTAACAAGAGATGGCACCCATATTCAGAGACTAAGAATATAAGTAGATGGGCAAATATGGTGGATAGTATGACATCTGAGATGTGGGCCATTATGTCTACCTACTGGGGGCTGTGAGAGTGAGAGTCTGAAGCTCAAACCACAGGCCAAGTTTGGAAGTGAAGGTATCAACACCATGAGCACCTAAGTAAGGGTTGACATTTTGGGTATGTAATAAATCACCCGAAAAGAGTATGTAGATTAAGAAGAGGGTAAAACATATCTTTAATTTATTGAGTTCCAGGGTTTTTTTTCTAGACTTTATATAAGACTCAATGCATGGATTCTTTCATTTAATAAATACACTTGGCCCTCCATATGTGTGAATTGGAGATATTAAGAAAAGTTGTATTTATTACTGAACATGTATGCTTTTTTTCATTGTCAGTATCCCATAAATATTAAAGTATGACAACTATTTACATACCACTTAAATTGCATTAGTGTCAAAGCTAAACTAGAGCTAATTTCAAGTTTATGGAAGGATGAACAGGAACTATACAAGTTTCTATTATTTTGCTACCTCTTTCTCTGTTCTCTTTTGAAGCTGTTTTTCACTTCACAAATCATAAAGACTTCTCTTAATTATCTGTTTTATACTTGAAGCCATTTGCTTTAGTGACAAAAGATACAGTCAGACTTTGAGAAACTTGGAACTGTAAAGCCATAGGGAGGGCTGTGCCCTCTTGAACTTCAGGAGTCTGGTGAAAAAAGAGGCACTTTTATTACAAACAGAAACATAAGGTGAGCAAAACAGAATTCTATGAAAAATGCTGTAATAGATGTGTGACCATAGAGGTGTAGTAACGCAGAGAATGATGCCTGGAAAAGTAAGGAAATCACTGTAGAAAGGATATTTAAATGCAACTTGGAAGGACTTGTCACGTCACTCTTCATATTACTAAGGAGGGGGGAGTCCAGTCAGTGGAGTCACAGCTGTAGGAACAGAGGTACAGAATACTTGTTAAAACAAGAACAGTGCTTCTTCTTGAACTCATAGCATACCTTCAAAGCTGGCCACCTCACCGCAGATACAGTGTACACTGAGCCTAGCTGTAGACTCTGCTAAAATGTTTCAGAATATCCTGTTTTCAAGTGATCCAGGGAGGAGAACACTGGAGAGCAGTGATGACATAAAACTTTAGTCTCTCTCTTACTGTCTACTTTTCTGTCTTTTTTCTCTTCTTCCCACCCCCACCGCAACCACAATGTAAATCAGCATGGACAACAATGTGGGCCTTGGCAGTCATTACTGTTAGTTTTGAGTAATAAATACATACCAGACATGGGCATTACAAAAGCTGCTTGTGTGGTACACTATGCTTTTTTTTTTCAGGCTATCCCTAAGTATGTTGTTGTTGTCTCCAGCTTATGGCCTATATTATACAGCTTTTCATAGAACTTTTGGTTCATCCCACTAAATAATATCACTATGGGTTCAATACATATCTATTTAGTGAGATAGGAGTTACAGAATCTTGCATATATTTCTTTAGAAATGAGTCTGAAATGTAGGTGCTAGTCTCAGACCAGCTAAAAACTGTCTCTAACATTCTGTAAACAGAAAAGTACCAACAGTTTCACTATTACAAAGTACATGCCCTTGTAACTGAGTATACTTTCAGGGATGTTTAAATCAAGCTTTTTTTTCTTAAACCCTAAGAACTTGTGTTAAACAAGAAAAAGTTACTTAAAATATTTTATTTAACTTCTGGTAAACTTAAGCCTGAACATTTATAAACTTATTCTATCTCCTAAGCTCTAAAGAAGGTGGACTCATATTTCTATAGAAGGTTCATTGGGCTCATCATTTGTCAGTAAGACAATTTAGCCTGCATGTCTTTTTAAAATGACATTGTTATCACAAAGAGCCCAATTTTATTTTCTGAATCTCAGAAATAAAAGGTTGTACAGGTTCAGAGCATGCTAAAATGTTGTATATACTAACACAAATATATTTGAGTAGTCACTAACTTGGGTTGTCCCACTGGTCTCCCCTGCTTTTCAGGGACAGAATACAATGATGACAGATGCTTTTATTTTTACCTATGTAGTTACATACAGTAAAAAAATTGAAAAATACATAATTGTGTGCCACAATAAATCTTTCCTTTTGACCATTACCTCTAGCTATTACCCTACCTCCAGATATAATTATGATATTCAAAGTCTATCCTTTGGCTGGTATATGTATATATGTAACAATATGTATTGTTTTAAACATACAAAAATAGTACCACCCAATACACACTTTTGCATCTTGCTTTTACATTTAATATATTTTAGAGTTACTGCATATTAATCCATGTACATCTGCCTCATTCCATTTGATTGCTGCTTAGTAATCTATTATTTTATTCTGATGTAATTTTTTCCCCAAATCTATGTTGATGAAAATCCACATTGTCTCTAGTGTTTGCTGTTGTTGTTTTATTTTGTTTCTGTGGTGCTGGGGATTGAGTCCAGAACCTCATGCAGAAAAGTGCTCTATCACTGAGCAGCATTCCATCCCCAGTATTTTGCCAGTATAGGCAGTGCTGTAGTGATATACTTTGCCTCTGGATGGGACTCTACTTTGAATCTGTATTGTCAGATAAACTGTTGAAAATAGAATTACTGGATGAAATGTGAAGAATAAAGAAAGACATTTTTAAGCAAAAGTTCAGAGATGATTAGGTTAGTGTCTGTTTCTTTGTTCTGTTTCTCTCAAGTGGATTTGTTAGCTAAGACAGTTCAGACACTGTAGTACATCTCCTCTCTATTCAGGGTATTCTTGCCAGTACTTTAAATGTCTGAGCTTTTACCCTTCCTGCTCCACCAGTTCTCAAACCTGCATCAAATAAAACACCTGCCTTATTCAGTACTATATGTAGGCTACCAAGTGCTTGGAGGAAAAGGTATGTGTCTTAGCTCTATTGTAATTTTGTATTTTCCACAATCATCTAGAACTCTCTGTTACACTGAAATCCTTCTGCCCACAACTAATTCATTCAGCCCTCAGTTTGAACTCTGACCATTCCCCTGGCTGATCTGTATTCACAAACTTCTCACCCTATTTTCACTCTCCTCATTCTCAGGTAGTAATTCCCTTATCTGCTATCTCTCCTTAACTCAAAAATTTCTGCACGAAATTCTCAAATGATCTCAAAACTAATTCTGCGACATATTCTTTATTCCTCTTGTCTCATTACCACACTAATGTCTTCACTCCAGGCAGTAAGAAAATTCTGTTTTTAAAAAAACACACAAAAATTTTTTCCTCAACCCTTTTCCCTCAATGATCATGTCCATTCCTTCTAAAGACTGTTCTTAAGAAAATAGGCCAAACCATAGATATTTCCACTGATTTAAATCCAATCTGCTTATCCATTCACTGAAAAGCAGGTACTGCCTCTACCTCATAATAAAAACCAATATTGCCAAAGTCTCCAGAGAATTTCACATTTTCAATGCTTTTGAAAAACTTAGGCACCATCAGTCTTGAATTTTCTATGGCGTTTATCACTCTTAATTCACCCCCAGTTCCACTCTCTTCCCACAAAATTTCTCAATGGTTTTCCTTATAATCCTTTTTCTCGTTTTCCTCTTAATTTCCTCTTTCCTACTTTTTTCAGCTTGTCCTCTGATTTCATCCTGAGTTAATATATTCAAGTTCTCTGTGCCCTAAGATTAGGTCCTCTTTGAGTTCTTCTCACTCTTTATTCTTTCCACAAATGATCTCTTTTGCTCCCTACTTTCAGCAATCACCTTCAGCGACTCACAGGGCCTGTCTGAGCCTCCCTTAGGTTCCAAATCACACTTCCACCTGTCTGAGAGTCTTCTCCATTCAGCAGCCTCACAGACACCTGAAGCATAGTGTGCTATAAATGGAACTCACTGTTCAGGTTCCCACCCTCCTCTCCGTCATTCACTCAGTCTCATAGGCCAGGAACCTGTACGCTCTCATTTCTTCTTGCGTAGCCCTCTTCTTACTGTACCTCATCAGTCCCTAAATTCTATTGTTTCTATTTACTCAACTCTGCTTGAGTTCATTCCTTTCTCTCCATTCCTGTGTGATTGCCTTAGTTTTATCCTCACTGCTTCTTGCCTGGATTTTTTCAATAATCCACTGACTGTCCTCCTTCAGTTTTCATACTTCTGCTGAAGTCACTTCACACTGCTTCACAGTTAACTTTCTAAACTGCTTACCACATCTTGCATTTTACTCGCTTCTCCAGCCTTCTCACCTCAACCTTCCTCACACATTCTGTGCTACAGTCTTTGAAAACAGTTGCCTCAACATCTCTTTTCTCTCTGTCTCTGGGTTGTTGCTTATGCCATTATGTGACCCTTTTCATTCTTTCCTCTGGAGAATACTTGTACTTACAAACTCAGATTAAGTGTTTCCCCACTATGGTTCTGTAGATTTTTTTATAGCTGTACCTTTTAAAAACTAATTTGTATATATTTCTATCAGTCTATAAGACTTTCCTTGGACATGACTATGTTTTACTCATTTTTGTATCTGTAATATTTTTCATAATCTTTATAAAAAACAGGTACTCCAAAATGTATTCATTGAAATGATATCTATATGTCTGGTCCTTGATCATCTCTCTTAATTCAATTTTACCCTTTCAAATTTGACTTTCTAAAATAATACACTAATGTCTAATTCCTTTCCATCCTATATCTTCCCAAAGGATTCTGATCACCTAAAAGATAACACCCACGCTACATGGTATGGTGTCTCAGTTCCTCTCAACCTAGTATCTTCCACTATCACTCTCAGTATCCCGACATACTTTTTAAAAAATTTTTAACCAGAATTGTCTACTTAATATTGTCAAAATGCTCCATGTGAATTTGCACTTCCTTT
>NW_004955426.1:18718216-18766269 GCF_000276665.1 Chinchilla lanigera | reverse complement strand
TGGTTTTTCTCCGGTACCGGGAACCGAACTCACGACCTTGCACTTGCCAGGCAGGCGCTTTTGCCGCTGAGCTAAATCCCCAGCCCCTGCACTTCCTTTGAATTGCTTGAATCATCCTCTGGCCTTCTTTTCTCTATTTTCTGTGGTATTAATCCTTTACAGTTAAGTCTAAATTTACAAACTCCATAAAATTTTCCCTGCTAATTTCTTCAGTATGATTCTCTTTTGCCTAACTGCCATGGCACTTGTTTTTTATGCTTATAAGAGAATTTTTTGTTCACTATTTCTTTTATTGTTTTATTGCAGGTTATTTCTGCTGCTGGCTAATTTTTAAAATCACGTAGTACAACTGTATGACTAATTCATAAAGTTTCAAGGATAGTGTTGTAAATAGAGTATCAAAAATATTTTCTCTTGCATCACTGATCAGACTATTGTTATTCTCACTTTTTCTCATGTCTAGTATGATAATTCATTCAATTCTTATTTAACCTATGTATGATTTTAATCTTATCTAAGTCTTAAGTGTATTTTTAACTAGTCTGAGAATTTCCTATGGTATTATTCTTCATTCATTTCTGATTTTCTGCCTTCATGATGGATAACCTTTTATTTTTTTAAAACATGTTCCCTAATTTTTAGCTTTCTGACTTAATCACCTTCTTTGCATTATGCCAATGGCCAAGATCATGAGGAAGATATATTTTTTAAAAAGGAATAGAAGGATTACCTGAGTGATCACGTTTCAAGATACTAGGACTTATTTTGTTGTGTTGTGTGGTGTGGTGTGGTGTGGTGTGGTGTTTTGTCTTAGACATGGTCATGTGAATTTTGTTTTAGACATGGTCGTGTGAATTTATGATGATTCATATATAATTTCATGTCATGTGATTTTTATTTATTTTGTTTTTGTTTTATTTATTTTGTTTTATTTTATTTTGTTTTATTTATTTTGTTTTTATTTTAAAGCAAGTAGTAAATGAGAAACAAACAAAAAATAGAACAGTAGCAGCATACCAGTATCACGAGCATAAACAAATCACAGCAAGAATATTCAAAGTGATACAGGGTCCTAAGACAAATAATGTGAATCAACAGTGGTTGTTACATTACATATCGCTATCCTCAACTACGTTGCTCAGATTACCAGATGTAAGAATGGTAGATTGTTCAAACCATTAAAGAGAATAAGAAAATTATTCTTCGATAAAACATTAGAGATAATACAGAGTTTTACTGGACAAGATGATAGGAGTTCACCATTGTAATTCCAGTGCATATTGTTACCTTCAAATTAGTTGCTCAGACCACCAGACACAGGCATGCAAAATAGATCAGAACACAAAAAATTGTGAGCATTAACTGTTCATTTCAATACACCGTCAGACATCTGCAATAGTTATCACAGCTATTCATGTATATATTTATATTTTGCCTTCCTTCTTTCTTCTTTCTTCTTTCCCTCATCCCAGCTGTTCCTTCCTTTGAGCATTTCTTTCCCTTTCCTATCATCTATTGTACATTTCTAGTTTTATCTGCTCTTTCGGGTTCCTACACCAAGGAGACAGTATTATGTTTACATATCTGGGTCCGATTTATTTCACTTATCAGTATGTTCTCTAGTTGCATCCATTTACCTAAAAAAGCCTCAACTTTATCTATTTTAATAGCTGAGTAACACCCCATTGTCTAAAAATACCACATCTTTTTTATCCATTCCTCAGTGTATGGGCATCTGGGTTGTTTCCAAGATTTAGCTATAACAAATTGTGCTGCAATAAACATGGGTGCACATATATCACTGTGGTATGATGTTTTTAATTCTTCTGGGAAAATACCCCAATTGTTGTACAAATTCAATGCAATCACAATTAAAATACCATTAGTATACCTCACAGATGTAGAAAAAATATTCCTAAAGTTCATCTGGAACCAGAAGAGGCCTAGAATAGCAAAAGCAATCTTGGGAAACAAAGGAAAGGCAGGAGGCATCACAATTCCTGACTTAAAATTATATTACAAAGCTACATCAGCATGGTACTGGCACAAAAACAGACCAGATCAATGGAACAGATTAGAAGATACAGATACAGCTACAAACACACTCAGATACCTTATCTTTGACAAAGAGGCCAAACAAACGGAAGGAAGATAGCCTCTTTAATAAATGGTGCTGGAAAAACTGGCTTTCCACATCCCGAAGACTAAAACTAGACCCATGTCTTTCACCATGCACTAAATTAAAGTCAAAATGGATCAAAGATCTAAATATTAAGATAGAAACACTAAATTTATTGGAAGAGAAAGTAGGTAAAAATCTTGACGACATTGGGGTAGGCAGAGAGTTCACGAACAAAAACCAAACTGCACAGGAAATTCTTCAAAGAATCAGCAACTGGGGATCTCATCTTATTGAAAAGTGTTTGCATATCTAAAGAAATCACCAATAAAGTAAAAAGAAAACCCATGAATTGGGGAAAAAATTTAGCCAACTGCCCCTCAGACAAACGACTTCTATCTAGAACATAGAAAAAATTAAAAAAAATCAGGCCCCCCAAATTCAAATTGAGATGAATACACACTTCTCTAAAGAAGAGATACTAATGGCAAGTCAATTCATGTGAATTTTAGAAACACTGGACATAGTCCATAAGTAGAGATAAAGTAAAGCTGTTGCTTCCACACCACAAAGTACAAAGGGAACATGTGGTCACCAGATGTGATAAAATACAACCTCATGACCTCACTATCTTTGAGGTCCCTTTTACATGATACTCCCAATTCAGAGATTGAACAGTGGCTGACAAATATATTCTCATCCTTGCCCCTTTGCTATGACCATGTCTCTAGACACATGATAGTATCATCATTTTTCCTTTTAGTCCCAGACACTTGAAGCAGGACTCCAATTTACTACCTTAGTGAGATTTGTATGCTAGCAACAGTCATTATATGTTCAGTTTTCTTAAACTTGAAGAAAATAGATAACTTCATAAAAAATATATGTGATTCTCACCAACTATCACTTGGCTTTTCTACCTTTAGCTATTTGGGACTTTCAGGCCTATCCAGCTTCCTTGTACTAAGCCCGTGCCCAGCCCTAGCCTCTGTTCCTATATTTGTTGTACTTCAGAGCCCAGTTCTACTGTTCTTTCTGCCAGATTTAGCCAGTTTTACAAATGCAATTGTACATTTGAACCAGCTGAGTTTGGCTTGGTGATTGGCCCTGTGCAGAATCTACAATTTGGGTCAGACTTATGAAAAGTTTGGTGAATTTGGCAACATCTTTGAGGAGTGTGGACTGTCTTAAAACTCCAGAGAGAAATCTTCAGAATCTCAGACATTCCATCTTTTGTGGGCTTCCAGAAAAGGCCACCCTCAGCTGGCATGAGAGAAAGGGCTCATTTTCAAACTATTTAAGTCATGTTGTGACTAGAAGTTGAAGTCTGGTGCAAAAGTATGAGAACTGAAGAGATGATTTGCAGTGATCCTAGAATAAGCTGCTTCACTGTAATGTACAAAGGTGGGTTTACAGTCTGAGAAGATAATACTACTGCTGCAATATAATTCTATGGAAGAGTTTATTCAAATCAGTTGTGTACTTTAGAACAATTACCACTTTCCAATTTTGAGGAAAAAAGTAGACCTGGGTTAGTTTGTGGAGGAGACAATGACCTGCTCCTATTTACTGATAAAAAAGAATTTGTAGTTTCCAACATGAGATCTCTTTATACTTCTTCCTCTCATTGGTTTCGGTGGAAATGAGGCTTCAATTAGGATCTAAGTACTAAGGTCTAAGAATTTTTTTCCATCCCAGATTTTTAAAGAACCATAAAACAGCTTGAAAGAAAGCCTCAGTCACTCACCCTGAAACCTCCACTGAAAAATAAATAATTGAAACCATAGTTGAACATGATTAATGAAGATACATTATAATAATTTATTATAGTGTTTTTGGAGGGCTGTTTTTCCTCCATTTTTTCTCATCTGTCTCCTCTGTTACCTCTCTTACCACACTGGAGACTGAGCAAAATGCAGATGTTAAGAACATAAAGATATCAGAAAGTTAGTTTCGGGTGAGTTGGCAGTGACCACATTACACATCTCAGATTTTCTTTCCTTTCATGTGGCTTTTTTGTAGATTGGACAATAAATCTCCTATATGAAGTTAGTATATCCTGGTCCACATGTGTTTCAGTGGATAGAAGAGAATCACTGTGGACAGGTCTGCTGGGAACTTTTAGAACAAACTCAGGTATGGTTAGAAAGCCCTAGAATTTAGATGAACCTCTTTCAAATCTGAGAAATATAGTGTTTAAGATATTTAGAAAGTTTTAAAGAGGAGCTCTCCTTTTGTCAAATGACTACTATGTGCATTTTCATATAGAAAGCCTTATTAAGTAATGACAATTTATTAATTTTTGTTGAATTCACTTAAATATATTTCTGCTTTTGGGGAGTGACATTATCTTTTTAATATCACAGAAACATGCTGCACATTGCATTTGCAAATCCTTGATGATAAAAACAGTTAATTAAATGTAAGTCATCTAGATCAACCCTAAAAAAAAAAAAAACTGTGCTAATATGGAGTATTTCTTCTTTCAGTTGCCAAAGTTCTTGTCTGGAAAACAGTGTGTCTGCATTTTTTATCTCAATAATGCTTTAAGGCTTTGACTGCATGTTAGAATCAGCTAAGGACCTTTTGAAAATGCCCAGACTGTACCCCAAACCACTTAAATCAGAATATCAAGGCATGATGTGTAGGCGTCAGTACCTCTGGAGGCTCCCTACATTATTTCAATGTGCAGACAAGGTTAAGAGCATGAATGTAAAATGCAGACTGTTCTGGTCAAAGGAACAAGGATTTAGGATCAGCCAGTTTCTCAGTTTTCCACTCCATTTTCAACACTTCATTCATTTATTCAAAAACAGTTGATCATTTTGTAAAAAATAAAATGCCTAATTATTGTTAGAGTAATAAGGTCTGCTAATTAAAGTATTTTATAAATGCTGTGTTATGTGTATACAAAACAAATGTTGCTGTTAGTTCAATAAAATTATATTTTAAGTGTCCCACTGTGCTTAATGGTTAAATTATATGTGACATTCCTAAGGTTGACAGAGCCAAATAGACATCTCCCATCTACCTTTAAGTCTCTTTAACACTGTACACTTACTTTAGAGTCATTATATCAATTCTGCTTTGAATTATATGCAAGGAGTGACTGAAATATATATAGTAGAGGTCTAAATTTTAAAAATTTATTATAGTAAAAGATACACTGCCATTGGTCTCCCTCAAAACTACTTATCTCATTATTTTTGTCACTTTCTGAATCCATTATAAAAGTTTTCTTTTATGAGTGTTCTTATGAGGTGTTATAAAAAATATATAGTGAATGCTGTTGTCCAGTGCTATCCAAGAGAAAAACAAGCTCATAAAAACATTACACAGATGTAAACACTGTATGTCATAAACATTGGCTAAGAATAATAAAACAATAAGAATGTAAATAAGAATAGAGGATTTAGGGCTGGAGGGAGGGAGGCAGGTGGGGAGGGTGCTATAGCCTGCATCTATTTGTCCCCTCAAAGTCTCATCTACCCCTAAGTGGGGCTTTTGAGAGTGACTGACTGGGTCATGGGTGTGTGACACTGGATCATGGGTATATGATAATGGATTAATCCCCTGATTGGTTTAGCATAGTTCTTGATGTGAATAATGAATTTACTGAGTGTATGTGGCACCAACTGATAGGCTTGTAGCCTGGATAGAATAAAAAGGAAAAAAAGAGGGAAGGTTCACTGCTTCCATCCATGAACTCTGTCTTCTCTGCCATGCCAACCTGCCTGGGAACAAGTTGACTATGGACTGAAACCTCTATAAACTGTGAGCTAAAGTAAACCTTTCCTCCTTTGACTTTTATGTGTCCAGTATTTTGTCCCAGCAATGAGAAAAGAAATAAGAGAAAAGGGACAGGAGACTTTAAAAGGAAACAAGGTATGTTATGTACATGTACCTACTTCTCAAGATGAGTGTAAATTTCATACACCACAAACACATCCTAACAAAATCAAAATTAATTTTTTTGAAATTAGGGTGTGTCCTTATCCATCTTATTCACTAGATGTGGCACTGTGTGACTTTTGGTTGCCCCCCAAAGTAAAAAATGACCCTGAAAGGTAAACTTGATAGTAATTTGGGACATCAAGGCAGTCACAACAGCACAATTAAAGATCCTGATGAAAAGTGACTTCCAGAACTGCTTCAGAAAGTGACAAGAATGATGGAATAAGTGTTTATATAGTGTGAGGGAATATTTTGAGTGGGATTAATGGCAATGTGTCTTTTCCATAATAATCTTTCTAATTTAAACATGTTCCATATTTTTCTATTACATCTCACATATATTATCTTTCTCAGAGCATGAAAAACATTGTCTATCTATACATGCTAAGCTTCCTGAGAAAAGAACCTCTTTCTTGCTCATTCTGATATCCTGCTCTTACAATAACGCTTTTCTTCACAGTGCTATGGGCAGCCTGTTTTCTGAAAACGGTGTTAGAATTAGGTCATGTTGTGTTAGTTTATGGTATTTGGAATCAAAGATACACTATTGAAGGAATTATAAATTGTGTATTTATATGAGTGTGTGTGTGTGTGTCTGTGTGTCTGTCTGTTTCAAGCAAGGGAAAAAAGATTTTCTATTAAAGGAAAATGTGTTCAGTTGATTTTATTTCCTGGCTCATGGTACCTTGCAGTAGGCATTTTCCGGAGGGTTGTCAGAAGACTGGTCTTGTGGGTGGTCTGCTATACTGAATGCTGGATATTAGATCTCAGCTCCAGAGGCCCTCATCCTCCATAATGCCAGCAGACTGTACAGTCCATCAACGCCTAATTACTTCCTAGTAGTTTGAACCCACAATCTTTTCTGGTTTGGTACCAGAATCAACTTCAGAAAACACTGAAGAAAGAATGTCTGGAATTGGGAACCTGAATATGTGGCATTCTTTGGGGAAGTGATGGATCAGAGCATTGTTATGCACACTGTGCTTACAGATGACAACCTTGAGGAGAGGCTTTCTAACCTCATGGCATCAATTCTTGCTGAAACCTTTGATCTAATTGTTTTATTCTTTACAAACAACAAAAATGTGAAATGGAAACTCGTTAACTGTCAATGGACTGTACTTCTAACTTCTATCCTAAACTGTGCTTAAAGCTGAATCCTCCACAGAGATGAGCTATGACATATACTAAACAAACCAATAACAGCAAATCTAATCTAAGGATAAGAGATGTTTCTGCAAATAATATTTTAAAATAGAGGACATATTGTTTTAACAGTGATGAAATAACAACATCCATAGCTTTGGCCTGGTTTCAATCAATTTATGTTCATGTCAAACAGGACATAAAAATGACCATTTCAA
The DNA here is from genome assembly GCF_000276665.1 of Chinchilla lanigera. Lineage (NCBI taxonomy): Eukaryota > Metazoa > Chordata > Mammalia > Rodentia > Chinchillidae > Chinchilla > Chinchilla lanigera. Next base: position 18,758,832 of record NW_004955426.1, on the reverse strand, counting down.
ATTAAGGACTGTAAATGGGCATAAATTATTTTATTACAAAGAAATTGATCTCAATAAACATAACATCTTAATTAAGATTACTCCCACAACACCCATAAAAAGAAATGTTATGTAAATTTGTTTCATAGGCAGAAGCAGATGGCAGAAGCAGATGGAAACTTTCTCTTTTTCTACATTTTGGTTTCCTGTAGAGGGACTGGCTGGCTTTCACCTAATGTGTATTTTGTTTTTAATTCTGCTTAACAACAATCTGGGCATAGCAATTATGCTAAAGATATGTTGCCATTGCAAGATCTGAGATCTGAGTACTAACCAATATTAACCGTAGGTATATTTAAGCATCTTCCACTAAAACTAAGATCTTCATTTTTAATGGAAAAATTATATTTAGCTACAAATCATAGAGCTAATTTAAAGAACATGAATCCTGAGAACTTACAGTTAATGCTGATTATCCACAAGTTTTTAATTTAGTAAGTTTATAGGTACAACTTAGATTGACATAATGATCATATGCATCTGAGTTTGTACTTATGTGTAATATATCTTGTTTCTCTTTTTTTCCCAATCTCCTCCACTCCCTTCAACACTTCTTTTACTCCTTATTTACAAAATTTTGTTTCTATTTTATCCTTCTCTTATCATTTTTTCTTTTCCCTTCCTTTCTTTGCTTCTCCCCTTCCTCCCTCCCTAGTTCCCCTTTCATCTGATCCATTTCTTCCTATTTCACAATACCTATTATACACTTTGGTCCTTATTTATACTGTGGGTTTTTCACACCAGAGAAACAAAGCAATATTTACACATGTGTGACAAATTCATTTCACTTAAGATTTTATGGTTACAAGGTATATCGATTTACCTAGAAATATCTCAAGTTTAGCCTTTGTGGCTGAGTAGTACTCCACTGTAATAAAAAAACACATTTTTTTTATCCATTCCTCAGTTGATGAGAATTTGGGTTGCTTCCAAGATTTAGCTATTAAACTGTACTACTATAAATATGGGTGTGCATATATTACTGTGGTATGATTTTTTTTTTTATTCTTCTGGCAAAGTACCCAAAATGGGAATAGATGGTTCAAATGTGACTTCTAATCTTAGTTTTTTGAGGAATCTCCACACTGTTTAAACAGTGGTTGCACCAGTCTACATCCCCATCAATAGTGGAGAGGGTTCTTTTTTCTCTGCAGCCCCTCCAGCATTTGTTATTGGTTGATTCCTTGATGATAGCCATTCTTTCTGGCCTGAGATGGAATCAAGTGCATTGTTTCAATTTTCATCTCTCAAATGACCAATGATGTTGAACATTTTTCCATATATATATATTTGTTGTTTGTATTTCTTCCTCTGAGGAGTATGTAGTCATCTCAGATGCCCATTTATGCACTGGTGCTTTAAATTGGAGGTGTCTGATTTTTTTTTCAATTCTCTTTATGTTCTAGGTATTGGTCCCTTGTCTGAGGAACAATTAGCTAAATTTTTTTCCAACTCTGTGGGTTGTCTTTTCACTCTATTGGCAATTTCTTTTCCTATGCAAAAGCTTTTTCATGAGATGAGATCCCAGTTGTTGATTTGTTGTATTATTCCCCATGCAATTGTTACCTATGTTTTCTTCAGTCAGTTTAGTGTTACTGTTTCAATATTTTAATGCTTAATATTTGGTTTAATGTTTAATATTTGTGATCCATTTCTATTTCAGTTTAGTGCACAGTGAGAGACATGGGTCTAGTTTTAGTCTTCGGCATGTGGGAAGCCAGTTTCCAGTACCATTTATTAAAGAGGCTATCTTTCTTCCCATGAATGTGTTTGGCCCCTTCATCAAAGGTAATGTGGCTGCGTGTATTTGGAGTTGTTAATGGATCTTCTAATCTGTTCTATTGATCCTCCGGTTGGTTTTTTTGCCAGTACCATACTGTTTTTATCACAGTAGCTTTGTAGTATAATTACAAGTCTGAGATTGTGATGCCCCCTGCCTTGCCTTTGTTGCTGAGGATTGTTTTTGCTATTATAGGTCCAAATGAATTTTAGTAATGTTTTCTCTAGTTCTGTGATGTATGTTAATGGTATTTTGATTGGGATTGCATTAAATCTGTATAACAATTTTTAAAGTATGGTCATTCTTGCTATATTGGTTCTTCCTACCCAAGATCAAAAGATATATTTCCATTTTCTGATATCCTCTTCAATCTTCTTTTTCAGAGTACTGTGCTTTTGAATGTATAGATTTTTACTTCCTTTGTTAGATTAATTCCTAAGTATTTCATTTTTTTTCAATGCTATTGTGAAAGGTGTTGTTTTCTTAATTTCTCTTTCAGTGTATTTGTTGTTTTTGTACAGGAATGTTATTAATTTTTCAGTGTTGACTTGCATCCAACTATGCTACTGAATTCAACTATTAAATCTACAAGGCTTTTGGTGGAGTTTTTGGGGTCTTCTATCATATAGAGTATTATGTCATGTATCTATCATATACAGTATCATGTCATCCACAAACATTTTCCATTTTGAGATGTTAAACAGAGTAGGAGATATTAAAAAAGAAAGTATCTGAAACATCTATAATACAGATATCATTCAATAACTAATACTTGGGGTGTACTCAAAATCCAAAATCATTCCTCAACTAACTAGTTTTTGGTATATGACCATATCTGAGAATAGAAGAAATAAAAGCCTATTAAAGGAAGAAAGAATGTGAATGAATACTGTCCCATTTCCCATTCCCATATCACCACCTCTGCAAAGATCTATTCCTTCGCAATGGTTATCAGTCAGATATTCCCAAATTACAAACATTTCTGCATTGTCATAATGAATTTATCTCACCTTAACTATTTTTCCACTTTAATTTTAGAGTTGGGAATATATACACCTCTGTTCCTGGCTACTTCTAATTTTCTGCTGTCACTAAAATGTTGGATTATTAATCCATTTACAATAAAAAATGTAAAACACTTTGCAATAAAAGTTTGTTGGATCAAAAAGATCTTATTTCACCTCTGTGTAATGGAGAAACACCTGCACTTCAAAGGGTCAGTCTAACCAAGAAAGTTGAAGAACACCCAGCTTGACACTTTCACACAAAATATCTTTTAAAAATCACAGATTTTACAAAACAAAATACAATTAATGCTGTAGCTGATGAGTCACAAAACAAAATATAAGTCAGTAAAGACATCATTTTCTCTAAAGTTGTTGGAAAACTTATGAGAACATTTTTAATAGAAGTATTTTAATTTTGGTCTTTGGTCTTCCTCTAAATTTTACACTATACACTTTATAAACTCTCCTCTGCATATCTCCAGCTTCACTCACACTAGCAATGACTTAGGTAATTAGAAATGGAAAGACTCCCCTTTCTCTAAACTGATCTTTATAGTACTACAGAAATTTCCTTGGACTCCCACCCTATTCAGTAAGAGAGACTCTATAGTTCTCAGCATTCCATACCAGGAACTTTAGCAACATGACCAATCCATTTGACATGACTCTTCCCTTTCTATCTACTCTGTCATCTAGGTCATTATGAGGCATTGGGCTATAGCAACAACGTGCTGGATCCTATTTGCTACTGTAAAATCTCTTTTACTAGTGGAAGCTTCAAGCTGAGCCTCTATTTACATGAGGGCAAAATGTGGCTGATCAACAGATATTCTAATAGCATATTCTGGGAAAGTTAACCAGCCAAAAACACCACTAGATGTTCATTTTGTTCCTTCACTTAAAGAGAGAAAAGTAAATCACACCTTATATGTAATCCCATAAATGAGATTTCTTTGGTCAATTATGAGGTGTGTGCATTGGATTTTAATATGTTGATCTTTGACTTTGGTGGTTGAGATATTTTACAATCATCCGATCATCTGATTTCCTTCCAGTGTAATCATTTAATTAAGATATAAAAACTTAATGAAAGTAACATGGAAAGTATTAATATTAATATGTAGCATTTATTGAGTGCCAGCTCTACTCTAGGAATTGAACAAAGCACAAAATTAAAGTTCCTGCCAGTCAGCTTAGTGTACACCAGCCAAATTTTTAAGCAGTTATAATAATAATAAAAAAAGACCCAGTATGTATCTTTATAACCACTGCAGAATAAAATAGAACTAAAAGATTTGGTTACTTGCTTTCACCAAAATCCATTTTCAGTGATCTGTTTTATCCATACCTGCTTAGAAACACTATTTGGAGTATCTTTGCAAATATGCTAAGCTTCCTGTCAAATAGCATTTAAGATATATGAATAAGTAGCCCTTGCTAAGTAAAAACTAATTTTATCTTAAGAATTGACTAAAGGAGAGATTATGTCTCATTCCAATAAGTCTTTTGACATGAACAGTAAGATACTATATGCTCCTTAACCAAAATAAAATATGAGGAACAGACTGATTCTGGGTTCTGCAGTGATTTACTGGCCATGTATCTGCGAAGAGGGAAAGCCAAAAACTGCCCCTGATATACCTTCTGTACTTTCAAAGTCTCATCCTATCTCTTTTGTTCAATTTGTGGCCAAATGTACCCAAAGTCCACACAAGTAACAACAGTAACCAGGCAGTCTACATGTTCTATCTGCTTTTCTTCACTAGTCACTTCTTTTACTTGATATCTGCCCCCACAATTCATGGAAAACTTTCCATTCAAAGATCTCTGTAAAGTGAGCTCAAGGCCAGCCTGCACTGCATAGTGAGACCCTGTCTCAAAAATACAACAACAACAACAACAAGATCTCTCTAATAATAATTACCAAAGTAATTGGAACCACTTGATTCAGTCCTTGTCTCCATGCAGACTATGAAATAGGTGAGACTGCAATAGTGGATGCAGTTGAACACCTCCTCTTTTATTAATTTCTCTTTCCAAGGCTCTCTGACACTGAGCTCTTGGAATCTCTCTTGTCAGCTTCTTTCAGTCTCTATCTTCCTCTTTCTCCTTTTCTGCTGAATAAATGGAGACATTTTCATAGATTTGTTTTTGAGGTCATGTTCTCTTTCTCTTCAAAATTCTCTGAATTGTAGACTCAGCTAATGAATTTAACTGTGAGGTTTGGTCCATTCTCTCCATCATGTCCATCCTTACTGATTTGCCCTTGGTGCTGCTATTCTAGTTGTACTGGTCCTCTTGCCATTTCTTGGATTTGCCAAGCCTACTAACTCCTCAGAGGGTTGCTGTTCTTAGTGCTTTAGCTGCTCTTTTTCAAGTACCTGAGTGGCTCCACCTATTCATCTCCATCTTCTTTAGTTTTTTCAGATGTTCCCCCTTTTCTGTGGGGAACTAGTCATAAGGATCAGGCCCAGTTGACCTTCCCTGTGGACACAAAGGAGGAACAGCAAGCTGCCTGCCTCTTGATAATGCACTAGCAAGCTGGCACTTCGCAAGTTCCAAGAAAGGAGTCAACAACAGCTGAGATCTCATTTAGAGAAACACTTACCTGAGTACACTTTGCATATAATGAGAAATAGATGAAATTTCCATTAACCTAATTTCTTACTCCCTTGCCTAAGTTGAATAAAAGTGAGGCCAACCAGATGCTCAGGACACTTTGTCCAGCAGAGGCAAGAAAGCGAAAGCCACTCTTTTGAAATGATCTCTGTGTCTTTAATCTCTGTTTGCCCCGCAGCAGGCTGGGTTTCTGCACTTTCCCAGACCACTCCATGTAAAATAACTCCTATCCTCTATGCTTACATTCCTGTTTCACGGTCCTCTGTATATCTAACATAATTAGATACACCATACATTTTATTTTATTCATCATCTGCTTTCTCATTTTATAATGAATGTTATATAAATGCAAAGATCTTTAGTTTTTTTTTTTTCACTGATATATTCTCTGTGCTTAGAGTTATGCCTGGCACAAAGAAACAATCAGTAAGTATTTCTTGAATAAATAAAAATGAGTATTAGCAGAGTTATAAAGAAACCAAAAACTCTTTCCCAAACTTTCTAAATGAGATTTTCTTTCATCTCTCTTATGGGATGGCAGTAAGGCATTTTGTTGGGTCACCTTTCAAACTATGATATGAGGGCTTGTTGCAACATTTCTCCCAATTTCCCTTTTGAAAATAATGCTGAAGAAGACAGAAAAATCACACAGGGTATGACCTGAATCTAACTTTAGGGCTTTTGCCTGGAAAACTATTAGCAAGCACAATAAATTAGTTATAATCAGCTTCATAATAATCTTGACTTCAATTAAATTAATTACTCCACATCATCAGGCTCTGTTTGTATCATGTCAACATGGCCAAGCACAGCTTTTTGAGAAAGGAGAGTATGGAAGCCAAATAAGATTTTAAAATTCCATGGTTTGGGCAGGTAATTTTGCCAATAACCAAATAATATGCCACTACAAATCACAAGTGCTGTTATTTTTATTTTTTAGTATATTCATGTTGGACTCTTTTTAAGAACAAAGGTAGCTTTCCCATTTTTAATGTCCATGTGCCCATAAATCCCACTAACTTTTTAAAAGATCTTCAAAAATGTTCTAAAAAAGCTTCTCTGCTAAAAAAAACTCCATTTCTTCATTCCTCAGAAAATTTGTTCTTTACAAAAAATCAGAACTCTCTGAAATCTGTTTAATTTGTAGAACACTAGCTTGCTTTCAATAAAGCAAATGTCTGATTAAGTTCAAAGCAAACTCCTAAGGCACAATAGTGGACAGCATTTCAAAAAAGGCTTTATTTCAAAACACTTTTCTTAAGGAACATTTGTCTAGACATAACTTCTTTCTCTGCCTTGTGTAAAATTAATAGTTTTAAAAATCTGCAGATAGTTTCAAATAAAAACTTCAAAAGTGTTGAATAACTTAATAAAGATGCATTTCATTCCTGTTTTACCAAGTATGATTTGACAGTATTTCCAACAGTCAAGATGATTTCTACAATTAAGAATGCCACACTGTAGTAGTTAATGCTCTTTAAGACATTCATTGTACAAGCCATCTACTTAGGATTGAGAAAATAATATCATGCAAGTGTCCTCTGAGATAATTAATGAGGTAGAAAAATATTTTCTAATAGATACAACTTTTGAAGTCAAGGAAAAAATCTGAACCTCTCCTCTATCAGCAAATAAAATTGTTCACCCAATCAACAATTGTATGGAATAACATTGAGCTAAGTGAAGTGAGAACATATGTGGTGAAGAAAGTACACTCCTCGCTGAAACTCTCCACACTCTCTCAGACACTCTTAATATTTTATCTTATTTTGTCCTGAAATTATATCTGCCTCTGTCAGACAGATATAATTATCTCTATACAACCAAGTAGAAAACTCATTATAAGAGATTCAGGGACTTGTGGTCAAACCAGAATTTGAACCCAGGTCTTATGACTCCATGGTCACTATTTTTCCACAAAATAACACTACCCAATGAGTCTACCTAGTCATCTGCGATGTAGAAATAACACTTACAATCCTTGATTCAAAAACATTACTAGGAATTCTCTGAGATGCCACCTGTTCCACCTATATTCTGTCAGAAACTTCCCATAGAAATTCTTGCATTGTTCAGACCTACTCCAGAGCCTATGGCTGTGTAAAAAATTGCCAATGTATTATAACCACTGCATACAGAATTGCATAAAACAACCATTTGTTATGCTTATGGATTCTGCTGGTCAAGAATTTAAGGAATAGAATGATCTTGGTACATGATCTCAGGGTATCGGCTGGAAGGTTGAAAAATGGAATCTTTGGAAGTCTCTCTCATTTCTGTCTAAGATTGATGCTGACTATTGGCTTAAACCTTGGTTGAGGCTGTCAACCAGGCATGTGCATGTGACCTGAGCTTCCTCATTACATATTGCCTGAGTTCTACAGGCAAGACCAGCCTGAGAGAACAAGTCAGAATCAGAGTGGAACTCCTTTATAAACCTAGCCTTGGAATTCATTCAGTGTCACTTCTGCCACATTCTATTCATTAGAAGTGAAACATTAAGCCAACCCATACTGAAGGGAAGGAGAATTAGACTCCCCATTGTGGAAAGAATGTTGAAGAATCTACCAAAATGTTTCAAAATTACCAGTGTCCCTCCTTGTCTTTGAAGTGTTTTTGCTTTTAAAAGTCTGACTTGAAGACTGACCTCTTAAAACACTTTCTTTGTTGAAGAACTGCCCTTAAGGAGGGCCACTTTTCTCCTACGGGCAAGCATAGGAAGCCAGGATTGTCTGGGAGTTGATGTGGGAAAGCCCTTTCCACAGAATCAGACAAAACTGACACTCCCATCCTACAGGAGTAGAGTGATGCTATTTCAGTTACTTTCCTCATTGCTAAGACAAAATACCCAACACCCAAAGTTAAAAGAGGAGAGGTTTACTTAGCTCACAGTTTGTAGAGGTTTCAATCTATAGTTGGCTGGCTCTAAGGCAGGGTGGCATGGCAGAGGAGCAACCAGTTAAGGTGATAGAAGATACCAAAAGCAGCAAAAGAGGAGGGGAGAGCAAGCCTCTTTCCGTCCCTTATACTGTTTGCAGGCTACCTGTGCTAGGCTGAGTGTGAGTAGCACTCACACCCTAAATCTCAGCACTGGACCATGAGTCAATCACAAACTCTAGAAGTCCACCCTGATGACTGCATGAGGCTTTGGTGGGATATCCAGATACAAGCCATAACAGATGCTTTGCTTCCCTCCACCGCACTTTATTTAAATGCACACCTTGCTTGATTTATTTTCCTTCCTTGTCTTCTGGGAAAACTTCCTTCAGAAGTCTTTGTACATCAATTTTCTTCTCAGTCTCCTCTTCTGAGACACCCAACCTATGACAAGGCTGACTAGCACATCTGCAAAATGATGGTGATTTGTAAAAGCAAATCCTGGTGGAACAAACCACCCTATCCTTGGGCTGCCCTAACACAAGCATATGGTAGCTTATTCTAAAGTGTTTCAAGAAGATTTAGTATTACTGCACAGATTTTGACAATCACAAAATATTTGGAAGTACTTTAATTTTTAAGGTCTGAGATTCTTTTAATTGTTGAAAGGGTCACTTCTATTAAGCCTAATTCGCTATTTTCTAAGGACATATTCCATTAGTAACAGACCTTCAGGTTCCTCTTAAGAAATAAATTGGGCATTTTCCCAGTAATTGCATTTTTGTGTTATTTGTGCATCAAAGCAGTGAAAAATGTTTTCACTAGAGTTCCCTTAGAGAAAAATAGTATATGTGAAGATAGAGATATGGTCATAAGAAGTGAAGGAAAGCTTAGAGAAAGGACAGTACAAAGATAGGAGAAAGATCGAGAGGAAAAGGAGAAGAAAGAGGAGAAAAAGTAGAAGGAATGATGACAGAAGATAGGAAGGAAAAGGAAGATAGAAAATTTTCAGTGAGATCCCTCTCTTGACGTCAGAATTATCCATTAAGTCTACACAGGACAGTTGGTGTGTGAGTTTCTGTGCAGAAGCAGGGATGAAGAAAAGTTTTGCAACAAATGTAAGATTCTAAATCTATCTGACCACCATGGATTCTGGAATGAAAACAAAAGATCCACTAGATATCTGCCAGTCATTTGCACACGTCTGGAGATGCTACTGAGCATTTCATGAAATGGGGACACTGACACCCTCTGTAAAGTCAGGCTGGGGGCAGCATCTGAGTTACATTTTCTTTTTCCACAGTGAAAGAATGAGAACCAAAAGCCTCATCATCACTGGAACTTCCACCAAATAGCCTGGAAAAACAGTAAACTTTCTACTCTGCCTTATGAAGCTAGCTTAGTCTGAGTGTCTTTCATTAGAGATAACTTGTATCATTGCACAGAACACTGAAACACCAATTATTTTTAGTTTTTTCCCTTTGTAATCTTTAAATTTTTCCCTTTTATTTAATTGTGAATAAAATACAATTATTGTAGATCCCTGGTTTATATCCTTTGTTCATTATTTACTTGGGCTGTTCATCTATGCTTCTACATTTAATAAATTAGTCCTTGGTCACATCTATCCGAAATTTTCTATTTGCTGTTTATCTCTTTATTGTATGTATGAAATATGTATGTACATTTCCCTACAAAAATTTACTTTTTTCATGTGTTCAAATTCATTAATTTGCTTTATGAATTTTTAAGTTCTCATTCTACCTAGAAAGGTTGATCTTACTCTAAAAAATGGAATATTCTCCAAATTTCTTTCTCATGTTTATTTTTAATTTGTAAACAACATATCAAGGCTCTTCCATATAGACAGCTCTTCTATCACTTATAGAATAATTCATTTTTGTACTCACTGGTCATAATAAGTACCTACGAGTTAAGTAAAAATATTTAAATAACTTAAATTTTAAAAAGAATATATGTCTCTTGGGCTGGGGATTTAGCTCAGCGGCAAAAGCGCCTGCCTGGCAAGCGCAAGGTCATGAGTTCGGTTCCCGGTACCGGAGAAAAACCAAAAAAAAAGAATATATGTCTCTCCTGCAATGAAGGATCGAAGGTAGGATCTGCACAGTGACTACTCCTCAGCTCCTCACAGACTAATTAGTGGCTCAATGATCCACTAGTTCTAAAATATGGTGCATTTTCATTCAAAGTAGATATGGACAAAATGGGGTACTATTTATTCCAAGTCATTCATGTCTATCCCAAGCAATGGGCTAAAGGGTAGGATGAAAAGGAAGACATTGAAAAGGTATTGCATGATTAAGGTTTGCTGGAGCAACAGAATGAGTAAAAAATGTACATATAATTACAGAAAAGTATTTATTGGTGGGCTTACAGGATCAGAGGCTGGAGAGTCCACAGTACCCATCTACACACTGGAGAGCCAGAGGATCCAATCACTGCTCCACCCAAGAAGATGGAAGCTGCAGAGCCAGAGGGTTTGGAAGCTGCAGAGCAAAGATGCAGCAACAGTCAAAAGTCAAAGCCTGGAAGCTCACTGTAGAGTCACTGGTGTAAATCTGCACTGGAAGGCAGAAGAATCCAGAGACCGATGTCCCAAGACAGTGGCAGCAACATATACATCTGGTCAAGAGTGCAGCTGTTCAAAAATGCGCACACTTGCTTTTTAACTCTTTTTATCACAGCCACATAATGGGATGAACAGTTGGGGTGACTCTCCACCCCTCAGCTTGCCTGTCCACGTGCCAGTCATCTCTGGTAGCACCCCACAAACACAGAATTGTGCTTTACTATCCTTCTCAGCATTTCTTGCTCTAAGCATTTCTTGCTCAAGTCAAGCTAACATAATTAACAGTCACAATTCACCCCATGTCAACATGGATACAGCCATCCTGTGTAAAAATGGAAATGCACTAATTTCTTTTTAAGAATGGAAGGAAATGATTGCCGGTACCAAAAACAAAAAAAAAGAATGGAAGGAAAATTTTTTCTTTGGATAATGCATATTCTTCTCCCTATAGTCTGTAACTTATATATTATGAATAAATTTAACAATACTTAAATGCAGATATTAACTCATCAATGTTATGTTACAAATATATCTGCCTAATATATGTGTATATATGCACAAGCATATTAACAAGATAGGAAAGAAGTACTCGTGAGAACTACACTCCTTTCTGTAGCCAGTTGTATCTGGTATGTGTAACTACACTTTTCTACAACCCATTCTGCACTCCCTCAGCCTTCAGCAAGCACTTCAATGGGTCTTGTTTCTTTACCTGGTAGGGTAATCCACACCTTCATTCCTGAAGGTTCTGGGTCATTTGACATTGTGGCGGATTGACCACTGGTGGTCAACTTGTAACACCCAGCTGAACTGAGCCAGTGTGGTGCTGGGTGTGGGAGGCTCCTGAGGATTGTTCCCTGCAACATAAGAGGCAGAGCTGTAGAAGAAGAGGAGAAGCTGTTGGGGGTTGTTAGAAGCTGTTAGGGAGCTGCATGTTCTCTTGGGTTATTCTACTGGAGGACTTTGTCATGCTGGCTTTCTTGATGAACTTGGTTGTTCTCATCAGAGGAGGAGCTCAGGATCTCACTGTCACTGAGAATGCCTATGGTTCACTTTGGGGGAGCTCTGGTCTTCATTTTGAGCATTGCTTCCTGGCTCCGGAGGGGAAGATGGTGCACTGCTCAGTCTACAGGAGGAGCTTGTCATGTTCGCTTTATTGGTGGGCACTTGGCATTCCTCATCATCGAAGGAGCTGGGGACCTCACTGTTGCTGAGGACGGCTGTCGTACTTTTTGGGAGAGCTCTGATTCTTACTTTGAGCATTTCTTCCTGGCTCCAGTTCAGGTCCTTCACCCTGCTAGCACAAATCCTTTGTCCTGCTGGTACAGACTTTCTAGCTTCCACCACGGACCATTGGGCCTTTCCAGTGAAGATCTGTGAAACAGGCCTGCATGAGAAATTGTCATGGGCTCTAGGCCTCCAGTTGGACTCATGGGAGACATTGTTATGGGCTCCAGGTCTTCATCTGGACTCATGCAGGACATTATTGTGGGATCCAGGCCCTCAGCTGGATTCTTTGGGCTTTAGTGTGTGGACAGATTTCCTGCACTCTCTTTTTGCATAAGATTCTTTGGGTGACTATTATAAATAATCTTATAATTAAGTGTCCTGTATTGTATTGTTCCCCTTGCAAAACCCCAAACTATAACAGACATTCTGCTGGAATTAAATTGTTGCACCTTTTTTTTAACTTAATAACAAGGCATGGTAATATTAGGAGACAGCCTAAAGGAATTCATATACTCCAAATATATTATTCGTTACTTTCCTTATAGAATAGTAAGCTAATCTCTCCTTGGTAGTTTGGACCAATCCCCCTTACCCCCACTAACACAGCAACACTGTACTTCTTTATTCAGCTTATTGTTTCAGAGACATGAGGAGACAAAAATTATTAGAAGTCTTAACTTCTAGTTCAGTGGGTTAATTATCATGCTCACTGATAGAAGCCTCCCGCTCTCCTGAACTACAGCTTCTAGTCTAACACAAAATAAGGTCAAGGAAACAGGAAGCAAAAATTTTTTCTAGTGTCTCGCTAGAAGTAACATACCACTCCCATTTTAAGCCCTTGATCGTATGAATCCTGGCTATTGGAGAAATGGTACCATATATTTAACACTGATTCATAGCATATACACCTTTCTGAAGAAGCTTACCCCAGCCTTGCCAGGCATTGCCACCTAGCTACTGCTGTAACCGCATCTTCAAAAGGGCATCCCATCATTCTATAAATCTAACTGATTCTGGATGATGAAAAAGATGGTAAGATCTATGAATTCCATGTAGTACTTCTTTGGCTGTGAAGTATGTTCCTTGATTAGCAGCATCACTGTATGGGACACTGGGACAGTGGATGAGGCATTCATAAGTTCATGGATGGTACTTTGGTCAGAAGTATTATGTACTGGAAAATATGTATCTATTTCATTATAGATAAAATGCCCCTTCTGTAACAGAAGTGTTCTACTACAATTAACCTACCTCCAAGTTGCAGGCTGATCACTCCAGGGAATGGTGCACTATCAGCAGTTCGGTGTTGGTCTCTGTTGCTAGGAGACTGGGTGCTCAGCAGTGGTTGGCAGTCAGGTCAGCCTTGGTGAGAAGTCCATGTTTCTGAGACCATCCATAACTTGCACCAACTGTTCACTTTCAAGTGATATCTGCACAATGTGCAGAACCATCCCTTAAACCAGGCCTAGTCTTTCCTTTCTCAGTCAAAAGGCCATAGTTTATACCCCACTAGGACACAGGTGTATGCTAAATGACAGAAGACAAGATAGCAGGACTAGGAACCCTGGGCATTTGGGCCACTTCTTCATGTCACTTGCTTATGCTTTCAGGACTGGCTCAGGTCTGACCACATGTATACCACTTCCATCTGATGATGGACTGTTGCTGTGCACATCCAACTTTATGATTAGGTGAGTCAGCACCCAGTACATGATAGGCAGCTCAGTTTCCATGGTAACTAGGTGCAATGGTTAATACCAGTAGTAGGTCAAAGGAGAGCAGTTGTCTGCAGATGATAGAGTATTATCCCAAAACTGTAAGGGCTTCTCCTGTGATTGACTTCTGGGGGCTCTGCTAGAGGCTTTAAACAGTATGTCTATCTCCTACTGACATTTCAAGTACTATTGCCTCTGCTGGATCATATGGCCTAAATGACAGATCCTCCCACACAGCAGTCTGGACCTGTTTCACAGCTTTCTCAAAACTGGCAACTTTCTGAATCACTCAGTAAGTGGGCCAGAGTAACATACCACCCACGTGAGGAGTATGCTGCCTTCAAATTCTAAATAGGCCTACTGGGTGTTGTGCCTCTTTCTTGGTTGTAGAAAAGGCCAGATCCAACAACTTATCCTTTACCTTAGAAGCGATATCTCCACATGGCCTGTACCACTGGACTTCTAGAAACCTCACTGAGATAAAGGACCTTTAAATTTTAGTTGGATGTATTTCCCATCTTCTGACACACAAATGTTTTACAAACAATCTCAGGGTGATACTTTTTCCTCACTTTCTCCAATGAGGACAATGTTATCAAGATAATGGACCAGTGTGATACCTTCTGGAGAACTGTGATGAAGATCCCTGGGAACTAAGTTGTGACACAGGGATGGAGAGTTGATATACCCCTGAGGTAAGATGGTGAAAGTATATTGTAGGCTTTTCCAACTGAAAGCAAATTGTTTTTTGTCATTTGCCACATCAATAGCCACATACAAGGTACCAGAAGATGTGTTAATTTTCTTAAGCAAGAAAACCACATCTGATTCCAGCAGCCACAATTGGAGTCACCACTCAATTAATCTTGTCATAATCTACCATAATGTGCCATGATCCACTGTCTTCTGCTGAAGCCAAATAGAAGAGTTAAATGGGGATGTTATGGGAACCACCACCCCCACAACTTTCAAATCCTTGATGGTGATACTCATCTCTGCAATCCCCCCAGTGAATTATTTTTTACTTACTACTTTCCTAAATGAAGACAACTCTAATAGCTTCCATTTGTCCTTTATCACAATAACAGCCCTCAGTCCACAGGTTAGGAAAACAATATGGAGGTTCTGCCGAGTACTGAGTATATCTACTCCAATTATGCATTCTGGAATGGGAAAATTGCCACAGGAGCAGTGCAAAGACAAACTGGACCCATTTTGAGTCAGGCCTTGGCTAAAACCCCACTGATCATTTGACCACCATAGGCCCCTACTCTTACTGCAGTACCACAATGGTGTTTTGAATATCTGGAGACATTGTTCGTCCAGAACTAGTGTCTGGGAGTTCCCCAGATGTTCGATCATTTTCTTTTCTCCAGTGTCTGGTCTCCAGACCAGGATAAAAGGCCATAGATCCTTTGGGAGAAGGAGTGGAGGAGGAATAACAGTATAATTTTTTGGTTATCAAAGGAGACCAGGTCCCCCCTTTATTCAAAAATTTCTGGATCTGTAAACTGGCTCAAATCTGTAAATAGGTTGAGAGACCATGATTCTCTGCTTCTAAAATTCAAGATATATATCTATTCATTTGCTCTGAAACTTTTCTGTTTATATACATCAAAAAAAATTAATAGGCTTCCTATTTTACTTCTGGGAACACAATGATTAATTAGCCAACACCATAACTGGCACGAAACAGACCATCCTGATCATTGTTTTGCTTTCACTGTCCATTAGGGTAAGTATACACACCTGCCTTTGATAACTGAGGGCTGCTACTTGGCCCCTTGTCACATTTAAATTTCCCAGTTGAGTGACTGTGCTCCCCGATGCAAGCTCTGGCTACAAAGAAGAGCAGAGCTGAGCTCTTCAAGAATGCTGGTGCTCCCCTCACAAATCTTTTTCTTAGGGTATTAGTGAAATGTACATTTTCTGGACCCTTCCCTGGGGAAGAGTACACTTTACTTGGCAAATTCATTCCAGTATTCCCATTTCCCTGAGCTGTTGAATAAGCTCAGCAATAGTGAACCAAGGAATATTAGGCATCTCCAGCTCATTCACTGTGGTTATCTTCTGATCAATATTACAGTCAACCAACCAAATAAACTTTTAGCACCTTTTAAGTCCACAAGCTGTGACATTAAACTGAGAATCTCTGCTTAATCAGCCCAGATCAAGAAATTCACTCTGATCCAGGCTTATGTTTTTCCACCATTATCCCACACCCTTAAAATTCATTCCCAGACATCATCTGTAGAAAACTCAGGAAGTTCTTGGGAGTGTAATATACTTCTTCATGGGCCTTGCCTTTTTCCCTGTCTTTAGGAACCTTCTAAGGTTTGAGCCTAGTTATAAGGTGAGAGGCAAAAGGGGGTGGTTAGAGTGGTTCCTGCAGAGTATTGGCATTGTCTTGCTTGGTAACTGCAGCAGGGATGGCTGTTACTGTTTCCATAGGCAATGCAGGATTGGTTTTCTCAGACAGGGTGGAGAGGCATCAACACAGGGGTCAAAGGTAAGAATGCTTCTGCCACTTTGGGTGGGGACATCTTTCCACTGGCAAATAATTTCATCAGAATTTAAGAGTTCAGTGTCCCCAGCATCATCAGGTTCCTCCCAAACATCTCCATCCCAACTTCAAGGCTAAGCACTGTAATTCAGCCTATCAATGGTAAGGGTTTGTGCTAGGTTTTTGTCAACTTCAGCCCTATAGTTACAGGAGAAAAGATCACCTTCAGGACATATTTAGAAGCCTTCAGATTGTTTAAGAGGGTTTGGAGCTGAGAATTTGAATCTTTGAGCTCATTATTTTTCTTTATTACTTTGCCAAGAGATTCAAAGAGCAACTAGCCATCTCCCAAAAATGTTCAAACCCATCATGTATAGAGTCACTAAATTCCTGCATCTCATAAGTGGTACACTGAGATAATAAAATGTATCCGTGCTACATGTTATTTTGAACAATTCACACCGTGGATTATCAGCACTCTCTACATTATCAGACGGAGAGACCATGTCTTATGTCTTTATGTCTTATCAAATTAGAGAGCCAACTCTAGGAAACACTAAACCGATTAGAGAAAATCACCCTTTCAATTTTGTTTCTCTAGAACTGCTCCCAGTATAGATATCTTTATTAGTGTCCTATAAAGGAACAAAATCAATGGAAAATATATGTACAATTATGAAATTATACATAATGCATACTTCCCATAGATAAGCTTGCAGGATGAGAGGGAAGAAGAGTCTACCTTGGCCATCTACACACTGGAGAATTAGAGGAACCTAAAGCTACTCCACCAAGAGCATGGAAGCTAAGGAATGAGAATGCAGTACCAGTCCAAGGTGTAAGGCCCAAGGGTTCACTATAGAGTCACTGGTGCAAGTCTGCATTGAAAGGCTAAAGATACTGTTGTATTAGTCAGCTTCACATTCAGTGCAGTGAACTATCTGAGATAATTAACTTACTGTTTTGGTCTTCTAATAAGGCACTAGATGATAATGGAATGAGTACTACTATCGAAACAGTAACCAGGTAAATTGGACAAGATTGAAACTAGAGACCCACAATTCCCTCCAGAGGCATATTTCCCATGATATAAGTCTACACAAGGCTGAACCTCACAAAGGTCTTATCACATTCTAATAGAGCAACCCAGGAGACTAAGGCTTTAAGACATGATTCTTTGGGATACATTCATCCAATCATAGAAAAACAAGAATATCAACTTCCAAGCTATTTAACCTGTTGGAATTTAAAGCAGAAGTTGGTTTCTGTCTAAAAAAAATCTTTTAAATGCACAAAGAATATATTCTAGTATATTTATCCATATGTGGTTGTTAAGCTTAATTGTGTCAAGTTGACTGACTTAGAGTCATCTAAAAAATTAGTAAGGAACACTTCAGGGTGTGTCTGGGTGGGGTCCCTGGCCCCTTCCTCTCTGGTGCTGTCCCCATGCTCTCTTTCCCAGCTGCCATGAACTAAGCATCTTTGCTTCTCCATGTCCTTCTGTCATGATGTTCCTGTCTTGGAGTCAACTGGCTATGGACTGAATCCCCTGACATTGTAAGCCAAATTAAACCTCTCTTCCTTTCAGTTGTGGGTATGGGGCATTGTGTTCCAGAAATAGGAAATTCGACTAATACAGAAAATTTGTACCAGGTCTGGGGTCATTGCTATGACTGTTCCTAATCATGCGGTTCAGAAGTCTGTGAAACTGGCTTGCAGGAGTTTGGAAAGGCTTGGATATGCAAGCTAGAGAAACCCTAGAATGTTGTGACTTCTCCAGTCGAGTGAATGCACCAGTTGAGTTCCACAAAGTCTTTGGATATATGAAAACAACCACTACTTAACTTACCATTCCTCAGTCATTTGCTCTTGCACCCTCCTCACTGTGGTTATGTTGAAAAAATACTCAAAATTTAGAAGTTCTCACAATCAATGTGATGCTTTCAAGCTTCTTTGGGGAAAGCATCCACTGGTTGGGGAGTGATATTTTCCTTTTATTCTTAACTTTTGTTTTGCCAAATATTCATCACAGACAGTTAGTTATGGATACTTTTTCCTGAGATATTTCCCTCTTGTTCCTCTAAGCTGGAAAAAAAGTGACTATTTCTAGTTTTTCCAGTTTCTCACTATCCTAATCTTCAGTCCTCTTCCATAGGCTATCAGGAGACTTTCCAAGATCTTCTCCACTCACTTTCTTCCTCATGGTACAGTACTATAGGAGTATAGCTTCTGCTCAGTCTCTCTGCCTCTCTCTGCCCCTCTGTCTCTCTCTCTCCCTCTGCCTCTCCCTCTCTCTCCCCATTTGGAAGGAAAAGGTGATAGTAAAGACACTTTGCATTATTCTTAAAAATCTTCATTATCTGAAGATACTTTTTAAAACTTAGGATTCATGGTTCTATCTTACTTGTAAGACTGTTACTTTCCTGTCTTTTTTTCTTTTACTTCTTATTTTAATTAGTTTAGATTCAGAGAAGTTGGTTTATATCATGCAGTACTTTGTCTTATTTCTTCTAAGTCCTTTAATGTAGTTCAGTTTCTGGTGGTGATCACTGTTTCCTAGAGGAGAATTGCCGTGAATATGAGCATAGTGAACACACACTTCAAAGCAAGTTATTTTCCAGCATGGGAATCTGGATAATTGAAACAGAAGCTAATTGAAATCCACTCATGCATAGAAGGTACTGAGTGAATTTTACTGATTACTATGAATTCCTTCTTTGATTAAATTTGTTACAGTTTTTAGTGATTGAGCTAAATTTATCATAAACACAGATTGAAACATGTGATGGTCAGTAAAGACTAAAGAGAAGACTGTGTAATTCGCAGGAAGACTAAAGGGAAGAGGTGTATAATTCACACCACTGTAGGCTTCACTCCTGTCCCTGTCCAAACCCATATCCACATATATGAAATCTGAACTGCGTCTTTGAAATGACAATTTTCCCCAAAAAACATTCCATCTTGAAGGTGAATTATCTCTAAAATAGCCATGTCGGGGTTGAATCAAGGCAAAACTATGGGCTAGAGTTCATGATCTGAGCCTCTTTAATCCTGTGTTCCTTGGATAACGAGCCTCAAGGTCCCTACAGCCCTTCTATGCCCCTTGGCAAAGCAGTTCTCAAATTCTTTTATCACACTGAGGAATAATTAACTGATGAGGGACCTCACCCAGGCATAAATTCTTAAGCAAAAGAGTTTGAATGGTGAAACGTGGAATTTTAGGTTTCATCAAGCTTGTAAAGGAAGGATTTCTTTTTACTTTGGGGCCCCTTGAACCCCTAAAATTTCATTACTTGGTTAATGTTTATTGTATTCTCTGTGTAAAAAAATTCCGCGGTGGGTTTTCCACTCTGCTGAAACAGACAAACTTTTTGATCCCTTTCAGCAAATAGCTTATTGATGTTTGCTTAATACTCTAGGGGGAAAAGATCAGAAAGATTTTCCAACAACTTTATTATTTTATCAGTTTTGGTCTCCAAGTTATGTAAAGCTTTACATACCTTAGTGTTTTTTAAGATCCTAAACATTAAAATCTTACTACTTCAGGTGGGAAATACAGCCAGTGACTTTCTTTGAACGTTTTCCAAGAATAGATAAAACATGTAGAATTCTCCCATCACTCAACTCCTGGAAAACTTTTCATTTTCTTACAGTTCTTGAACTCTAACCTGCAACTCTGCCTCAGATTTCAGCAGAGCTGTCATGTATGGTTTTGAGACAGGGACTTAAAACCTGCTCTTCATTTAGACCTACAGGCATTCAATGGATGAATAAAAGCAGAATAAAGCTTGGCATCTCTCCATTTATTTTATATCTGTCTCTTTTATCACCTTAAAATTTGGATCAAATCTTGCTCAGCTTTGCCTGTAAACACATTAGTCACTGTCTAAAGTTGGTTTATTAGTCCTAAATTGATCTAACCCATTTCATCCTTCTTTAAGACTGAGGAAACCAAGAGGAACATACATTGTTTCAGAAACATTCAACTGCTAGTTTTTACAAAGTCCTGTTCCAGGCCTTCCCAAGTCAGCACCTAACAGACTCCAGCCACTGCTCTAAAACCCCAGTCACCTTAAATTTCAGCAAAGCCTCTTCAGACAAATCCCTCCACGATGAGATCACCCCACTGCAGGAGAACAATTACCCAGACAGGACCTGAGGCTCCTGTCTAGTAGAAACGATCGTTTCATGGGAGTCACATTTCTTCCTCAAGTGATAACTTCTCCTGAGCCACCTTGCAAAACCAGAACAGAGAGCATGATCAACCAGACCTTAGCCCACACCAGCAACTCCATAAAAGCTGGCCATGTCCTTTGTTAATGGTCTAATTTTCTCTAACAGTGGCATGTCTCCTTCAGCTCTTCTCTTCAAGCTGAGGTCTCATCCCCATTTTCTCTCCCTTTTCCATTAAAACTTTTAGCTATAATTTTGTGCTCTTTAATTTCTGTTACTATTGAAGCAAAAGTGTCCTCATGCCCACTACCAGTTTGTTCTCTGGATAAACTCTGGCCCTGTGAAACTTCAGACAATATATTGATGATGTTTTTATGAAAAAGGCCCCTTTTCTGTGGTTCTTCTTTCCTCCTTCTTCCAAGGAGGTCTGTAGAATCCAATAAACTTGTTTCTAACAAAAGGGCTCAAACACTGCTACATTTCAGACTCAAAGTATCTTGTTGATATCCTAATATGGATGTATAAAAAAATCTGATTCCAACTTGGGAGCACTTACACATCCCTATGCTAAGAGCTGTAAAATAGCACTATGAGGAAGTAAAAAGGTAGACTTCTTACAGGCTGTGGAACGTTGGTATAATTTGCTTTAATTTGCAATAATCTTTGTTCTTTAATTTCTATTACTATTGAGACAAAAATGTCCTGTTTTGGTCCTACAAGTGTGTCAGAATCATAGATATCTCATTTTCATGAGTATGGAGGTGCAAACAGGAAAAGGAGATAATAAATAAAATGCATCAGATAGTGTTAAGTACTGCCTTAGTTATTTTCTTGTTGCTGAGACAAAATACCCAGCACATACAGTTTAAGGAAGGAGAGGTTTGTTTTGGCTCACAGTTTGTAGGAAGTTTCAGTCCATAGTTGGCCAGCTCCAAGGCAGAGCAGCATGGCAGGGAGGTGTGGCAGAGGAGAAACAGCTCATGGCATGGGAACAGGAAGCAGAGAGAAGGTAAAGGGAAGATCAGGGAAGAGATAAATCCTCACAGGTCACTCCCCCAATGACTCACCTCCTCCAACCAGGTTTCACCTCTCAATGTCACATTTAGCTGCAAACTCATTAGTGGATTCGTCCATTGATGAGTATCATGCTGTCACAATCACCTCCCAAAAGCCCCACTTATGAGTGCATGAGGGTTTGGGGGACATCTAGTTATAAACCATGATAAGTACTATAGGAAAAAATGAAATAGAAAAATACATTGGAAATGTTTGGGTGAGGGATAGATATATTTTAATATGAAATACAGCGGGCTTCCTATCAGAAGGTGACATTTGAGCAAAACTTTGAAGTAGACTTAGAACTGAACCATGCAACTATTTATGGAAAAGTATACCAACTAGAATAATACCAAAAATAGCAGAAGAAAACTATACTTATAAGAATGTATGGTTTGTTTTAAATACAGAAAATAATTTAGGGTGAGAAACAATAAGAGAGGGTAATAACAGGCAATGATGCTGAAGAGCTAAGAGGATGGATTTAGATTTAGATTCTTAAGGTCATTGTAAGAACTTGACTTTCTGTAGTTTGAATGAAATGGTAGATTATTAAACATTCTGCATAGAAGCTCACCATGATCTGACCTGAGCTTTTTTATCCAGCATAATATCCCAGAAAGTGATGGTTTGGATGCCGATTGTGGTAGTAGTATTGAAGACAGAGAGATGTGGTAGGGTACCAGGTGTGTGTTAAAGGAGAGTCAACAAGAGTTGCTGAAGAGGAGGATGCTAATCACAAAGGGAAAGAGGAGTTAGGGATGTCTGTAAGATTTCTGTCCTACAACTAGTCAGAGATGGGTAACAACTGCGATGAAGAGGATCAGGGGAGGAACTAAACCTGGACAGTGATCAGGGACTCAATTAGGAGTTAACTAGTAGGAAACTGAAATTCAAGCCTGGATATAAAAACCTAGCAATTGTCAGCATGTAGTATTTTCAGAGAAGAAAAGGGTTCCAGGCCCTCCAGATATCATCGTCCAGGCTTCTTTACCCTCTGGCTTGTTGTTGGTTTTGCCCACGGAGCACTTACATGAGAACAGAGAGAAGAAAAAAGTAGGGTCCTTGTCATTTCCCTGGTTCTGGTCACTGCTTAATAGGAGTGATGGGGTGACAACTGTTTCCAGCTGGGAGCAAGCCTGGTTGCTTCAGCATCTCGCACTGATTCTCTTGACCTGACTCTTCACCTGCCTCCTGCTGGAGCCTTACGACAGAATAGTAGATTTGGTAAAAACAGAGGGAAGGCAATGTAGCACTTGAATCCTGAGGCCAAATCTATTGTCATTTAGTGATTAGTGGATAATTGACAATTATAATAACTTCTTACCATTAGTGAAGTTATTATTTTACCATAAATGAATTTGTCTCATTTTATTCCATCTTATAGTCAAATACGTTAGGTAATATTCACAAGTAGGCAGCAGGTTAGCCTTTTTACATGATTTTGGAAAAGTCATGTCAACTTCTTCAATTTCAGTTTCTGGATAATTTAAGAGGACATGGCACCTACTGTCTCTTACATAATAAAATTTTAAATGGTGAGTTACTACTTCCTTCAAGGACTTTGAAGGAAGGAATTAGAGAAGCTCAGAGGCTCATTGCCTGCCTGAAATTATTCTGGAGGTACAAACTGGTACCTAAAACCCACCACGGCTACGAGGTCTAGAAGAGACAGGAATGAACAAGCGAAGTTTGTCAGTACCTGCAATGCCAACGTGCATGTCATTTCAAGCTGTTTACGCTAATTTCCTTCTGTTAGGATGGATTCTTTCCGTTGAAGTCACATGACTAGAGGTAGAAAAGAATCTAAAGACTTTGCAATGACAGTCTAAATATTGACAGTTACCAGCGTGTTTCCCCCAGGTCTCCTTGCTGAAAGCTACATCTAGGAATGATACACAATCTCGCGGGCCAGAGTTTGGCGGCTGAGTCTCTCTGGATCTCTGGCCTTCAGCACCCGGAGGATAATTCTTAAATCTACAAACTGTCTCGTGCAACATTTTTTTCCCTCCTCCTCAAATAATATCCAATTACTGAGTGCTGTGCTGGGAGAGCCTAGGGAAATGCTAGAAGGAAATGCAGCTGAGAGCCACTGTGGTTTGACAGCTCTCCAGCTACTTTGAAAATATTTTGGCAAAAACAAGATTTCAAGTAAAACTGTTTCTTTTGGTAACATACCCAAAACTGCAGGTTTTACATTTTTCAAGACTATGATTTGGGCCAAATGGAGAAACAGAGGGGAAAAAAAGAAAAGAAAAAAGTAAAAGGTTTTTTTTGAGGGAAGAAGATAGAATCTAAGGAAAAAGAACACTTCACATGAATTATAAGAATGAGGGTAAGAGGAAAACATATGGACTCATATCTAACATTCTCTCTGCACTTTTTTACTGAGGAATTTAACCCTGTCAAAGCATAACATTCTCTTCTGCCCCAAGATAGCCTGGAAAGGAGCCTCTGGGGATGATCAGGCTAGGATTTCTGTTATTGCTGATTATAAGATGATCAGTAGCAACAGAGGAGGGTCATACCACATAAGTGCTTTATTTCAGGCCATCCTACCTGTAACAGATATACCAGAGAAGAAAGTAATCGGTATTCATCACAACCCTTAGTTGGCCCTTAGAGAATATGCCTATCTTTTCTTGATTTATCTCTTTCCTGATGTATCCATGCATGAAGTCCCTCATTTCTTGAAATTGTCAGACTCTTATGCCATTTGTAGAAACTAGTAACTCTGCACAGAATACTTGGCATGTAGCTTCCGTCACTCTTCTTCAGGGAGGTTCCGCTTATCCTCTAGATGATGTGAGCTTCTTATGTTGTCTTTCTGACTATCTGTCTACATATTTCATCATGCTTCAAATTCCGCAACGGTTTGTGGGCCTGACATACTGTTGTGCTCAATTAAAAAGTATCAGCCAAGCGACTAGCTGAATCTACCTTCTTTATCTTCTATTCTTCATTATACTCCTTTCCTAATAATCTCTTCCTGCTTTTGTTTCCCATTTATATTTCTATCTTTTTCTTTATTCATTCCTATTTCTTCATAGATAGAGTCCCTGACTAAAGCAAGGTTTGTAGAAAGCATACTCTAAATTAATACAAGGTGTTTCAGAGATTATCTACTTAGTACCCCCTCCCAATCTGAGTAGTACAATTACTTGTTCAAGGTCACACAACTAGTTGGAAACAAAATTTAGATTAAAACTTGGTAATTTTGATTCCACATTTACTGTTCTTTTCACTATTATTATCATATAAAAGTGTTAAAGCGGAGAGAAGAATTCTGAAAATATTAGTCATTTCACTACAGGACAAGTACACTCTCATCCAAGAGTTTGAAGTCATATCAGAGAAATGATTACTTTCTGAGTCATTCCTAAAAAGTCACTATTCTAAGAATAAGACTTAGAGTCCAACTCTGCCTTAAACTTCCTTCAGATTTCAAAAAATAATCTAACTCAGAGTGCTAAAGAAAAACTCAAATTCTATATTTAGTTCCTAAATAAGTACTTATGTAAAAGTAAGCCCAAAGTATCAATATACTATTTAAAAAGGAGAGGATTGTGAGAGAAAAATGGTAGTCCTCGTCAGTAATGATGACAATAACATAGTTAACTAACACTATGTGTCCTCCTACCTTAAATAATATGAGTTACTCAGTTAGTTCCTTAAAAACCCTGTAAGTTAAGTACTATTATTCCTACTTTACCAATGAGGAGACTGTGGCATAAAAATATAAAATAACTTGCTCATCTTTAGCTAGTAAATGGAAGGCTGAGATTTGAAGCTGAGCAACTTGCTCCATAGCCAGCACTCTGGAACATATTTGTATCACTCAGCATTCCTGCAGCTGGGACACAATACCCAAACCCCACAACCTAAACAAGGACAGATTTAATTTAGCTCATGATTTCAGGCGGTTCAGTACACCATCAGCAAGCTCCAAAGCAGGGACATCATAACCGAAGGGTGTGCAGAAATCCTGGCCCATTGTCAGGCCCTAATAAAGGGAAAGGGAAATAGCAGTAGAGTTAGGTGCGGACAGTATGAAAGCCAAACTGTCAGCAGTGAAGATGACAAGAGGTGACCAATATGTGGATGCAGATGCTGAAGGTCCAGACTACACTGGAATATGCCAAAAAGATAGGAGGGCAGATTGTGCAAGTAACAGCTTGGGGAGGAGTTCTTCTAAGGTAAGTGTTCTAGACAAGTAACGAACATCAAGGGATGACATGGGAGAACAGGTGGAAAGAAACCCGGAAAAGATGTGTATCCATCAATTTATACTTTGTTGAAGATACAGATGTCACATATCATTGTGGAAAATGGATAGAGGAATCTTTATCTTCACTGGGGAAAGGCAGAAGGAAATGAAGGTAGAAGCAAGAGGTATTTCCCATTGGCCCTGAAATTCCACCGCTACTAACAAGGGAATGGTTTTATTTCTAAACATAAATATATACAAATTATAAATGTTTGATAGTTGCTGCCTGAAGTGAGATGATGAAAAAGATTCTGAGGCTGTATTTGAACTCCATTAGGAAAAGAGTTTGTCAATGAAGAGCAACTTCTCCACAGAAACAGAAATCATGCTGTAAGGTCAATCC
Source organism: Chinchilla lanigera (assembly GCF_000276665.1). Classification (NCBI taxonomy): domain Eukaryota; kingdom Metazoa; phylum Chordata; class Mammalia; order Rodentia; family Chinchillidae; genus Chinchilla; species Chinchilla lanigera. The sequence goes on along the minus strand of NW_004955426.1, from coordinate 18,732,633 downwards.
TTTGTGGGCTGACAAAACTGATTTGTTTCTTAAAACACCTTTCCTGTATACGGCCCCATGACTGGGTGATTGCTGTCATTCAGGTCTCAGTTAACACCACTGTTCAGTAAAGTTTTGCCCACATACCCTCCCTCTGTTCCATACAACATGAATATAGTAATTGTAGCCTGGAAAGCACCAATAATCCATAAGCAACAATAACAACAAGCAAATACTAACAATATTCAGTGACTCACACATTGTGTTTCAGTAATTCTGTTTCTTAGTATACTTGACAAAGTATTTACTAATTAAAAGTAAACACATAAGGTTAGAGAACATCAGTCAAAAATAAATTTGGTTATGGTGTAATAAATATAAAGAGTTGTTCAGCCCAACCTTTGTTTCAAATAATTTATTTGAAAAATATCACATAATTTGTGCATGTTTCTATTCACTGAGGAAAGAGAAATGCCTCTAGCTCTTTAAAAGTCAGATGATTGAGAAATAATTTCAATGGTTAAAAATGAGTGGATACAAGAGAAGTAAAGAATATCTCCATTTTAACCTGGTACAAAATTTAAGCAGATGATCATTTCTATTTATCCTAGCTCTTTTGTGGAGCAATCACTATCTGTTGATCTTCCATAGAAGTCTATGATCAACTTGTGCCAACAAGCTGATAGCGAGTTTCTGACCATCAGCCAAAAAAGCAGGAATGATAGTGTTCTACTGCATTCTCAGTGAGAAGTAAAGTCTCTAGTCATGGCATTTGATATTGTTTTTCATGTAAAACCTTGGTATTGTTATTGAATGTTTGTCCCCCTGAGACTCATGTTGAAATTTAATTGCCTAACAGTACTAAGGGGAGGGGCTGCTGAGAGGTGGTTAGACAGGGAGACTGCACTCTCTTGAGTGGAATCGGTGCCATTATAAAAGTGCTTTGGCAACCCTTGCGCTCTCTCTTTTGCACTTTCTAGCCCTTCTGTAGGTCTTCATCAATGCCAGCCCTTTGATGATGGACTTCCAAGCCTCCATAAGTGGGAGAAATAATTTCTATTTATTATCAACGACCCAGGGTCAGGCATTCTGTTTGTAGCAGCACAAAATGGACTGGGGAGTTGCTTTGCAAAACCCAGAACTGCTGTTTACCAAGTACTGGATGTCAATTTTGGACTGCACATTAATAGAGCTATATCTTTTAGGCAGTAAAAACCATTTTAAAGGTTCTCCTTTTTGAATATGGAAAATATATGTCAGATTTCTTCAAAGATGACCTTATTGCCATAGTAAACTCAGACTTAAAATACATATTTCAAAGTATTCATTAAGTTAGAGACTAAATTCTCTCTGGGAATTTTATTCATATTGACTACTTAATTAAACTATAGAAGTCTTTTCTAAGATCTAAACAGAAAAAGCCTGGGATCTACAAAAGCCAATTTAGATGATCTTGGTTTACAGTGGGATTTCTTTCCTGCAACACGACTGTCTTTTGGGGTGGCTAAGTTTCTGGTGTGGGGCACACTCCTGTGTACTTAACTAGTCAGCAGTTCCTTGGCCTCCATTCCCAAGAGGACAGTGACATCCCTTTCTTCAGTTTGGGCAGAAAAAAGTGTTTCCAGATGTTGCCAAATGTTCTTTAAAGGAAAACACTGATACACATCTGTAGAGACACAAACTTTCCAGTCACCCAAGAATTTAAGCTCCTACACTCATTCACTGGATTCAAACCCAAGGAAACTGTACCTCAGAATCTGGCTTCTTTACTGCTTCTACAGGTAGGTTCATGGGAGTCCACTGATGTGGTCTGTTGATGCTAAGCAGTTAAAGCAATGACAAACATACTGTGCTGCATATGTGCTGTGAAGGTGTATATTATGTAAGGGCTCTTCTGACTAGGGCTACATTTAGTGCTTTACAAACTTCATTCTATTTAAGCCGTGTTGTCAAAGAGTTTTTAGAAGGATGAGAAGTTGTCTACCATATTTTGTAATCATAATAACAATGCTTTCAAGTTACTTATAATTGTATGTTAGATATCTCAGCATCAAGTTACCAGAGGCATATGTTTAATGCTTAATAAGGTGAAGAACTTTCGCGACTCCATTTTCTGTATTTATATTTTATATTCAAGAAATATAAAGACAAGCAATAGCTGAGTGACAACTGGGGGATCTTTTGCAAGCTAAAGGAGACTCAGTGTTTGTTTTCAAAATTGCTGAGAGCATAGTAATGGCAATCTAAAAACCATTCATCATGACAGGTATCAGTAAATTTTCCAATTTACCAAAAGGCATCACTAAACAGGGCTCCCTAGGGAGTGTGGCAAAAATTTCTCCTTTATATATACATATTTATCTTTGAAAGTATGTTCCATAGATACCAATCCTCTCATTTCTTAGGGATTCCAAACATGGTCCCATAAGACCAGCTGCCAGTCTTGGTAGCCACAAATAATTAACCCCACCATGAAGTATTTGAAATATGTAAAGGTTAAAAGATCATAAAAATGAGACCATATGTTCAAACACACCACATGTGCTTTGGCAAGGGAAATGTATGGGTTAAGACAAATCTGAACCAGTCTTCCAGGGAACAAGATCAAAACCAGTATGAAAAGGATTCTTTTCATATAAGTTATGTATTTCCCTAACTCTTATCCCAGCATCGCTTCAGATAAAAGAAGCCAATCTACCGGGAAAAGTCATCTTCCTTGAAGAAAAAAAAAAAAGGCCTAGAACCCTGCTTGGGGACATAACTGCTTTGATCCAAATCCTGGCTCCACAACTAATTCTGTCAACATTTTAACATGTTGGCAAGATGGCAAGATCCTTAACATCTCTGGGCTTCCATTTCTCCTTTGTAAAATGGAAATGATTATATCTTTCTTCTGGAATGTTCTGAAAATTAAACAACAGAAACTGAAAGTGTTTAGGATTTTTCCTGGCACATATTGTGAATTATTGTTCTCCTTCAGAAAAAAAATTGAACCACCAGTCTTCCTCAGGAATGCTAATATTTTGGGCTCATTTTTACTTATTTCACATCACGCTCCAACAAAACACTAGGTCTGAACAGATGCATTCAGTTTTGTCAGCTGGCTTCTCTACCAAGACCAGGAAGGCCCACTGACAGAAAGAAGGAAAACATGCATCCCTAAATCTCACCACTTGCAAGTCTGTGTGCTCCCTGGGTGGGCCATCTCCACCAGTGTGGGGTTCATCTCCCAGATGGTAAGTAACAAAGGAATCTTCTTGAGTATCAACACTGGAAGATCTGTAACAACTGGAGATGCTGGTGTGTGGAGGAAGTAGCTTCAATTTGTGTATTACTTGTTTTCAGTTCTTTAGATTAGTTTGTTCTCCCACTTATTTTGGTGGTGTGAATAGACTATAAAACTGTCCACTGGAAAGAAATTACCACTAGATATCCAGTGTTTGGGCTTCATTATTTCACAGTTCCCATTCTTCAGAACCAATTATCAAATGTCTGTTATAGAGCTATGTGTCCAAATTATTAAATTAAACGTAAGATACAAAATTTTATTTTTAAAATTTATTTTAAAAATAAAAGAAGGAAAACATACTAAAAAAAGAAAAAAGACAAAAAATACAAAATTTTAAATTAACATAAAAATTCACTCTCATATTTAGCTAAGTTAATGAGCATTGGCTTATGCTTCTCGAAACAGTTTCTTATCCTTTTAATGCCTAATAAAAATATTCCAGACAAACAAAAATGTATCAGGAATATATAGTAAATGTTTCCAGAAGGCAACGGTCTTTAGGAATCCCACCTTTACGCTGAGGTCTCAAGTCCAACTCCACAGATAGGTTCCATATACACATACTTAATCCTCTGAGCATAAAGTTTGTCAAATGCCCTGAAGGAAACTAAAGATTTGGCAAAAGTTTCCAATTCTATTTTTTGTGAGTTTAAGTGAGCCGTATATTTTAAAGACCTATAAAGATTTCATTCAGCATATTAAATGCTTTAAGTGGGAATGTTTTTCAGAATATATATTGCTCTTTTTTTATTAAAATGTGCTCATTATTGTGTTAGAAATTTTACATTTTTGTTTGATACTGTGTACATATTTGTCTCTGTCCCTACTACTAAATACAAAAAGAGCATAGTGGGTATATATTAATAATTATATAAGAACACACATGTTTTCATGGTAGGAACTCATTTTTGTATTTGAATGCAATCTCAGTAGCTCTAAAATAATAACTAAGAGCAAATTAATCATTGTGTTGTTACTAAGCAAATGTGAATCCTAAACCAAACAATTCTATCCTAAGGGTCTTCTGTGATATTTCCACTATAAATTCCCTCATTCTAGTGTAAATTTGTCTTAAAAGATAAATATGTTTTAGAGACCAGAATACACATGTTGGCAAATTCATTTAGCCTTCTCTGTCACACGAAGTATACTGAGTTAATGTTTTCTTTCTTCCCTCCTCCCTTTTTTTACCCCTCTGTCTGTCTCTGTCTCTTTGTGTCTGTCTGTCTGTCTGTCTGCTGTCTCCCCAACCCCAAGAATTTCAGTACTTCTTCTAGCTTCTACCAAGGTAACAATTAGGCAATCAGCAAATGTTGCATCAGTGATTTTAGTTTCCTAGAATTTGGATGATGAGGTTTGGGATACTTATCATCATGTAGGATGTGTTGCCTTGATACGTCTCATTGATAAAGACGCTGACTTACACTTTTCTGAGTGTGCTCCTGGCTAACTAAAGGCTCTTTAAAGACTAATGAACTCTGCCAAAATCTCCTTCTAAGACCTGCACTCCAACTCTGACACCACTGGTCATTCCCTTCAGACTTGCCTTGGCTCCTTTGCATAGGAGGAGGAAACTGAGGTGCATAGGGATTTATTTTTCTGAGTCTAAGTAGTACATGATAAGACCAAACTGACTGCAGGACTCATGACACTTTACTATGCTGCACTGCACATGTAAAACACAATTTTGTGAGGTAAATGATTTGGAGATATTTAAGTGCTTAGGGTTACACAGACTTCTTGTGAGAACCCCGATTCATTTGCAGCCTTTCCTGGTATGTACTAACTATTAAATATACGTGTCACTACCACAACAATGGCATGCTTAAAACTGCACTACTTAGGTTTCTCAAGCATAAAATAACTATTGTGTATAGCTCCTGGATCTAGAGTTAAGAAGGGAACAATTAACTGAAAATACAAGCAAATTTAAGCCAGTGAGAATTTCTACAGTCAAACTAGAGTGGTATTTCTGACACTCAGTAAGGCCATAGTAATTTCAAGAAATGAAAATATTTATATAATTCTCTTCTATATAAAACAATGCTAAATCCTTATAGCATCCATTAACCTTATCATTTATCTTTGGACATTGATACAAGATTCTTCACCTCTACATAAATATACCAAATTGGAAGAAAACCATTAATTCAGGGCTGAGAAGATGGTCCAGCTGCACAGTCCCTGCCTGGCAAGCACAAGGTCCTGAGTTCGATTCCCGGTACCAAAAAACAAAGAAACAAACCATTAATTCAGACCCAGATACCTGGGCCATGAATATAGCTCAGAGGCACAGCAGTTGCCTAGCAAGCGTGAAGTCATGAGTTCGATTCCTGGTACAAAAAAAAAAAGAGAGAGTGAAACAGATGCCTTATAAAATTTGCATTATTGGATACAGACAGAAAATATCCCTCTCTAATATCTACTGAAAAAATTTCTTGGGCAAATAATAATATAAACACTGTTTAAACAAACGTTTTAATTCTCCAAAGTAACGTGCACTTTAAAATATTTTAAACTCTTCCAGAAATAATACCACATCTACAAAGAATTTCTACTGAAAAGTACATTCTATTGGCATGGGTCTATTTTCATCTCCTTTTTAAGTATTTTTAAGACTATTATCATCTCAGGTATATGTCACAGAAAAATTATATTCTTGATTTTTAGATGGATTTATTAAATTGTCAAAGAAATCAACAAATATTTATGGCTCTACGGTGTGTTTATCTCAATGACTACTTCCTATTTAGGAAACTCATAGTATTAAAATTCTGGAAAATCAGACAAAATATATTTGGTAGTTCTGAATAAGAATATTTTAATACATTCTCTTTACACATGAGACGTTTCAAATATCTCATATATATGTGTTTATAAAATTGAGCTAAATACAAAGAAACACCAGTATATTATCATAACATCTCTGTAATTTAAGATTTAAATTTTTCTGATGTTATTGTATGAGGTTTTCTGGTAGCCCAAACTTTTTGTTTGTTTGCTTATTTTTTTCCAGTACTGGGAATCAAACTCATGACCTTGCGCTTGCCAGGCAGGCACTGTGCGACTGAGCTAAATCCCCAGCCCTTGGTAACCCAAACTTAAACTTTCTCTATAGAAAAGGAAGCATTCTACATCATCAGTCATAGATATGCTCTGGTTTTTTAAAATATCCAGCAAGACTCAAATGGCATTTATTGAGGTAATAACATAGAGAGAGATTGAAATAGCTCGTACTGAGATACTAACATGAGATCTAAACAGCATCTTCCATTTTCTTATATGATCCCACAGCTTTGGCACATGAGTCAAGTTGGCAAATCAGTGTCTTTTGCTGGAAAGAATGTCCTTTCTTCTGTGACCATGAAGAAGCAGGAGTCTTTCCAGCAGCTGTGTCTCTGATTGCATAGATCTCCTGTCTTTAAGAGGTGAGCTCAGTCCTGACCTTTAGAAAGGAGTCAGAATATGTGAAGGAGAGACAGAGAGAGCAAGAGATGGAGAAGTAGAGTATGAGGAGAAATTAAGTCGGAGTGAGAAACAGGGAGCAGTAGGGCAGAAGGGAGGGAGAAATTGAGAGTTTATCAACATGACGTTTTTGCTTTTGCTCTTGTCCTGGTTGTTGCTTTCCAAAGTTTCATTTTTAAGACTACTTCTTTCTCATTCCAACCAGAATACTCAGGTAATAAGCAAGGCTAAGTGGTTGGGAGAAGCTGCAAGCAAGAAAGACAGGCCACAGAGCCTACTACCCACTGTATGGACACCATGAAGAAGCACCTTGGGAGGGCTGGCCTTGGAATCCCTCCCCCGACCTATGACTATTCCAGACACTCCACATCTCAGCTCCCTTCACTAGCCTAACATCCCAAGCATACTGTTAGAGACAACTAGTATAGGTGCCTCGTACAGAAAGCTGGTTCAGCTCTGTGGGCTAAAAGAAGGCTGGCAAACTTGAGAATTTCAGGGCAGTTGCCTAAGGAAAACAAATGGGAGGCTCCTAGTTCCGGTGCTGGATTTGTAGGATTTAGAGATGGTGTATAACCTTAGAACCTCTCACCATAGAAGGCAAGAAGTACAACCATGTCAGAGGTCTAAGAGAGCCGCAGAGTTCCATTAGGCAGACTAATGAAGGTGTTTGTCTCCTAACAACACTCAGCACAGACCAACAAAGATAACTGTTTCTCCAAAGGAGAAGAAATCTATGTAAGACTTTAAGGAACACAAAAAATGAAACATCTTGATGCCACCAAAGTGGATGGCTTCATTTCAGTAACCAACCCCAAAGAAATGGATATCTATGAAATGCTTGAAAAAGAATTTTTTAAAAAAATTTTAGGTTAGCTCAGCAAAATACAAGAGAGCACAGACAGTCAATTTAATAAAATCAGGAAAATAATGGATGAAGAAAATTAGAAGTTAAACAGAAAGATAGAGATGATAAAACAAATAATCCAATTCTGGAATGAAGAAATAGAATGAATGAAATTAAAAATGCAACAATGTCCACAGCAGACTTCATCAAGCAAAATAAATTTAGAGTCATGTCATTTGAAAATAGCCAGGGGAGGAAAAAGAATGCAAAGGAATGAATAAAGTATTTAGGATTTATGAGACGCCATCAAGACAGCTGATATTTGCATTATATGATTTCAGAAGGACAAGAGATAAAAAGGGACAGAAATTTTGTTTAAAGCAATAAGAAATAATTGCTGAGGCTGGGCATGGTAGCACATGCTTATAATTCCACCACTTCAGAGGCTAAGACAGGAGTATTCCCTGAGTTCAAACCCAGCCCAGTCTACATAGTTCAAGGCCAATATGGAATACACTGAGAGACGCTGTCTCAAAAAAAAATGAGGAGGTGGAGGAGGAGGAAGGAGAAGAGGAAGAGGGAGAGAAAGAGAGAGGCAGAAAGCTTCCCCAAACTGAGAAGAGATAAGGATTTCCAGATATATGGTGCTCAAATATGATTCAACCAAAAAAAGATTTTACCAAGGTAAATTATAATCCAGTTGTCAAAAAAATCAAAGACAAAAAGAATTGTGAAGGCAACAAAATATCCTCCCAAGAGAAACCCCTAAAGACTGTTGGCAGATGTCCTAGGAAAATTTCGTTGACAGAAGAGCAGAGGAAGATATAATCAAAGTTCTAAAAAAAAAAATGCCCACCAAGAATACTTTCCCTAATAAGTTCTTTAGAAATGAAAGAGATAAAGACTTTCCTGCACAAACAAAACCTGAGGGAGTTCATCACCATTACATTTACCTTACAAGAAAGATTAAAGAGATTTCTTCAAACTGAAATGAAATGATGGTAATTAGTAACATTACAACATATAAAAGTAAAACCCTCACTGGAAAAATAAGCATATAATCAAATTTTGAATACTCTAATATTGTAATAGTGCGGAATTTATTTAGAACTCCAATATAAAGGCTAAAAAGAAAGTGGAAAGATTAAATAGATTTATAATAATTTATTAATAGATATACAATATTAAAAGACATAAATTTTGAAATCAAAAATATAAAGTGGACAGTCTTGTATGTGACTGAAGATAAAGTTTAAAACTGATTGTTTAACTACAATTTTCTATGTAAGTCTCATGGGAACCACAAAACTAATAATAAATACACAAAAGATAAAGGAATCAAATCATACCACTACAGAAAATCATCAGATCACAAAAAACACAATAAGAGGGAAGCAAAAGATCTAGAAAACGATCACAGGGTAATTAACCAAATGGCAGGACTAAGACATCAATAATCATCTTAAGAGTCAATGGATTAAATTCTCCCACATACAAGTTGATCATCCCTAATCTGAAAACCCAAAATCCAAAAATCCAAAATTATCAGCATTTTGGCATCCAGATGGCAATGTCCAACCAGATATTCCAAAGCACCCCCACCCCGCCACCTTAACCCAAAAAAATCCCTCCAAAATCTGAAATACTTCTGGTTCAAGTATCTTGGATTAAAAGGTACTCAACCTGTAGAAACATTCTGGAATTTGCTATTTATTAAGAGTTCTTTGCATAAACAACCCTGGCATTCTGCACTTTGAAGAGTAAAGCTAGTGATTAAAATGCCAAGAAAAAATAACCCACTCTGAGGACACCATTTGGGAGAAATGTAATTCCTTGCTGCGTCCTTTACCTTTGTTTTGTAGCAATATAATCCAAGGTGTTTTGCCAAGATGAGTTCAGCCGCCAGACATTCAGCATGCTGGAGAAGGCCTGACATTCTCAAGAGGTAGACGAGGTAATGAAAATAAAAGAGCACCCAAAGCTTGGTGTTTTTCTGCATGCTTCTCTTACTATAGACACTTAAAAAAAAAAACAAAAATAAGAAGTAATTACTAAAAGCTATCAAAGCATGATATGCTGAGTCACTGAATTAAGTTTTTTTTTTTTTTAAATAGACCTGTTTATTTCTAGAGGGCTGTTGATTTTTAATAGAGATGTTACTATTTGAATCCAACCAGGGATTTTGCTGTTATTGTTGGACGCTTATGTACCCAAAGCTAACAATGCAGTTAGTTATATGTCAGTCGTAAGGAAACTGTAAGAAGGAGCACAGAGCATAAGGAAACACTGCATTTCATCAGAGCTCCTTAGCTGAAGACATTATGCTCTGTGGATACTGCAAGAGTTTAAACTTAGGAGCCCAACACAGATTTCATCACCCCCTCCCCTTAGTAGCTATGTGAGTTGGGTTGGTGACTTAATATTTCTGATCTCCAATTCCCTCATCTGGAAAATGAGGATGAAAATGCATGTCCTTGTATCATTGTTAGTTATTGTTAAGAGACAAAATGAGATCATGTCTGGGAGAATATTTCTAAATTATCAACTGCTTTTCTGACTGAAAAGAATGCACTCTTTCTCTGGAATTGTGCCAGAGGTCTTAAAACTCTAAGATACCTAAAAAGTGAAATCAGCCTGCTTCCTTGTCCTTGGAGACTCAGATTTTCTACAAGTAACTCATCAAATTTGCACTGTGCTGAAAATGAAATCTGATTTAAGGACTATCAGCATTTAGAACCCCTTTGGAGGCTACGGGTGTTTCCTGTCTCATAATGCCATGAACAAAATTCACTCCTGGAAATCACTTCAGTGTCTTTTTCATATCTCAAGTCTGCAACTTTCTTTTTCTTTTGATTTAGGTGTTGCTGTCTCCAACTCCCTGCTAATGAATTCTTTCCTCCTGGCCAAGTCACAGGCTTGGTAGTAACTACTGTATTTATTGCCATTTCTTCACAGGTGATATTCTGAGCCTTCTGAATGCAAGCATTTCCTTAAACAAAGTCACCCTACTCTAATAACATGACAGTGGGTGACACCAGAAAGACTGAATTCCACCAGAAAATCTGAATCATAAAAATGACATCAAAATTGACTTCAGAAAACATATTTTCTAATGCTTTACCAGAAAGCATTAGAAAATGTGCTTTTTGTAAAGCTTTTTATACAAAAAAAAATGCTTTTTGTAAAGTGAAATGTTTGGTAGAGCACCACATATAAGAAAGATTTAATAAAAATGCTATGGTTGAGGAGGAGTAGCTATAATGTCAGCATTTTTGTTTCTTTACAGATGCTAAGAACCATATGAAAAGTACTCTATGCAGTGCAAATACTCCCTCTGTGGTGCTTCAAATCCTTCTGCAATAACCACTAAGCAGACATTCAGCCTTTTAACATTTCCAGCGATGCCCATCCTCCCAAAGGAGGCCATATTATTTTTTGACAGCTTTAACTGTTTATTTAGTAAGTTCGTTCTTGCTGGACCTAGTGGCACACACCTGTAGCCCCAACTACTCAGGAGGTTAAGGTAGGAGGATTACAAGTTTGAGGCCTGCTCATACAACTTTAGTAAGACTGTCTCAGAATTTTAAAATAAGGCCTGGGGAATGTAGCTCAGTAGTAACCATTTATTTAGTATATGTAAGGTCCTGGGTTCTATTCCCTCCTCCAACAGAGAAACAAGAAAAAGTTCATTCTTCTATTTTGATGGTTTCCTTGTTAATTCTATTTGTTGTTACTAGAAAAGAGGTAGGCTGTACTCTATTAACTAGGTGAATCAACGATTATATTCCTCTGAAAATGTTTATTTTTAATAAACTGAACATCCTTGATTTTTCAACTTTCTCATGTGAGAATGTTTAGGCCTAGTATTTATTTGGGCTTGTCTCTGTTTGTTGGCATCAAATTTTATTAGTATGACCAGAACCATAAACACTAATTCCTATATCAACTATAACAATCAGATCTCTCATGTTGAACATTATACCTCTGTCATTGTGACCTACACTTGCACTTGATTTTGGGGAGACCCATGGATCTCAGTCAACTAAATCTCCAATATCATCCTTGAGTATGCTACTACATAAAGATTGTTCTTATGGTTTCCTTTGGTCATTTTCCTTTGCTGCAATTCATGAGGTCAGCCACATGGTTCTGTAAGAATATTTTCAGGTTCTTGTCTTTTATAAGACTTGGTTGTAGGATTTTGTAAATAAATGTCTGTGTACTTGTTCACTTTTTATTCTATCCATCACAGAAACCCTCTGCTTAATAATTTCCTGTAGATCTATATTGATATAAATTTTATTAGAGAAAAATTGGTGACTACTGAAGGTACAAACTATGTAATCACGACTACTCCGTTATATCTGACAGGAATAACTTTCTAACCACCGAGCTTTTGAGGTTGTGAGAGGGTTCATTAGGAGACTAAAAGCACAGAAAAGATGCTGAATTAATTTGGTTGCGCTCCAGTGGTTCTATGAGTCTGTAATTTCAGAAGGTTTTTTTCCTACTAAACAAATGAATTTTTAAGCTTTAGGAGATTAGTTTGAATTTTCATTCTTCTCTAAGAGTTTTCTCAACTTTGTGGGTTTCGGCTTTCCTTGAACATATTTTCATGTGGTTTTATAATATTTATTCAACATTATATTCCATTAGTTCTCTAATTTTAATTGTTGTTAACCATTCAGTGTGTAGCTACTACAAGCTGCAGAACTGATTTATCCACATTAAGGTCTGAGGAGACCATGACCCACTTTACTTGCTGCATGGTCAGCCTTGGTATTCATGGCAGGTTTTCTGAATATTTCTGATGAAGTCTTTAAGCACAGGTAATTCTGAAAACACATTACCATTCAGTAAGACTTATACAGGATGGTAAGCCCAACATGGCCAAAGGTTTCTTAAAAATTCCATAAACATTAAGCATATTTATGTCATAGCATTAAGTTTGGTCAATTTGAAACTTACTGTATTGTAGTATAAGAGGCATTTTGTTTGCTTCTGTTTACTTTCCCAGGAGTAAGTGCGTTTTGGTTAACCGCAATGGCAAACTTAGTCAAGACATTTATGTCAACAAATCCTCCTGCTTAACAAAGTCACATTCTTAGTTTCTAGGACAGCAGACTGGATTCTAAGTAATAAGGTGTTTATAAGGCGTGCTGTAAATCTGGGACTATAAACATGTCTAATTTTCTGTTAAACCTGCTGCTGTGCGTGAGGTACAATAAGCTCTCTCTTCAGTTTTATGGTGGCCAGTGTGCTGGCTTCTCAGTCTTGACCACTGTTGATTCTACTGTTCCCAAAGCCTCCTGCCAAGCTCTTGACCCAAGTCACGCTCTCTGGTGATGTCATAATGCTGCTTAGAAATTACTCATTCACTGTACCTGCAGGGATGCCCCAAGAGTTACATGCCTTGCCGGTTAGTCACACACTCTTTGGAGAAAAACGCCTTGAAAAAAGCATGGCCTCTCCTTCCCCTCATTTCAAAGGCAATATATTCTTAGGTCTTTCAGAATGTGCTTATAGATATAGTAAGAAAATCATTTCCTTTAAGGAAATTATTTTTAATATGACTTTTTCTCAAAAGTTAACAGTAGTAATTTTGTTGTTCTAACAAAAAACAAGATTTTCTCTTCATTCATAAATAAAAATTATTTTTATTCCCAGAAGATCTGAAAACATCATATCACAGCAATATATGTGCACCCATGTTCATAGGACAATTTGTAATTGCTAAATTGTGGAAGCAACCCAAATGTCCATCCACTGAGGATTGGATAAAAAAATTTTGTTTAATTCAACACATATTTATGAAACACTGTGCCTAGTATTTATTATCACCATACTTACTAATGGCAACCATCTGAATGAAAATAGGAAAAACTGGTCATAGATTTGGATTTTTTTTTTTTTTTTTTGTCTTTTTGAGGTAGGGTCTCACTCTGCAGTTCAGGCTGGCCTTGAGTTCACTTTGTGGCCCACGCTGACCTTAAACAAACAATGATCCTCCTGCCTCAGCCTCACAAGCACTGCGATTACAGGTGTGCACCACCATGCCCAGCTAGATTTGGATATTTAAATTACATGATATCAGATATATTTACTTGGAAAAATCTGATCAATTTTAAGTTCTTCACTTTTCACACAATTATTAGCTACTTATATACATTTACCTTGCACCTTGCCTTACTTTGCACTTTACTTTTTCAACCAAAGTACTTATAGATAATGTTCTAGAGAATAACATCAGTAACCAATTTGACTTAACATTTCAAGTACTTCACTCAGTGACAGTAGAATATACACTCTTCTAAAATGCATGTGGAACATTTCCCAACATTTACCAAAATAGACTGTATTCTAGGCCATAAAACACGTCTTGGTAATTTTAGAAAGATTAAAATCATAAAAAGTGTGCTTTGTGATCACATTGGAAATAAATTAAAAATTAGAAATCAGTATGCGAAAAAGATTTTAAAATTTTGTAATTTTGATAATCTAAATAACACTATTCTTTGAAAATAAGAAGCACTATTATGATTGTCATTAAAGTATCTATTTAGAGGAGAATTTACAACACTAAATGCCTCTAATAGAATACAAGAAAAGTCTCTATTAATCACCTCAGCCTCCATCTTTAGAAACTAGAAAAAGAAGAGCATACTAAAGTTAAACACAAAGGAAGAAAATAGTAAAGATTAGAGTAGAAACGAATTAAATGAGAAACAATAGATAATATCAGTGAATCCTAAGGCTGGATCTTTGAAAAGACCTGTAAAGGGGCTGGGGGTTTAGCTCAGCGGCAAAAGCGCCTGCCTGGCAAGCGCAACGTCGTGAGTT
>NW_004955426.1:18653563-18708894 GCF_000276665.1 Chinchilla lanigera | reverse complement strand
TTTTTTGGTTTTTCTCCGGTACCGGGAACCGAACTCACGACCTTGCGCTTGCCAGGCAGGCGCTTTTTGCCACTGAGCTAAATCCCCAGCCCCTCTGCTGCTTATTGATGTTACCTCAGACCTGCTCTTTAACCTGTCTGTGCCTCAGTTTCCTCATCTCTAAAATAAGTATGACAGGAGTCTCTATCTCATAAAGTTGTATGAGACATGGAGTTCTTAGGCACATGGCATGTGGAGCAGAGCCTGGCCCAAATAGTAAGAACAACCAGCATCAAATTCCCAAATTTTTCAAGGAATCTTTTCTACACTGGCACTCCTTGTTGTCTCCCACCCTGCCTGGTAGATGTGTATCCTTCTCTTGGGCTTTACTTGTACTAAAATCATACGATTTAGCACTTATATGGATGCTTTTCCTGTTTTCCAAAGAATGTGACTCATGTTGAGAAGAACACGCACTTTGGGAGCCAGGAGCAGAATGTTATGCTTTGGATTTGGAGTGTTCCCCAAAGGCTCAGATACTGAAGGCTTGGCCCCCAGTGCAGCAAGGTTGAGAGGTGAAACTCTGAGAAGTGATTGGCTTCTGAGGGTTTTCAATTAATGGACGGCTGACTTGATGGCTTTGCAGCTTTCCGACATTACTGGAAGGTCAAAATTTCCATTATTGGTGGAAATCTAGAAGGTGAGGCCTAGTCAGAGGAAATAGGCTTCCCCCTCTCTTCCTAGCTGCCATGAGGTGAGCAGCTTTGTTCTGCCATGCCCTCTTCTGCCTTGATGCCCTGCCTCACCACAGGTCCAGACACAGAGCAGCCAAGTGAAATGGACTGAAACCCCTGACACCGGGAGCCACACCAAGTCTTTCCTCCTTTAAATTGATTTTCTCAGGTATTTTGTCACAGTGATGGAAAGCTGACCAGCATAGTGACATTCTTAGTAACTAGCTAATGCTTGGTGCATGATAGATGCTGAATTGATATGTTTGAATACATGAATGAATATGCGACAGAAAGGGTTGGGCTGGACAATTCACTGTGGGCAGAGTGACCACAAGAAGATAAATCAAAAGGCTGGGATCATGCCCCATTACATTCATTCTAGATACCCTCAGACATGGCCAGAATGTAAAGAAGACCTATATTCTCTATGAGGTTCTTTCTGTAACAGTGACCTGGAGCAGGGGCTTTTCAAATGTAAAAAAAAATCTATAAGATACTTTTCCCAAAAATAAAAAAACTCTTGAGGAATCAAAATCACAGACTAACAGATAAAGCAACCCAGCTCCCCCCGAGGTAGTCTAGAAGGCAGAATTCTGTTTCCTCATGAGATTTCACAAGGCAGGCCTCTCTGTGATATACTTGCAAGCTAATGATCTGAGTAGGGATTTCGGTACCACACTTAGCACAGCCAAGGGGTTTTTGAAAGGGACATCTCAGCTAAAGTGAATAGGGGTGAGAAGGCCCAAGAGTTGTCATCAGGTTTCCATGGACACTTTATCTGCCATCCCATTGTCCTTCAGTCCTGTCTCCATGCTGCCCACTGATCCTCAATAAGGATTTAACTTGAAAAAGAGAGTCAATGGCTTACAAAACATTAGAAACTACTAGCCTAGAGAGACAGAACACTTGGATATTGTCATTGGAAAACTCACATGAATACCCATGACCTAGATATTTCTTCACACAGGATAGTTTAGAGAAATAATGTGCTACAGTGAAAAGTCTAGGAATCAGAAGAGTCTCCGAATGCAGTTCAGTTCTAAGAAAAAAGTTTTAGCCAGCTGCAGGGAGTCTTTGAGTCAAAGTCACTTACCCCAGGAGTCCTGCATCTTACCAGAATGGACTGCCTTATCATTCCAGATGTATAAAGTGAGGGGCTGGGTACAACCAGTGGAGGAGTGTGGCCCTGACGAACATCTAGAGGGGAATGCCTGGAACTTCTGTCAATCATACTTCTGCTGCAGGAGTCAGAGGACACACTTCTATATGAAAACAAACCGTTTCCTGATATATTGTCCTAGACATATTATACTTTCAGGTGATAATTCTTGCAAGTTAGAATAAAAAATGATGAAATTTTAAAGCTAAAGATGAAAACAAACCCATAGGAAAGAATTATAATGTTTTTCGTAAACTGCTATGACTTGGATCCCAGCCATATGTTAAGACTTGGCCACCAGCTGATAGCACTAGTAGGATCTGATGAAATGAAGTGTGGCCTGCTGGAGGCAGTTAAGTCAGTGCAGGCATGTCCTTGAGAGAGATATTAAGACCTTGGATTCTTCCTATCTCTTTCTTTGCTTCCTGGTTGCCATAATGTGAGCAGCTTTACTCTACCACATACATGCTCCCCACCATGGTGTCCTGTCTCATCACAAGACCACAAGCAATTAAGCCAACTTACCATGGAGTAAAACATCTGAAATCATGAGCTAAGCCCTCTCTCCTTTAAGTTTATTATCTCAAGTATTTTGTCACAATGACAGAAACTAACAAATGGGCAGACATCATCAGTTCTTTACAAAATGGGCAACAGGCTCCGTTCCTTTTTTTTTTTTTTTTAGTATAAGAACCTGAAAGAGTAAATGAAATCTAAAAGGTACAATAGATAGTGAGAAAGGGAAAGAAACTGCTCAAAAGGAAAGAACGACTGAGTTGAGGAACAGGAGACAATAAAGAAGAAAGGGGAATATATATAAACAAGATGGCCAGGATAATTGTACTACTAATTTCTATTGCTTTCTTGAAAGGTTCTGTTCCTCTCGACTCAGCTACA
The DNA here is from genome assembly GCF_000276665.1 of Chinchilla lanigera. Taxonomy (NCBI): domain Eukaryota; kingdom Metazoa; phylum Chordata; class Mammalia; order Rodentia; family Chinchillidae; genus Chinchilla; species Chinchilla lanigera. The sequence continues at coordinate 18,706,125 of NW_004955426.1, read as the reverse complement.
TCAAGCTATCTCTTGGGTAGTTTCTGAGGTTCACCTGTCAGCTGAAAAAATAAGGTTCCTAAAGAAAGACTATTAGAGAACAGTCGTTTTCCATTCTACCAATGTTCCCCCTACCCTTCCATGAAATGCTCACTTTACTTTTTCCTCAGCTCTGATAACGGGGACATTTTTAGTTCACTGTGTTAAAGAACCAGTGAGTAATAACATTAGTAGACAAAGCCACCAATAATTTGAGTAATACAACTGGAATGATCAAGCCGATTATTATTAATTAGCACATTCATAGAAGCTTCATTTATCCAGAAAGTCAGTCCCCACATATCACCTAGGAGAAAACTGATGTCTAAAGATAATGACAGACAAGGCAGTTTTTATAGAAGAGAAAGGTCTCTAAGTAATCTGACACTATACAGAAGAGCAGATGATGGGAAACTTGCAACAGGGTTCCTGGAAGACCCGGGTGGTCCAATGAAGATACTGAATTCCAGAGATGGGGTGCTACTATGACTAAGAGGAACATGACCAAGAAAAAGAAAGGTTGAGAAGACACATTTTGTATGGTGTGTAACTTTACAAAGGGATCCCTTAATGCTTTTTGAAAGTTAATTAGAAGCATGAGCTCACACATGGAATAGGTTTTGGGTGCCGAGAGCACCCAAGAGTGTTTTCTCTGCCTTTGATTATAGGCAGGAGCTTAGGAATCAAAGACTAGGAATTAATTATCCCCTTGAAGGCAGCTTCCTGGGTCTCTCTCCAACTCTTTAGTATTTTCCCGCAAGTCAAGATGAGTTGGCAGGAAGAGAGAGATGAGTTAATTCCAAATATAGAATTATTTTTTCCTATCACTCATACATAGCATATTCTGTTCTATAAATGAGTCCAGGAAAATTGGAATGGATGCCTCTTGCAAATCTAAGAGAAAAAATAATGAAACTCAAGTACTAGAATGAAAAAGCAATTTTTATGGAATGTTGTGTTATCTGTGGCAGTATCTTTGCTGCACAAAACAAATCGTCAGATGAAGATAGACAAATCAGTCATTCATAATTTGCTCATGCTGTATATTGCCTGTATTGCTTATTGTGTCTTTGGGGATTTTTATTCACCAAGATGTTGAATACCATGGTAGATTGATAGCTCTGCAGTGAGATTATATTTCTCAAGCGTTTTTGCATTAGCTCTTCCAGAGTACCCACTTAAGACACTGCCATTTGAGCAATATCCAGTACTTATACACTGAGGAGAATTAGTTTATTGCTTTAGTTTGCACTAAAATAAATCTATGCTGAATACATATCCTTGAAAGAAGCACTAGTACAGAGCTTTTGGCCTTTTTTACCTGTAGCCCACATAACACAAAGCACACACCCTTCAGTCAAGCATCTCACAACATAATACCTTTACTACATATACCACACTCTAATTTTTTTCTTTTTTAATGCTGGTCTTGGCTATAAAACTGATCATCCAGTGTGTTGTGACCTACCATTTGAAACGCAATGTTCTAAGAGGCTGTAAATTAAATATCTGGGTTAGGGTTTGTGTTTTAACATTGATTTTCTATGAGACAATACTCTGCAAGCATTTTTAAACATATAGTAGTTAAAATGCTGCAAAATAGGAAAACCAAGGCAATATATAAACAATACCAGAACTGAGGTGTATTCAGTTAAAGAACCAACACAATAATTTTAAAAGTAGAGAAGTGGTTCTTGCTTCTACGCCGTTCAAATCTCTCAAAACAGTGGATGTTAGAAACCTATGTCTTCTTTATGCCTAGGAATTAATAAAATGATTAGGAAGCACTTTAATAAAATTAACAAGAAAAAAATAAAAACTAAAATTAACAAGAATCATTTTTAAAAGGATGCAAAAATTGAGGTCAGAGTCAGTTTTTAAAATTATTACTATTGCTAAGATTTTTAAAATAAAACTCCCAATCACTGGACAAACATATTTTTTTTTACTTTTGTCAAAAGTAATTTACATTAAATAACTTATACTCAATGACTTTATTTGTACTTAGAGTTTGGGTTATCTGCAGTGTCTTACTTAATAAAGCATAATAGATCTGGTTGTGTGTATGTAGACTTTGTTAACATTTCTAAAAAGTTGTATTGAGGGGCTGGGGATTTAGCTCAGCAGCACAGCGCCTGACTTGCAAGTGCAAGGTCATGAGTTTGACTCCCAGTACCGGAAAAAAAAAAATTGTATTGAATTAAAATCCATTACTGAGTTTTCAGCATAAAACATACACATTTCATAATAGCTCACCTAACAAAATATATGTATTAAGAGCTACAGATCATGGTAAGACTGATCATATAGACACCTTTGAGCACATTTATTTTCTCAGGTTTTTATGAACATTTACTATTTGATAGACACTAGAATAGTCATTATTGGAGTTGAAATAGGGCTTTTTTTTTTTCTGGTACCAGGAATAGAACTCATGACCTTGTGCTTGCCAGGCAGGGGCTGTGCTGCTGAGCTAAATCCCCAGCCCCCTGAAATAGGGCTTTCATAGGACTGAACACATTATTCTCCATACTCACTCCCCTGTGAGGAGCTCTCCACAGATAACTTAAAATTAAAACAATACTAAAACATAAAGTGTGCAAAGAAATTATTAGAGTTCTTGTCCCACTGTTTTCCAAAAGTAGGAAGACTACTTTTACAATTTCTTGAAATATCAACTATTAATTTTTTTTCAAATAGTAAATTATTGAGAATATTTTACTTTTCATTTTTGAGTGTTCATGTTTTTCATACTTTATCATAGTAAAAATAACATTTTTTAAATTTTTTATTATTTTTTGCTAAAATATAGATAACATTGACTTGGAAGAATCATATTCATATCTTGCAACCTTACTAAGCTTAATAGTTTCAAAAGTTTCTATAAATTCCATGATATTTTCCACTTAAATAATCATATAATCTATAAATCATCAGTTTCATTTCCTCTTTCTTTTAATATCTTTTATTTCTCTCTCTTGTTCTACTGAATGACTAAACTCCAGGTCAATTTCAAAAAGAGGCTGAACAGACATTTAACCTTTCACCATTAAAGATGACATTAGCTGTAGATTGTTTATAAATATACTTCATAACATGGAGAAGGATTCATTTTATTCTGATAAAAACCCTGACAAATCTGTTTACTTATAGAGGCTGATCTTCAAATATTAAAGCCTATATTCAAGAGGTAAATCTTACTAGAGTCTAAGATATTGTCCTTTTAATATATTATTGTATTTGACTTCCTAAATTTTGTTAAGAATTTTTGTGTTCAAGAGGCATTGTTGTGCAAGTTCTCTTCTAAGGTTGTTGCTCTGCATGAAAGTAATGATGAATTCATAGAACGACTTGGAAAGCATTTCCACCTCTTCAATTTTCTGGTAGAGATTTAATCTCAAAAGAAAGAAACTACAGACATTAAATATTTGGTAGAATTTTTCAGTAAAGCTCTCTGGGCCTGGAGTTTTCTTTGCAGGAAGGTTTTAATTGCAAATTTAATTCATTTAGTAGTCAAGTCTATTAAGGTTATCTCTTTATTGATTAAACCTCAATAGATGGTGTTTTAAATTTTTTAATTTATCTATGTTGTTATATTATTAGGATAAAATTATTCACATTTCTCTGTTGGACCTGCAGTAGTATCATCTCCTTCACCTTTAACATTGATCACTCATACCCCTTCTCTTTTTTCATTCTGATCAGTAGTAATAGTTTTTTAATCATTTTTATCAATCCACACAATTTAGAAAAAAACAGCTGTGAGATTCATTCATTCTTTTCAAATTCTGTTGAATTTTGTACTTACATGTATTAATTCCTTTTCTTCTGCTTACTTTCAATTCAATACAGTGTTCTTTTTCTGAAATCTTAGTAAAAGTGAAGGTGAGATATTTCTTCTGTTCTATTATAGGCACTTCTATAAAATTACCTTTAAAAACTCCTTTATCTATATCACATAAATATATATATGTTACATTCATAATTTAATTTCTAATTGATTATTTGATTCATGGATTACTTGGAATAATATTAGTTTCCAATTATTAGGGAATTTGTTTATCTATTTTTGTTTCAGTTCCATCAGTTTTTACTTTATGTGCTTTAAAATTCTTTTCAGATCTATTATGTTTAGAACTTCTATGTTTTCTTAGGGAACAGACTATTTTTAACAGCTTTACTAAAATATGTTAAAATAACAAAATTTGTCCAATCCATGAACGTGAGATTTCAATTACTTGCTTAGGTCTTTTTTTTTTTTACTTTATTTCCACACAGTTGTGCGTTTTCCAAATTTCTTTCTGTTGTTAATATCCAATTTAATCCCTTGCGTCCAGAGACTATATTTTGTGTGATTTAAATACTTTAAATTTTTTCATGCTTGCTTAATGTCCTAACAGATGGTATATTCAGGTCCTTATACTTCTACGGAAAATCTATATTCTTCTGTTGCTGGTATTCTATAGGTCCAGTTGGATTATATTGTTCTTCATATCTTTTGTTTTCATGATGCTCTACTTCATTGTTCTATTTATTAATGACAGTAAGATATTAAAGCCTTCAATTATTTTTTAAATTAAGTTTATTGGTGCATTTTAGATATACATAACTATCACATTCATCATAAAGAATTTGTACCTATACATACTATTTCTTAATTCCTTTTTTCCCCATTTTCCTCCCCTCTCTTCAACCTTTCTCCCCCTCCTCCTTATTTACAAAGCTTTGTTTCCATTTTATCCTTTTTTTCTTTTCCTTTTCTCTTCCACCTCCCATTCTCTTTTCTTTTGAACAATTACTTTCCCCCGAAAAAGAGCAATTACTTCCTATTTCATAATATCTATTATACATTTTGGTTCTCGTTTACTCTTTCAGTTTCTCACACTGGAGAAACACTGTGATATTTATACATATGTGTCCAATTTATTTCACTTAATATTGTCTCAAGGTCCATTCATTTACCTAGATATGGCTCAAGTTTATCCTTCTTTATGGCTGAGTAGAATTCCATTGTACTTTAAAAATATATCTTTTTATCCATTTGTTGTTTGACAGGCATTTAGGTTGTTTACATGATTTAGTTATTACAAACTGTGCCACTATAAACATGGATGCATATCTATTGCTGTTGTATGATGCTTTTAATTATTTGTGGAAAATACCAAGAAGGGTAGTAGCTGGGTCAAATGGAACCTCTAATCCTAATTTTTTGAGGAATCTCCACGCTGATTTCCACAGTGGTTCCACCAGCCTACACTCCCACCAACAGTGAAGAAGGGTTCCTTTTCCCCCACAGCCCTGCCAGCATGTGTTATTGGTTGATTTGTTGATAACATCCACTCTTTCTGGAGTAAGGTGGAATCTCAGTGTTGTTTTAATTTTCAGCTCTCAAATGATCTGTGATGTTGAACATTTTTTCATGTATTCATTTGCCATTTGTACTTCTTCTGAGAAGCATCTATTCATTTCAGATGCCCATTTTTGGATTGGGTCTTTAACCTTGGAGGGGTCTAGTTATGTTAATTCTTTATATGTTCTAGATATTAGTTTTTTGTCTGAAGAACAATTGGCTAAGAGTTTTTCCCATTGTGTGGGAAACTCTACAGAAGACTAGAATAGGTGGACTTTAACTCAATCTAATAAAAGCCATCTACAACAAGCCAACAGCTGACATCATATCAAGTGGTCAAAAATTGAAAGCTTTCTCTCTAAAATCAGGAATAAGACAGAAATGTCCACCGTCACCACCCTTATTCAATATAGTTCTGGAAGCATTAGTCAGAACAATTAGAGGAGAGAAAAAAATAAAAGGAATAAAGATAGGAAAGGAAGTAGTTAAATCATCTTTATTTACAGATGATATGATTCTCTATGTAGAAGACCCCAAAAACTCCACCAAAAGACTTCTAGATTTAATAACCAGATTTAGTACCATAGCTGGGTAGAAAGTCAATACTCAAAAATCACTAGCTTTCCTGTACACAAATAACAAACTCACTGAGAGAGAAATTAGGGAAACAACACCTTTCACAATAGCATCTAAAAAAATGAGGTACTTAAGAATCAGTCTAACAAAGAAAGTAAAAGATTTCTGCCTTGAAAATGACAGTATACTGAGAAAGGAGAACAAAGAGGATATCAGAAAATGGAAAGATACCCATTGTTCATAGATAGGAAGAACCAACATAGCAAAAGTGGCCATCCTTGCAAAATTGTTATACAGATTTAATGCAATCCCAATCAAAATATCATTAACATAACTCAAAACTAGAGAAAACATCCCTAAAAGTTATTTGGAACCTGAAGAGACCTAAAATAGCAAAAGCAATTTTGGGCAACAAAGACAAAAGTGGAAGCATCAGAATCTCTGACTTGAAATTATATTACAGAGTATTATGATAAAAACAGCATGGTACTGGTAAATAAACAGACCTGAGGATGAATGGACAGATTAAAAGAGGCAAACACTCTCAGCCATTTTAGCTTTGACAAAGGAGCCAAACACATTTACTGGAAGAAAGAAAACTTGTTTAATAAATGGTGTTGGAAAAACTGGCTTTCCACATGCTGAAAACTAAAATTAGACCCATGTCTATCACCATGCACTAAACTAATATCAAAATGAATCACAGATCCAAATCTTAAAACAGAAACACTAAATCTGCTTGAAGAGAGAATAGGTAGAACTCTTGAAGACATAGGTATAGGCAAAGACTTCATGAACAGTACACTGGGCACACAGGACATACTACAAAGAATCAACAAGTGGGATCTCACCTTCAGCTGTTAAACTATTTCTTCCTGAATTCAATCAGTTTTTGTTTCATGGATTTGGTGACTCTGGTGTTTATAATTGTTTTGCTTTTACTTTGAATTGACCCTCTGTCCTTATTACATGCCCTTTGTCTCCAGAAACTATTTTAGTTTAAAATTCCTGATATTAGTATAGCCAGCTCTCTTTTAGTTATGGTCTGCATAGTTAGTACATACCCATCCTTTTACTTTCAACTTATTTGTGGCTGGAATCTAATGTGTCTCTTGTAGTGTCTATGTCGTTGGATCATTTTATCAATTCTGTCAATTTATGCTTTTTGACTGGAATATTAAGTCAATTTACAATTAATTTAATTATTGATAAAGTATTTTTATGTCTGCCATTCTGATTTGCTTTCTATATGTCATATGTACATTTTGTTCTTTTATGCCTCTATTACTGCCATCTTTTGTGTCAAATATGTTTTTAATGTACTATTTTAATTCTCTTACTTTTATTATATTTTTAGTTTTAATAATTATTATATTTTTAGTTTATTATCTATTTAGTTCTAAATAATATTTAGAAATATTATTATATTTCTAGTGTTTGTCTAGGAGATTAACATTTACATCTTAGCATAAAATCTAGTCCAGATTAATACACTTGATTTCAACAAAATACGAAAACTTTGCTCCAATATATCTGTAATTTTTCTCTTATCTGTGCTATTAGCTCCAACTGAGTTAAATCACTACATGTTATAAGCCCACCTATGCATCTTCCTAACTATAGTAAGTTCCAGACTGGTGATGTTTCAGTCTACAAAATTAAACTTTACAGTACTGAGAAAGCGAAATGTATTCAGTAGAAATGATACTTCAAATTTTGAGTTTAGATCTCTACCTAAGCTAGCAATATGTGGTATGGTATTCTCTTGCAATATTGGATAGCAGGAGTTAGTCATAGCACACAATTACAAGGGCAAATAACCAGTATGCTGTAGTGTATTTTGTTGTCCAGCTATGATGTTTGGTAGGTTACATGTATTAAATATATTAAACTTATAATATTTTCCAATTATAATGAGTTTATCAGGAAGTAACGTCATTGTAAATTGCAGAATATTTATATTGTTCATACAGTTTTCTTTTTAAATCAGATAGAAGAGCTATAAACAGAAGTACATTTGTACTCTTTTATTCTTACTTTTATTACTTGTGCCTTCCATTTTTTCATGTGTTTTTGTCTCATTGTCTAGTGTCCTTTCATTTAATATGGAACAATTTTTACTACTTTTTCTAGTATGGCAATCTGCTATTGAAAAATTATACCACTTTTCTTTTTTCTGAAATGTCTGAATATCTCCACTGTTGACAACAGTTTTGCTGTATATAGAATTGTCCCCTGCCAGCAATTTTCTTTCATCATCTTCAACAGGTCATGACACTGTCTTATAAAATCTATGTCTTCTGATGATAAATCCCTTGTTAGTCTTATTAAAGATGAATTTAACATTAATTGTTTCTCTTTTGCTATTTTTAAGATTGTCATCTGTCTGTTGTCTCAGTGATTTTATTAATGCATCTAGGTCTTGCTTAACCTATTATACTAGTTGTTCACCAAATTTGTTGGATAAATATATACTAGTGAGGTTCTTTAATCACATTTAGGAAGTTTGAGGGCATTATTTCTTTATTATTATTTATTCTCTTTCTGTCTTCTTTTTCTAGGATTCCATGTTGATATGGAATGGTATCTAGATGGTATCTCACAGGTGTCTGATGCTCTGTTCATTTAATTTTATTTTATGTTTCTTTCTGCTCTTTGTATTGCATATTAATTGAACTGCTTTCATATATTAATTAAACTGTCATATATTAATTAAACTACCTCTGAATTTACTAATTTCTTTTCTGCCAACTTAAACCTGCTGCTGAAATTCTCTAGTTCATATATTACCAATTATTCTGCTTTTTAACAGCAGAATAGTAATTTGATTCTTGTTTATGATTTCTATCTCTATTTATAGTGGATTGGTGAAATTTTTCTCCTACTTTATGTGAGCATAGTTTCCTTTAGATTCTTGAACATAGCTATAATGACTGAACTAAAGTCTTTGTCTAGTAAATCTGACATATGAACATCTTTGGAGACAGCTTCTATTGACTACTTTTTCCCTGTGGATGGGCCATACTTTCACATGTCTTTGCATGTATTATTTTTATAAACTAGACATTTAAGATAATATAATGTGGCAACTCTAGAAATCAGACACCACTCCCCCAAAATTGTTCCTTGTTTTTCTTTTTATTTCTTCTTTCTCTCTCTCTTTCTTATTTCTGGGTTTCTGTTGCTGTTTTGTTTGTGTTTTTTGTACGTGTTTGTGTAGCTTTTTATTTTCTAAATTTCTAAAGTCTATATTCCTTGTCATATACTGATGCTGAAGTTTCTTCTGATGGGCAGATAAGCTAGAAGTTGGATAGATGTTTCCTTAAATAGCTTAAGCCAGTAAGCCTTAAACTTTATCAAACGGTTTTGTGTTTGCTGGGATCCACGTTTCATATCCCTGCAATCCCCAATTCTGCTTTATCCTTTACTTCCTACTTGCACATGGCTTCAGTATCAGAGCTGAGAAATGAAGACCTTCTCCATTATTTTCTAGGCTTTCACATAGCCCTACACATATGCATGGTCTTCTAGAGCCTGAAAAATGCACCGAAACTTTTCACCACCCATCACAGACTTTGCATTTCCCCTGACTTCCATTTAAAGATTTTAAGTCAGCCTCTAAGGTGCCACAATTGTACCAATGCCTCTGGCAGCTGAAATGTTAAATAACTGCCACTGATTATTTTCGACAAACATCCTGGAGATAAGAGGTTGCCCCAGGGAAAGAGCTCAGAGTTAGGTCAAATAATGACAAGCCCTGTAAATGTCCTTTCCAAAGAGACTCCAGGCAGGTCAGAGTGACACTTCAGGGAATACAGCTTTTTCTAGAAACTTCTAATTCAATCTTTCCCTCTCACTGGTTCTAGGCTGCTATACTTTAAGCCTACCACAGAGCTGGAGTGAGAAAGATAGGAATAAGACAAATAAAATGCCACAGAGCTCACTCATTGTTCTTACTGAAATCCAGCTGATTCTCTTTGAAGAAAATATTCTCAAGTTATTAAGTTTTTGGTTAATTCCACCACTTTGAAAAGATTGATTTTGACATTTCTGACATGTTTTTCATTGTTTTTATAGCAAAGATTTTTCAGATGATCATACTCCACCTTTCAACAAGTCCTGCCTTCACTCAAGATTTTTTATTTGTGTATATAATTATATAATTATCATCTCTGATACTCTTCATTTCTTTGAATAGATACACATATCCCTCTGGTATTATTTTACTTCTGCCTGCAAGCTTTCTTTTACCATTTTTAATTTTTTTTATTTTAAAGAGAATTTAAAAGACAGTAAAAACAATACAGAATTTCAAAACAAGATGATAGGCAATTAAGAATGGTTATTATATTACATATTATCTTCAAAGTAGTTGCTCAGATTACTTTTTCACCATTTTATGTGATGAAATTCTGCTCTTGATGAATTCTTTCAGATTTTACATGTCATGGAGAGGAATAGTTTTGAGTTTCTTTTTTATTATTATTTCAAGTTTATTGATATAATTTAAATATACATCATGATCACACTCATTGTAAGGAATTTGTACCTGTGCATGATGTATCTTCATTCCTCTTTTTTTTCTATTCCCCTCCACTGCCTTCAACCCCTTTACCCCTCCTTATTTACAAAGTTTTGTTTCCATTTTACCCTTTTTTTCTTTTTTTCTTTTCCCTTCCTTCCTTTTCCCCTCCCTTCTCCCTAGTTCCCCTTTCCTTTTGAAAAATTTCTTCTTATTTCACAAAATCTATTAAATATTTTGGTTCATATTTACACTTCAGTTTCTCACACCGGAAAGTCAAGGAGATATTTATATGTTTGTGCAATATACTCTTAAGTGAAATAAATCAGAAAAACATAGTACTCATTTTTAAAAGATATTTTCACTGGTTGCAAAATTCTAGGTTTTTTGTTTGGATTTTTAATTGTTGTTCAGTATTTTTGTGAATGTACTACTATTCTTAGCAATTTCTTGTCTGGACATAATATTTCCACTTCTCTATTTTTAAAATATCTGCTCTTTGATGCTTTCAAGCAATTTGTTTATGATATTAGTTGGTGCACTATCATTGTCCCTTATATTTGGAATATGTTGAATTCCTTAGAGTTTTTACCCATTTGGAAAATTTCTATACATTTTTCTAAATAATTTTTGTGTCCTCCCCCTTTCTTCCAATTACATGTGTATAGGCTACTTGAAACTATATCCTAACTTATGGATACTGTTTGATTTTTTTTTCAGCTTCTTCTGTGTTTCTTTGTGGATCATTTTTAGGTTCTTTTTAAAGTGCATTGACCTTTTCTTCTGCAGTATCTAATCTGTCATTAATGCTATCTAATATATTTTCATCTCAGATAATGTATTTTCCATGTTTAGAAGTTCAATTTAGCTTTATTTTACATCTTTCATATTTCTACTAACAGGTTCAATTGTTTCCTCTACCTTACCAAATATATACATCTACAACTATTTTATTTTTCTTGTGTACTATCATCTGTTTTATTTGACATAAGTATTTTTCTTATTATTATAAATTGTATTTTTTTAGTTATTTACTGGTTTCCAGGCATTGTGAATTTTATTTTGCTCTGTGTTTAAATTTTCTATTCTTATAAATATTCTTGAGATTTGTTCTGGATTATAGTTGTCTCTTAGAAACAGTTTGATCCTTTCAAAGCTTCTTTTAAGCTTGGTTGTGTAACAGCAGCTTTCATTCTAGGACTAATTCTGTCCCATTACTGATTTAATACTCTTCTGAGTAATTTTTTCATTTCCCTGTGAATTATGAAGTTTTGCACTGACCTGTCTGGACATGCACTATTTCAAGTATGACATCTCAAGATTGTTCTCATTCTCCTTTCAGGTAGTTCTTTCCTTAGCCTTGTATAGTTTTCTCACACGTATAGGCTGATTAGTATTAGTATGCACCTTGAATGAGACCTTCTGCAAGTTCTCTGTTTCTCTCTGTCTCTCTGTCTCTGTCTCTGTCTCTCTCTGTCTCTCTCTGTCTCTCTCTCTCTCTCTCTCTCTCTCTCTCTCTCTTTTCCTCCCTTCCTCCTTCCCTCTCTCCTTCTCTTCCTCCCTCTCAAAGTTATTCTTCTTTGGTACTCTTCCCTGTGAATTCTAGCCACCTTATCTTTGCAGACTTCCAGTTGTCTTCAACGCATGTTACCAGTGGGCTCTGCCCAGGTTCTCCTGACCTACTATAAAGACTGGAAGCTTGCTGTCGGTGGTAATGTGTGATAATATTAAGGGGCTCATTTCATTTTTTTCCCTCTCTTATAGATCATGGGACAGTGAATACAAACTATTTTTCATATGTTGCTAAGAATTTAGAGGAGAATGTATGAGTAGTCCCCACTACTCCAGCTTTGTAGGGTGCTCAAGTAATATTCCACTGAATTTAAGTCATTTTAGGAGATAGAACTGTTTGAGTGCATGCAAGTATGAAGACAGCACTTTAGTATAAAATAATTCCTTGTGGGTAGATATTTGCAGCTAAGTACTTTCTGCTACATAACTGGGATTAATCAACTTACTTTCAGAAAGCATTTGTTGTTTATTGTGTCATTTTTGTCACTTCCATCACTAGTAAAGGAAAGAGCTGAGAGCTGGTAAGGCTAATCAATAGCAACCTTGCTATTAACCAACAATATACTGATATATTATATATATATGTATATATATATATATATATATATATATATATTGCATTTGCTTCAGAATTTCAACCATGAAAGATTCACAGAATGATAAGAATTTTACTTCTCTTTCTTATTCAGTTTTCATATCCACCATATCTCCCACCAAGTTATACATTGGTAATTTCCCCTTTAATCACCATTTCCAAAGTTTAGCCTTCTTCCACATACTTTTCCCTTTCACAATTATGCGTGATTTTTTAAAAGAAAACCCTTTCTTTATATTCTCTTTAGAATCTCTGCCACTCTCCCCAGCCTCTGCTATGCGTTAGAGGTGATTCACTAATAAACAAACATAATCATGCATTGGACCCCATAAAGAAGTGGGTATGGATCATTCCACAGGATGGAGGTAAAAGGAAGATGATGAAAACATGTGGTACTGGTGGGAGTGGGGGGAGCTAGCCCTGCCCCACCCCTTTCATGGATGTGGAAATTAAGCCTTGGAATATAAAGTATGTGTGTCACTCATATTTGATGCAGTCAGGACTAGATCTAGTTCTTTTGTGTCTAATGTCCACTTCTAGTTATCTTCCTTTGCAGTGTGATTTTGGAAGTTTTTCTTCTGGGGAATTTATATTGTTTTTTACACATGCCCCCACACCCAGCCTACATATTTCTAGTTTTTGGTGAGAAACAAAAAGTATTCAAATGCCTAGTTTATTATTTTATTAAACTTTAGTTCTCCATGCTTAAAATAAAGTTTCGCTCTGCTGTTGGTATCTTGTTTTGTTTTGTTTTGTTTTGTCTTGTTTTGTTCTGTTGTGTTGCGTTGTGTTGTGTTGTGTTGTGTTTTGTTTTAATGCCCTGGGAAATCTTTGCCCAACAGGGCTGTCACTGAGGTGATAGAACGTGCAATGAATTTCCTAAGGGCTCTCATGTTAACATATGGAATTATTTTGAGGACATCTTACAGCCTCTTTTCCTCTTTAGAACAAACAGTTTTAAATTATCTGTCACTCAGCAAAATCTCATGAATCTCAACAAATGCAGACATAGTCAATTTATGGAAAGACTCTGTTCCAATATTTTCTTTCTGCATTTTTTCCCTCCCTGAAATTTTTCCTCTCCCTGAGATGTTTTCCCCCATAACAACTTCCAAGATGTGAGGGATTCTGAATTGTTTGTTCAAAAAACAAAACAAAATCACTTTTTTTACAACCTATGGTCTTTAGTCAGCAACTGACCTCTAGGATTCTTTAATCCATTTTTAAAATGGTTTAGAGAATAAATAACTACATAGATGTGAAACTCCCTTTGTCTAAGAGAGGGTAGCATTTTTCAATTTGAAAAGTTGGGCTCTTTCAAATGTTTATTTTCCTTTGCTTCAACAGACAAATTTTGTCCCTTTTCCTTGGACATGGCTATCTTTTGCCTCTCTGACAGCAACATTTTATACCAAGAAAATCTTCATAGAAAATATCTGCTCAGGTTCAGTTCCCTACCCTGGGGAAAAGAAACACCTAAATAGGCTGGATTGAGCAGTATCTAATAAGCAAATTTATTGTAGCAGTCTAAATCTGAGGGAAATAAAAATATCATTGACCCCTTGGGTTGTCCTACGAAGTAATCAAGAAAAAAATTTTAAAAGCATGTTGAAAGGATTTCCAATATCTAAAATACTCATTTTGCATTTTAGATCTATGCAGACATGTCTTTTCTTGTTCAGTACACTCTGCCTCACCCCCTAGAGGCCTGCCCTCCACTTAAGAGAACCTTGGGGGTTTTTTGTTCTGTTTGTCCTTGTATATCTGCAGCAGAAAAGTGTTAGGAGGGATTCACTAGAAGCTTTTGAGTTGATTTAAAAGAAAGAACTCACTGTGTGAACTAGTGGATCTCTTATTGCTAGAGAAGATAGGAATGGAAGCTCTTTGTTGATCTGAGAGAAGACAGACATTTCTTTCACTGTGACAATTCACATATGTAATAGGAGCCTCCTACTAAGAGAATGAAAAGATGAACCACTTCTTGGAGGAAAGTTTGGCCAAAAAGTCCTTCACTTCCACCTAAAATCTTACCATTAAAAATTCAGTTTTCCTTCAACTTGAAAAAGAACACCCCCAAAAAATCTCTGCTTAACATCATATTTATTCGTGAGAAACTACATTTTCCCCACTCAGTTCAGGAACAAGGCAAGTACGTCTGCTTTCACCATTTCTTCAATATTGTATTGGAAATCACAGCTGATTCAACAAATAAAAAGATAAAAGTACAAGATGTATGTATATCATAAAAGAAGAAATAGAATTGTCACTATTCACAGATGACACAAATGTGTATGTACAGCAATGTTGCAGGATACAAGATTAATACTATTAAAAAACCAATTGCTTTTCTTTATACCAGCACTGAGTAATTAGAATATGAAACTTAAAACAATACTATCACATTAACAAAAATGAAATGTTTAGATACTTTTTAAAAGTATCTAACAATAACAAATATGTGTGTGTAAAATATCTCATGAAGAAAAGTACAAAACTGATTAAAGAAATCAAAAAAGATCCAAATAAATGAAGAAATATTCCATATTTATGGATAGGAAAGCTCAATATTAAGATAAACTCAATAAAACTCAATATTAAGTAAAACAATATTAAGAAAAGCATTGAGTAATTACTAAGTAAATTATTTACTTATATTAAGTAAATTATTAATTATTAAGTAACACTCAATATTAAGTAAAACTCAATATTTAAGTAAAACTCAATATTCAGATGTTGGCTTTTTCCACTTTGAGATATAGAACTGATGCAAGTCAAACAAAATTCTATCAAGTTGTTTCATGGATAAAAACAAACTGATTGTAAAGTTTACATAGAAAGCAGAAAGACCCAAACTCACCAACACAATATTGAAGAACAACAAAGTAAAGTTCTGATATAACCCAACTTCAAAACTTACCACCAAGCTACAATAATTGACATACTATTCTACTGGCAAAAGACTAGACAAATAAATAAATGGAATAGAATAGAAAGTTTAAAGCATAGACCCACGCAGATGTCTATTCAAACGATCTTTGACAAAGAAAAGAAGAAATTTGGGTGGCAAAAGAATTGTTTCAATAAATTGTACAGAAACAACTAGCATTCACATGTAAAAATAAAAGAAGCTACACATGAACCTTACAACTTCCACAAAAATTAACTCTAAATAGTATTACATGTAAAGTGCAAGCCTATAAATATAAACCACTAAAAGATATGATGGTAAAAAATCTAGATGGCTTCTATCTTCTTAGATATAATATCCAAAGCACCATCCATGTTAGGAAAAACTGGTGTGTGACTACATTCAGATTAAACCTGCTTCTTTGTGAAGAATTTTGTTAAGAGAATGAAAAGCCACAGACTAGAAGAAAATCTTTGTGAAACACAAATTTGACAAAGACCTGGTGACTAAAATATACAAATAGGTATTAAATCTCAGTAATAAGAAAAGAATAGATTTTTAAATGAGGAAAGACCTTAAGAGAAACTCACCAAAATATTTGGACAAATGTTAACCAAGCATATAAAAAAAGTCTGACATCAAATATAATTAGAGACGTGTAGATGAAAACAGTGAGATATCATGATATGCCAGTTAGAATAACTGAAATCCAAAACATTGATTACACCAAATTCCAGTGAGGGTATGGAACAAAACCTCTCACTCATTGCTGGTGGGAAGAAAAAATGGTACAGCCACTTAGAAGAAAGTTAGAAGAAAGTTTGTCAGTTTCTTACTTTACTGTCTATAAATCTCACTCCTTAGCATTTACCTAAATAAGCTGAAAACATATGTCCACATGAAATTTTATACATATCTGTTCATAGTAGTTTTATGCATAATTGTCAAAAGTTTGAAGCAACTAAAATATCGTTCAATAGGTGAATAGACAAAAAACAGCATACCTTTACAATGGAATGTTATTCAGCAACTAAAAGAATAATCAATCCATGAAAAGATTTGAGTGCACCCTACATGTGCTAAAAGAAGCTAGTGTGAAAAAACTATGCACTGTTTCATTCTAACTCAAAGATACTATGGAAATGAAAAAAAAAAAAAAAAAACTATGAGGACTGTAAAAGAACCAAGAATTTCCAGGGATTTGAGAGGAGGTAAGAAGAGATGAGGGGAAAAAAAGAGATGAGAGATAGAGCGCACAAGAACTGTAGAGTAGTGAAATTATTCTGTATGGTATTGTAACGGTGGGTACATGGCATTATACATTTGTCAGAACACACAAAGCTGCATAACATAAAGAATGAACCCTAATGCAAATTATGGATGTTAGTTTAAAATAGTGTATTAATATTTATTCACCAGCTAAAACCAGCATACCAAACTAATGCAAGATCTTAATAATGGAGAAAACTGTGGGAGGTGAAGGCTGGGAAGGGAGATACTATATATGAGAATATATAGTATATAGTTTCTCTATAAATTTAAAAGTACTCAAAAAAGACTACTGTAAAATTTTAAAAATTTCTTTCCCTAGGTAATGTAAGGCATGTTGGAAGTCCTTGCTTAAAAATATAAAATTCTTATGAATAAAAATTAACTAATATTTATGTGTGAATGAGTAGATCACATTGATAGTCTTCCACTCAAGAGTATCTACTCAGAATGAAAGTTCCAAGTGCTGTGAGAATGGGGGCTGCTGAAAAGGGAGTTAGATTTAGAAAACACCAGAGATAGATGATAGATGATAGATAGATAGATGATAGGTAGATAGATGATGATGATGATGATAGATAGATAGATAGATACATAGATAGATAGATAGATACATAGATAGATGATAGATAGATAGATAGATAGATAGATAATAGATAGATATCTCCATCATATTCTAGTTATGAGCTCTCAAGTCTCCATAGTCAAAAGAGCTTCTCTCTCAAAAAGGAAGAACTGGGATGGGGGAAAAGAGAAAAGAAGGAAGGGAAAAAAGATATGTATATATACAAAAATAGCTAAGATAATTGTACTACCAATTTCTATTACTACATTGAAAGGACCACTTAATGCTTATATTGTTTGATCAATTTTGCATGCCTGTATCTGCTAATCTAAGCAACTACCTTGAAGATAACAATATGCAATATAATAACCATTATTAATTTCCTATCATCTTGTTTTGAAATTCTGTATCTTTTTTTTTTTTTTTTTTTTTGGTTTTTCTCTAGTACCGGGAACCAAACTCACGACCTTGCGCTTGCCAGGCAGGCGCTTTGCCGCTGAGCTAAATCCCCAGCCCCCTCTGTATCATTTTTATAGTTTTTTTCTCTCTTTAAAAACAAAATACCTTCTCATTCTCATTTGTGGCCTTCAGCATTTCTGAGTAGAGAGAGAGATGGACAATGTACAGCTTTTTTGATACTTAAATTAATGAAAATTTTATTAGTGTAGTGCTTGGAGGGAGCAAACTAGCATTGGCATGTATTGATAACATATTATTTCAGTTTGTACAGTACTTGGGAAAGTTATTTTAACCTCTCTGTATAAAAGGTAATACTGTAATTGTTACCTAGAACAAAAGGTGGGAGTGATGATTAAATGAGATTGTATAGGTACTTAGATCTTAATAAAAGTTCACCAATTGTTTCTACTACTGCTGCTACTATTCTTGCCATTAGAATACTTTTTGAAAAAAGTGTAGATTTCAGATTCTGACCTGACTTGACCAACTGTGGGTTGTGGGAGTTGAGAAGATAGAGAAGGGAGGATATCTGAATGAAGTAAAGGAGAAATTAACCTTTTTTAGTGGCAATTTGACACGTCAATTATTATACGCTTTATTTCAAGAATCCTTGTGCAACTTTATGAGAGAGGGGGAGGGAGGAGAGGGGAGGGAGCTGGAGTGCAGGAGAGGGAGAGGGAAGTTGAGACTCAGGACATTTACCTGCAATTGGTAGTGCTGGAGTTCAAACTTAGAAAGCTTTACCCAGAGTCATGCAAACTTCCCTGTATGGCCTGTGAGTATGACGACACATGGGATGCGAGGTTGGGCTAATTATTTGTTTGGAGTAATTTACACAGCTCTAATCATATAATCCTTACCGGACCTTCCTTGTGCTCAGTACTTGATAAGTATCAGACTCGCTAAACAGATTTTCAGATGAACTGGAACATGAATGAATGCAGAAGTTAGCAGAATCAAAATATACCAAAATGCACTGCATGGAACATAGATTGCAAGTTAAGGGCTGTGGATTTAGCTCAGTGGCACAGCGCTTGCCTGACAAGCACAAGGTCATGAGTTCAATTCCTGGTACCAGAAAAAAACCAAAAAACCAAACCATAAATTGAAAGAAGACTATTTTTTTATACATGGATGTGTTGCCCAAAATTGTCCAGAAATGTAGTCACATTTTAAGTGCTCTCAGGAATGTCCCCACATAACCTGACAGTTTTGTAATGAGAAAAATTTCTTTCAAAGTAAGAAAAATTACTTCCTCATTTTTGGTAGGTTTTGATTTTAATAGTTGAATAGTTTCAAAACTGAAGCACCCTTATAGAAAACTGAATGAACATCTTTTTTTTTTTTTTTTTTGGTTTTTCTCCGGTACCGGGAACCGAACTCACTGAATGAACATCTTAAAGATTCATCTGAAGGTCCTTTCCTGAAATGAGCACAAGTCCATGCTGAAAAGTTCATTACTTTAAAGAACTTTTCTCCACCCTATGAAGGTCTACACATTGGCTGAAGCCACCAGTTTGTTTGTATCTCTCCTCACCCAGTTTGTTCCATTTTTTTTTCTCATTTTTTTTCCTATCCTTCTGAATCTAACTTGGATTTGTTTCTGAAGAACTATTTAGGAAAGATAGCTCCACCGTTGAAAATACTTTAAATTCAGTTGCTCAGCAAGTGTGTCTGACGCCTACAGCATGCCGGTTAACAGTCAGAAGATGAGGATAGTCTCCATTCTCCATCAGTCAATTTTCATACTTATTTAAAGCTAAAATTCCTCTTCCTCTGGTTCAGTGTTACTTCCCACTGAGAAACCTACCATGAGCAAAGGGACATGGCACTCTGTTTTCTAGCCTTACACTTTCCTGTTCCGCTACCCCAAGCCCACCGTGGGGTGGAAGCACTCCTGGCTAGGGGAAAGATATTACTGGATGAGAGGTGTGACCTGATACAGGTGCCCTCAAGGTATGGCAAATTCCAAATACTGATACTTTTTCTCCTTGGTAGTTTTCCAGGTTCCTCCTACTAAGAACATCTAATTGCAACTCACAATGTTGGAATTCTGGCTAGGTGATAAGGAGGCAATGCTAGGGCCTTAGGCATGCTGCGGTCACCATACACGAATGCTCT
Source organism: Chinchilla lanigera (assembly GCF_000276665.1). NCBI lineage: Eukaryota > Metazoa > Chordata > Mammalia > Rodentia > Chinchillidae > Chinchilla > Chinchilla lanigera. Next base: position 18,686,170 of record NW_004955426.1, on the reverse strand, counting down.
CCGACAGGATCCATTGTTGTCTCACGCTGAGCAAACTCTCCGTAGGCAGACTAGAGGCACACTCTCGCTCTCAAAGGGTCATCCTGTCTTAGGTAAACTTTCACATAACCCAACAGGCAGCTTTCCACAATGCAGACAAACTTTGCCTTCTCTGCCACTTTAAACTTCTACAATCCAACAAATTTTCAACTGCAGGACAGAAGCTCCAGTAAAGAGAAATATCTCTGTAGTCATTGAAGGTACCATCCCATAAACCCTTCTTTCTTTTCTTCATCCTTTAATTTGTTACCTTAAACAAGGAAAACTAAAGCATGTAATTTTGACCTTCCACACTTACACTGACTGTGATCTCTACAAAACAGATCCAGAGTATGCTAGACTGAGCTCAAGGACCCGTGAGGCACTGCTTCGGCCTCCTCCTCAGAGTGAAGGATTTTCCATTGCTTCAAAAGCCATTTCTTTCCTTTCCAGTCACTAAATTCTGTCATCTCTGGCACCCTATTCTGAATCTCTCTCTCCACCCTCGTAAGATAACACACCCTAATCTGATTTAGGGTTTCAAAAGAAAAATTCTAAATCAGATTCCATTATTCTACTCTCTGAAAACTTACACACTGGCCTAAGAGCCCCCGTCTATTTCCTTTTCCCCGGAACAGCACTATTAGGGTTTATGTGCCGATGGCCTGCCAAAGCCTCATACACTCATTAGTGGGGCTTTTGGAAGGTGACTGGATCATGAGTACACGATACTCGTCAGTACTTGAGTCCACGATGGGTTTATAGCTAAATGTGCTGTTGGGAGGTGCAGCCTGGAGGTGGTCACTAGGGTGTGGGGTGAGGGTCTGTCTCCCTTGATCTCGCTCTGTTTCTTGCCTTTCATCCCATGAGCTGTTTCTCCTCTGCCGTGCCCTCTACCATGCTGCCCTGCCTCCGAGCCAGCTTATTATGCACTGAAACCTCTGCAAACCGTGAGCCAAAATAAACTCTTCCTCCTTTAAATTGTGGATGTCAGGTATTGAGTATCAGTGATGAGAAAGTAACTAGGACAGGCATCAATGTGTGAGGAAAAAAAGGTCAAGTCTATTTACTGGCTTGATGACCCCTAGGGCACTGTTGAAGCAAAAACCTTTCAGTAACCTCAGAACTCCTGGTTCTCAGGCAATAGGGGCATAACCTATTTTCACACAGAAATGTGGGGTTTTTTTAGTCTTTGCAGTTTTTCTGTTCCAAAAGTGTTCAGTTCAACCTTAACCTGACCATTGTAGAAGCAGTTGGAAATATTCTGATATCTCTGCTAGAAAAAGTATTCAAATTTCTTATCAGTGAAAATGAGCAAAGAATTTGTTTTTCTAAATATAGATGTTATAGGAAAGCTCTTTTCTTCAGTATTAATACTCAAAGCTTAATTATCTAGACAAATATATATATATATAGGCTAACGATTTATATAGATTTTCAAAATATGTCACCCCAGAAAGACAAATAGTAAATGCTAAAATGTAATAGCTATGTGGCTTTGCAAAATATTTCACTGTTTTATTGTGGAATTTTAATGGGCAATAAATGAAGTTTGAAGGAAAACTAAGTTTCTTTAAAATGAATCCTGGGTAAAATAATAATAATAATAATAATAATAATAATAATAATAATAATGAAATGGTAAGAAAGAAATTTTTAAAATGATACTCAATTTTTTTAAATTTACAAATAAAGTTACATGTAATTAGCATGAATAACACAACATCTTCAAGTATATCAACATTGGGAATAACTAAACATACCTACTTAATATAAGCACTGTATCACATAGTTACCATTTTTGTGGTGAGAACATTTCATTATCAGCATTTTCCAATACAATACATTAACAACTGTGGACACCATATTATGCCATAGAATTCTTTTAATTTATTCTTTCTTATCTAACCGAAAGTTTGTATCCTTTGACCAGCATCTCCTCAACACACACCCCAACCACTTTGGCTCCTAGTAACTACCACTGTATTCTCTATTTCCATAAAATCAACTTTTTAGATTCTACATGTAAATAGCATTATGTGGTATTTTTTTCTTTCTGTACCTGGCTTATTTCATTTAAAATAAAGTGAGACTCAGTTTTTATGTATACTTTAAAAATAACCACCTATTAAATTAAATTAGATAGTTAAAAGGAAGTACCATTATTTTACAAAATACAGATTGCTAGTCAGTATAGTACAAGTGAAAAAAAGTATAAATAGTAAATCAAAATACTTGGGAAACACACACCCACTATGTAGTAGTAAAATTAGACTTCTGTACAACAGAAAAATGATGAATTTTCCAATCATACATTTATAATTGGGGAGAGGTATTATTATATAAATCTGACAATGTGTTCCATTTGCAGATATTAGCAAAAATTGCTTTAGCAATAGCATGAGTTATAGAGACAGAAAGATATATTGGGTTTAAATTCTAAATTTTCCCCTCTGCTCCTCCCTCCTTCTCTCCGCTCCACCTGCCTTTCTGTTTGTTTTTTGGCTGCCCTACAGATCAAGCCCAGAGTCGCTTACATGGTAGGCAAGTGTTCTACCATTGACCTAAACTCCAGTCCCTAAGCTTGCTGCTTTCTAAATGAAACTGAAAAATTTGCTTGGTTTATCTGAGACAAGTTTTCTTACTAATAAAAGGGTATAATAATAATTACTCTACCATTTTTTAAAATTAAATGAGATAAAGCTGAACTTCATTGAAGAAAAACAGGCATTCAAAACAATGTTTCCAAATAAACAACTAGAAATAGATTTTTAAATATTCTAGTTGAAAACTTTAAAAAAATCAACAAGACAGTGGAGAATTATAGAGACATAACCTAGAAATAGAAATAGAAAAAGAAAAAACACAGAAATAAGCTCACCATGGGCTCTCTTTTCTCTAAAAGTATTTGCTGATTTGGGAAAGGACACTGACAAACTAACAAGTTGAGAATGACTTTTGTCTAGTCAATCAGAAGTAGAACAGCTCTGAGATCTTCATATCAACTCAGGCCAAAAAAGTAGGAAAAAAAAAAGAAATACACACCAGCAGGACAAAGGGAAATCAATAAGAGAGCAGCTTTAAAACCAAATATATTATACTTATCTTAAATGAAAATGGTCTGGCAAAAAATAACTATTAACAACAAAGATTAGCAGACTGGCATAAAAATATGTACATTCTTCTTACTATGGGCTAAACCTAAAATATATGGAAACAGTTTGGAAATAAAGCAATTGAAAAATATATGCCATGAAAATACTAACTGTGGTGGTTTTAAAAAGCCCAAGAGTTCACTGTTACTCCTCCTCTCTTCAAGGATACAGCCTAATTTCCCTTCTAGTGATAATGTGTCTTATTTAGTAGCTGAATTCTAAGGAAAAGAATGTGGCATAAGTGAAAGTGTGTGACTTCTAGGTAACAGAACCCATTGTGCTCTCGCTCTCGCTCTCTCTCTCTGCCCCTCCCTCCCTCCTCTCTTTCTCTCTCATTGTTTGCTGTGGAGGCTGCTATCTCCTGTATCATTAGGCACTTTGACAGCCTTATGGAAAGATCAATATATTGAGGAACCAGGGCCTCGGCCAATAACCAATGAGAAACTGAGGTTTCCAGCCAATAACTATGCAAGTCGGCCATCTTGAAAGCAAACCACCCAGGCCCAGTCAAGCCTTGAGAAGAGGTCAGCCTCACTTGACATTTTAACTGCAACCTTCTGAGAGATGAAGCTGCTCCTAGATTCCTGAACCTCTTAAGCTATCAGAAATAATAAATATTTGTTGTTTTATGTGACTAGGTTTTGGGACACTTTCTTAACAATGGGTAAGGAAACAAAGAGAGCTGATACAAATATATTAATAGGAAGAAAATAGATACTTATATAAGAGATAATTCTAGATTTATATCACCTAGTAAAATAGTCTAAATATATACAAAACAAAGTTGATGGAGTTACAAGGACAGGCAAATGCACATTCATTCTGGAAGATTTAAAAACATCTCCTTATAACTAATAGAACAACCAGACCAAAATAAAGCTAAAAAATATATAGAATATTTGAATAACCCATTAAAATTTATATAAATACCCCCAACAAATTCAGACCATACAGTTTTTTCAAATACATGTATACATTTTTCAAAATTGTTGAACCATAAAGAAAATCTTAACAAATTCCAATAGTAACCAGCACACATTAAATACTATGACCACATGTCAACATATAAAGAAGATAACTAGAAAATTCCCATAAGTTTGTAAAATACAAAATGTACTTCTATGCAATTTCAGGGCAAAGTAAAAATCACAGTAGAAATTATAAAATACTTTGAACTTAATATTAATGAAAGAGTGTGTGAAAGGCAACTAAAATCAGTCAGTAAAAATCTAGTCTTCAATGTATATATTAGACAAGAATACAGATTAAAAATCAATGACCTGCCTAGAATAGGACCACATGCTTGTACTCCCAGTACTTGGGAGGCGAGGCAGGAGGGTCAGTGTGAGTTCAAGGCCAGCCTAGGCTATGTAGTGAGTTTAAGGCCAGTCTGAACTACATAGCAAGACCTTGTCTCAAAACAAAAAAAAAAAAATCAATGACCTAAGTTTTTATCTCAAGAAGTTAGTTAAAAAAAAAAAAAAAATCCCTCAAAAATAGAAGGAAGAACTAATGAAGGTGGGAGCAGAAAACAATTAAATAGACAACTAATATATAGTACAATCAAAACCCAAAAGTGGTTACTTAAAAATAGTGACATTAGACTCTCAGGAAAACTTATCAGAGAAAAAGAAGACACAAATTAATAACATTGAGACTGAAAAAGGGGGCATCGCTACAGAGCTTATGCATGTTTAAAACATAGTAAGAGTATTATTACTCCATAGGTTGGAGTTCAGTCTTTCTTGCTTTTAAATTTTATTAGCCTTCACATTCAGGCCTTTCTACAAATTAATGATTCTGTTCCTCAATTTTACATCTTCTTATGGTCATTGCTGATTGTTAGTGTCTTACTTTCTCATTCCTGGGACAAAATATCTGATATCCACAAGTTAAAGCAGGAAAGATTTATTTTAGCTCACAGTTTGTAGAAGTTTTAGTCCAAACTTGGCTGGTTCCATGACACGACAGTATGAAAAGAGGGACAAAGCAAAGGAGAAACAGTCCATGGCAGGGTAGGCAGAAAGCAGCAAGTCTTCCTTCTGCTTTCCCCTTTATTACAGCATGCAAACCTATTGGTTGGTGCCACCACAGCCACTGTAGAGCTTCTCTCTTTAGGAAATCCATTCCTTCACACCTAGAACTGTGTTAATCCACTTAGGGGAATAATCCTGTTATCAGTCCCTTAATCCAGTATTGCATCCACATGAATGCATTAGGTTTAGGGGGGATATCTAGAGATAAGCTATAACAGTTAGTTCATGAGATTTTTAAATGCTGTTGGTATCCTGTTTTATTTTGGCATAGTCTTATTTAATATAGGGAATATTATCAGCAAATAATACAGAGAATATTAATTATTTATTAATACAGGAATATTAGTAGCACTCTTTCCAGAGCACCAGTTATCAGGGACCCCTGCAGTGAATCTCCAGTCTCCTTCCCAGAGTTACATTGCAAGACATGAAAGAAAAGGAGCAAGAGATAAGAGTTGCAAGGAAATAGGACTCTGGGATGATCAATGTTCTCTGAGAACAAAGATCAAGACTCTCCAGCTAGCCACTATTTTATTAACTAGTGTGGAACACCATAGAAGAAGTGGTTGAATGGGCAAGTTGAACATAAAGGAAACAAGTAAGTTTCATCCCCACACCTGGGTACTAGTTCTCCCTGTACTGTCCTCAGCAGACCTCTTGCTCTGTGAGTTACAGCCTCACTGACCATCAAGATCTCAGCAGTGGTGACTGAGAGGAAGCGGGATTTCCACATTCCAAAACCGACCCCTAAAGCAGGGCCAAAAGGGCCTTGGACAGATTCTACATCAATTTATAATTTGTGGTCCCCAACAGAATATCTTATTTCCTTTCACTGAGAAAAATAAATGATTTTATTGATTTAAATTGTTTTCTCTGCTGTAAGTCAATTTTAGAAGCTTCCACATACTAATAGTTCCTGTTCCTTTCTATCAGGAGTGATTTTAAGGAGTCTCTGCTTTTTTGTTATATAATACTTTTTGAAGTTTTATGATTTTAAGCCCAAACAGAACATCAAATATACATGAAAAAGGTCTTGTTGGAACCAAGCTAAGGTCAAGCTTTTTATAAACATTCTCAGCATCTTTCCCTTCCTTTTTGCTCCCTATATATGCATGAGCTTTGGCACCTCCATTTATCTCCACCAGATCTGAGATTGACAGGGAAACAGAATAGGCAATGGTTAAAAGAACTGACATTGAAGTCAGTAATAGCTGGGTCACATGTAGCTCCACCATCTGCAATGTATAGGACTTCGGGCAAATTAGTTAACCTCCTCGAGCCTCAGTGTCTCTATATATTGGATATATATTCAAATGAAATTAAGTCAATATATCAGAGAGACATTTGCACTCCCATGTTTATTGCAGTACTATTCACAATAGCCAAGAAATGGAAATAGCCTAAGTCTTCATCAACTAATGGATGAATAAAGAAAATATGGAGCATTATTAAACCATTAAATGGATGAACTCTTGACACTGATGGACAGTATGAATAGCTATGTTAAGTGAAATAAGCCAGACATATAAGACAAGTACTACTTGATCTCACTCACGTGTGGAATATTAAAAATTAATTTCATACAAGTAGAACATAGAGTAGTGGTTGCCAGAATCTGGGAAGAGTGAGGTAAAAGGATAGAGAGAGGATGGTTAATGGGTGTATGGGGTGCAGTTGAATGACAGGAATAACTTCTAATGTTCTGTAACATAGTAGTGCAATGGTGTGTGACAACAATTCATTGAATATTTCAAAATAGCTAGTAGAATTTGAATGTCTTCAACACAAAGAAATAATAATTGTTTAAGGGGATAGACATGAAAATTACCCTGATCAGATCAATATATATTGTTTACATGTATTGAAATATCAAATTATACCCCTTAAATATGTACAACTAGTATATGCCAATTAAAATTTTTAGTTTTAATTTAAAATGAGAAAGCATCTCTCCTTAAGGAGACTTTGTGAAAGAAAAATGTCACACACCTAGTCCACAGTTATAGTTTTCCACTAGGATAGCTTTTTTTTTGGATATAAAGTGAGCCTCACATTCATTAGATTTCTTTCAGGTTCACTTCAAAGATCCTCAGTTATGAAACAGATTATCCTGCCACATTCTGTGGGAAGAATCTATTCTATTTTCTAAGTACTTGTAAATCAAAAGATTAAAGCCTTCAGATCAAGGGGTGAGAACTAGGGAAATAGCTGAAATTTCTGTTTTCAAATGGAGTGCTTGCATGTGTGTGTGTGTGTGTGTGTGTGTGTGTGTGTGTGTGTGTGTATAGCTGATACCACCCCTGCAAGAATAGAGGAGTGATGTGAGAAACTTACAAGAATATGTCAAGGCAGGAAGAAAGATGAATGTTTCTCTCTTTGAACCACCCATGAACTTTGGAGAATGTTGAGGATGGGGATTCTTGGTGACGGCTGGCACTTCACTGGGTAGTAGCTTTGTTTTTCTTTCACAATTATCTCATTAAAATTATTAGTGTTGCTATCTTAGCCCATTCTCTGTTGCTTTAACAAAATATCTAAAGTTGAATAATTTACAAAAAGAAGAGATTTGTTTTGGTTCATAGTTCTGGAAACTGGAAAGGCCAAGATCAAGCAGCCATTTTTAGTGACACCAATTCACCTTGTTCTGTGTCAGCTCATGGTGGAAAGTGCAAAGGAAGGCAGGCAGGCACATACACAAGAGTCAAAACATGAGAGATGGACTTACTTTACAATAACCTCAACTGTATTGAGGTAACTAATCCAGTCCTGTGAGAGCCAGAACAAACACAAGAAAGACATTAATCTCTCTTCATTAGTCATTTAACTGTTAAAGCCTTCCTATTACCGCCACCACAATGACAACCAAATTTCAACAAGAATTTTGAAGGGAATGGACCTCATCCATGAATGAATGAATGAGTGAGTGAGTGAGTGCAGAGAAAACAAGAGAAGACTGGAGAATCAACAAGGGCCAGATAAGGAAAACCTTCATATGGAATGTACACCCACATAAATTTGGGTTTTTTTCTAAGGAACATGACCAGCCACTGAAGAACTCAGTGACAGTGGTGATATGATCTGAACTGTGTCCTTGATATATTAGTTTGACCATGATATGGAGAAAGGATTAAAAACAATAAAAATGAGCATGATTTGTATATCTATCACAAATACTATTGAGTACCTACCGTGTGGCAGGCACTTCTCCAAGCATAAAAAAGAACAGTGAATGAAACAGACCAAAATTCCTGCTTTACAAAGTTTACATTTGAATAGAAGATATTAAGTAAAAACTATTTGGATAGTCTTGTGGATTAAAATTTCACAACAGTAAATAGTAAAATATACTGTTTAGGAAATAAGTGTGTCAAAATATTGAAGAAAGTACAATTGCCTCATGTTCTTTGTTTAAGTTAATTCTATTACCGAAATGAAATAATCTAGCAACCAATGACATTTTTCTGAATTGGACATTGTTAGTTTGCCTTTACTTCTCTTTCTCTTGCTACAACATCTTCATAGCTCCTACATTTTGTTTTTCTGACCATTTGGCAACTTTATTTTATGACTGGTCCTCAAGCCTTCGTCTCACTCAGCCTTCCCCTTGACTGTTCATTGATGTTCTGAATTACAAATGGATCAATTAAAATCAAGCAAATATAAACACCTAGATCCCTAAATTTGGTGAGTGAGCCCACTTTTCCATAGCTACTCAACAGACAGTTGTATGATCATGCTTGTTCTGGTTATGGGATTTTTTAAATTATGCCAAGAGAATTTATAAAAGTTTTGATAATCTCTCAGTAGCAAAAGCTTTCCAAGGTAGCAAGATTATGAGGGAATTAGTAGACTGAAAGAGTGGGTGGATTTCCTAAAGAGGCCAACTACTTTTAAAGACTCATAATTGCCTGCCAAATCTGTAACTGATAAAAATCCACATACATGTATTCCACCCTCAATATTGAGAACACCTGTCTAAAAAACATCACCCTCCCCATCTCTAAATTTCATGTTTCATCTTATTCTACCGTGACTGAAACATTCCTTTTTCTTACTTTCCAGATGAGCTTTTGTTGTAACTAATAGTTGCTATCCCACAGTGATATATGTGAAAGTGTTATGAATTTATGGCATTCAGTATTTTCAGGGAAAATATCCAAGAGCATGTCATCAACATCAAACTTCAATTTGTCTTCAAAAACAAATGGCACAGTACTAGATCCTAAAGTTACAAAGACAAGTTAAAAAAAAATGCTGACCATCATGATCTCTAAGCATAGTGGAAGAGACAAGTAAACACATGCTGTTTGTTTTTGCTGAGTTCTTTAATAGAGGTGTGCACAGAGAATGATAAATGTAGAAAGCAAGGCATGCCTTGATGCAGGAGAGGGGGGAATTCCTAAAGAATGCTTCCTGGGCAGAATTTTGAGAAATATGTGGAAATTCAATAGGAATTCTTTAAGGCAATAGCCTTTCATGTGCAAATATTTCAGGACTTTCCCCAGATAGAGAGTACCAACTTGGTGATACACAGTTATTCCCCCATTATCATGTCCAGCGCTAGTGTGTGACCTCTTTCTCAGGTTCTGGATGTTTCAGCTTCCCTTGAACTTTATCCCTTGTGCTATTTTCCTGATGAAGAATGATAGGTTAAATGTCTCATCTGCAGCTCTGCAACAGGGCTGGTTTTAACTAGCCTTCCTTGGCAAAGCAGCCAGTGATTTCATAGTGAAGTCAAGGCCATTTGGCTTCAGGATTCAATGGTTTATGAAAATCAGTGGTACATAAGTTTAATGTTATATCACATTGAAACTTGGTAGAACACAAGCTATAGGTTCTCAAAGAATTGACTCGCTGAGACATTTCCAAGACTTACCAAATTCCAGCATCTCCACAACCTCTTTCATCTCCTGCCCATGCAGGTGAGGAGGGAACATAAAGTCTAGTCTTGAGGGCAATTAGGAAACACAATGAGTCATTTCTATCTGCTCAATTCCTATTTTAAGAAATATCATTTCAACGATTTAATTTCTCAGTGCAAAACCTGGCATGTTTCTGGAACTTTAAATGCTTCCACACCCACTAATATTGAATCCATCATTGAGGACAATTGTTGGTAATTGAAATTGCATGTTAGAGAGAGGGGACGAAAACTTCCACGTAACCTGGTTGCAACTTCGTTTTGCATTTCTACCACTAAAAGTGCCTGATCACAGGTGGAATGCCATTTGCACCCCGAGTCACAGTTACTTTAGAGATAGGACAGTGGTAAAAGAATCACACGTGTATCTTACAGCCAAAATATGAACCCCATACTTTTGTTTATAAAAAGAAACAGAGAAAGAAAGAAGGGTTGTTGCCCAGAAAACTTTCTGCTGTAGAATGGCGAGTGAAAGAGAAGTTACAAAGACAAGTAAAAAATTTGGATGCCACTTAACAAGTGGCTTAAGAAAGTGCTTAATATTGCAGGTAGTTTGTAGAAGACAACTAAAATAATTTACAGTTCATTCTGGGTGATTGCCCAACTTTGGGCTGTCTTGGTTCCTGACTTTTCTTCCTTCTCTTTCCAAATGCCTGCTCAGGGACCGTTTTATTGCTCATTAGCACCTCTCCAAGAAAGCTGGCAGGAAACAGAGGAGATGGGATTTACATCACTCAATGCATTTGTGTTTTTTGGATTCATAGAAGATTTTAGAAGGAAAAAGCTCTGAAATAACTGTAAGATGAGGTTTGAAGACCTCCAGGGAGTATAACGGAATACTTAATCCTTATCCTGTAGGAAGTATAACTGCACTGATTTAACTACCTTTATTGTATGCACCTTTATTGGATTCTCCAAGCAAATTCCACAATGCTACAGAATATCTCAGGGCTACACAGTTGCCTTGCAAAACCCATGGATTCCACATCTGTGGATTTCACTAACCAAAGATTGAAAACGGTTGAATGGCTTCAATTGTTACATCTGTCCTGAACATTCGCGGACTCTTTTTCTTGTCATTATTTCCAAAACAATACACAATAACAACTATTTCCATGGCATCTACGTTGCACTAAGTTTACAAGTACTCTACATATGCTTTAAAGTATACAGAAGGATATGAGCAGGCTATATGTAAATATTTCAACATTTTATAGAAGGGGCTTGGGAATCTGAGGATTTTGGTATTGGGAGGATGGTCCTGGAAACAAACCCCTGTGGATACCAAGGGACAATTCTATACACTTCAAGCATGGGAGATTGGCTCTTGACAAACAGTACTGTCCCAAGACATATTTGGTCCTTCTTGATGTCATCTTTGTGGATAGCTTCCAATATCAAGCTTCTAACTTAAGGGCATTCACAAAGCAAGCTGACAAGTACAAGAACCTATGCTGTAAAATTTATTTTTTTCCAATATGATCATGGGTGTCTGATTTGTTTTCTGGCTTGCCTCTTTGAGAGCTTTTGCTATCTAAATTATTGGCCGGTTTCCCTCTCACAAAAATAGACAGTGTGTGGCTTTGCTTCTCCTAATTTCTACAATCAACACATCCATTTGTGATGATAAAGTGCAGACACAAACCCTGTTGTATAGAGCACTTGTTTTGATGTTTGAGAGTCAGAGGCGAGGTGAACAGATCCCCTGCTATATCCCATTTTCAGAACCCTGGGAGGGAACATACTGTGACTTTCTTTTGGAAACATCAACACCTACACATATCAGGACAAGATTTACCTTTTTTGCTAGATCCAATATAAAATTATCTCTTGGAAAGGAAAGGCTGCTCTTACAAATGGATTGGACACTGGATAGGAAAATCTGTGACAGCATTTGCTACACTGATGGCCCCAGCACTTTGGAACCCCCTTTGTATCAATGCAATTTGTGACCAAATTCAGTGTATGTAACTGGTATTCGTTGAAGGTTCTTTTGTTGAAAATTGGGCAAGGGTTATAGTTATACCTCAAGCAAAATTTCAACATGAATATTCTCACATGTGAAATGATCCAGAAGTAAACTTTCCAGTTTGAACCTTATATAAACCTGTGGTAATATTTTATTATTCTTATTCCAAATTCTGTATTCCTAGCAGAGCAAAGAAAAAGAATATTCTTATTAGTATATTGTCTCTTGTGTTGAAGGAGCCAGGTAAAACTATCAATTGATACTATCAATTGAACTATCCCACCCCTAAAATGCATATGCTGAAGATCTAACTGCCAAAGTGAACATATTTAGAGATAAAATCACTGAGGAGTTAATCAAGGTTAAATGAGGTCAGAATGGTGGCACCGTAATCCAAGATGGCTGGTGTGGTTATAAAAGGAACAGCGACACTGGGAACGCCTGTGCCCAGAAGAAAGACCTGTAAAGACAGTGAGGAAGCAACTGTCTGTAATCTAAAGAAAGATAACTCAGACAATACTGATCCTGACAACACCTAGATCTTGGACTTCTAGTCTTCAGAGCTTCAAGAAATAAATTTCTACTATTTTCACCACCCTGCCTGTGCTATTTTGTCATTTTGTCAAAAATGTCTTCTTGGAGAAAGGCAAGGGAGTCAAGCCTCTGAGCTTTTGACCAAATTTATCTTTCATGTATTCTGTGAATTTATTTTGGTTGCTTTGAATAAAAAGAGAGCACAACTTTGAGTTTGCTAAGAATTCAAATTTTAAAAATCAACTGCAAGAAAAATTGAGTAAACAAAAATCATCTGATTGATGAGGTGACTTTTGATTCACTAGTCATTGTGCTGGGAACTTGGTTGAATGTTAGGCATGATGACTTTAACTAGAAACATCTAAGGAAAATTTGCAAACATCCTAATGGTGATTGTACTGTGTAGATCATTCTATGAGCTAGAACTTCCTTTTTCCAACCTGCAGCTCCCAAATTTTCTTCAATGTGTTAATACGTATTTTATAATAGAAAACTAAAACATAATTCATTTGAGAAACATAGACATGTATCTATATAATTATATAGATGTTTATAAACCAATTACATTTTTTCATGTTATACATTTTAATTATACTATAGCTAGAACTAGAAACAATATGCTGTGATACCTTCTACAGTTTATCCAAGGGTCATGGGGATAGATTATGAGAGAAAGAAGCGATTATTGAAAGAATGATAAGGAGGAAAGACACAAAGAAAAAAGATGAGCATACAAGGAGTGGTGCAATATATTGCACCACTAATGTGGTAAGGTCAAATATATTACAGAAAATAAGGCTGGAAATAACAGAGACAGATGACTGAAGACAAGTGTCGTGTTAAGGAGTTTGGACTTTGTTGAGCAGCAGTACAATGCTATGCATACCCACACATAGCATGGGTGACAGTGTGTAGTCTTAGAGCCATGAGAGACTAGAGCTAGAGAGACAGGTTAGGAGCCATGAAATAGCCCCTAAGAGAGATGCCGTAGGATCTGAGGAAAATGGCAGAGGGATGCAGAGAAGAAGATGAATAAAATTACAATGCATAAGAATGGACAGGACTTAGGGATATATTGGATGCAATGGAGAAGGAGAAGTACAAAATAGTGAAAGGCAAAAGTTTCCATGTTGGAAACGTGTCAGAATGTTAACTCTGTAACCCCAGGTAGTGAACCCAGGAAGAAAGAGAGGAATTTTTCTTTCTTAATTTTGAACACATTGAACTTCACGTTTTGACATGTATCTCTGTGGAAATTACTATGTTGTTTAAAAACAGGGGGAAGGGCAGATTAAGAGAGAACCTAACAACTTGTTCATCTTTCGGGGCATAAAAGTGTAAATGGATCCTGGGAGAGAACAAATGATGAGTCTTTAAAAGGGACCCTTGTTTCAGTACCGAATGTAGAAGAAAACAAGCATCCATGCAGGGAAAAGAGCAGGAAGAATGCAGCCGGCCAGGAAAAGGTCCAGGGCAATGCAATGACACAGAACACGGTAAGGGAACCTTGTGGTATACGTGCCACGGCCTGGATATACTTGCGCCTTAGGCCTGACTAAACAGGCTCTGGTCACCAGGGAAGCCATTTTACTCCCAGAATCAACAATAAGACGGAGCCTTGCTGTCTAGGATAAGATGGGGTTGGTTATTCATCCGTAGGCCCTTCCTTCCTGCCTCTTGACCTGTAAACTGGCCTTCCTGCAGCTCTCTTATCTTCATCTTGTAGGGAGCATATGAAGCTAACAGAAAACCACTGCTCTCTTCTCCAGGCATCCCCTTCTGTTTTCATTATCTGTTATCAACTGTGACCCAGTCCCAAGTCGTGACTGCAGACAGCAATGAGCTTGGACATTCCCTATCTACTTTTAGCAAGTCCAGAGGTTATCCAAACAGCCAATGGGCAAAGAGAACTCTCTCAAGTGAGAAGAAGAAAACATTCACAACTAGAACTAAGGCTTCACAGCCCAACCAAGAACTGTGCTGATTGATCTCATTCCATATTCATGACTACTAAACTCTAGTGGATAATCCTACCTGCCCTTGAACTCTCAGTAATCCTCCTACCTCAGCTTCTACAGTGCTGGGATTGCAGATGTGTGCCACCACAACTGGCTCACAGGAAATGGGTTTTAACAGAAGTACAAATGGGTTAGTTTATTAGTTTTCAGGAACTGAAATGCGTACTATAAAAAAATGTTTTAGGCTCATCTGCTATAGAGTGCATCTTTTCCTATAAAACATAGCTGCCTCATTAAGGAGGGAGCCCAGAATTGATCTCGAACTCAGAGGAAGGTAATAGATTACCTCTCCAAGGTGCCTTCACCACTATTCTTATGAAATGCTTTGTACTATCATTTCGGAGTTATTTTTCCTTCTGTCAAATGAAATTTTTCTGTTTTCTCAAACTATGCTGGAGACTCTCAAAAGCCTGGTAGTGAAAATGGTAGAAAAATACTCCTGTTTGGGAAAACTGTTCTTTTCTTGCTCACCTAAGCAAGTAATGCTCAGGTAAGAGGCATTTTAGTCATAGTCTCTGTCCCTTCTCTTTCATGAGATGAGGTGGCAGAAGCTATCCAGGCTTAACTACTGTTAACACTTCAAAAATAAAGCCTTTTCTTGTGCAATTGCCAAATAACACAAAATGGTAGTAACACAGTATAGCAGAAGCCATCAAATCACAGTAGATTCTACCATACAACGGTCATCAATACAGAGAGTACAGACGACCCTCAGTCTGTTCCCAGCTTTAGTTGTTGGGCCGCAGCAATCCAGGAATAATGTTGTATTTCTAAAACACAGATTAAAGGAAACTCTGATTTAAGTTTGTGTTTCTGCCATGCTCCTAGAAGATTTGGGCCTAGAGAATGTAATTATTGTTTAGGTAATTGATATGATTATGTTTTAGACTACAGTAGAGAAAAAAATTGAATGTGTACTCAGACACCATAACCATAACAAATTCCAAACATACTTTGTACTATAGAAGAAAATCGTTACCTGGATATTTGGGGCAAAAAATACACTTTCTTGTCAAATATCTAAAAATTCTGATTTAGTGGCACTTCTAGCACAGTGCCTTCTAGATTTAAATAATGCCTTCAATTGTGGAATAGTTTCATTCTTTAAAGATTTTTTGGCAGGGGACCCTGGCTATAGCTGACCTTTGCAAGCATGAGGTCAGGAATTTGACTCTTAGTATCACCAAAAAAAGATGTTTTTTAAATTTTTATACTGAAAGCCATTCAGAGTGAATCTTGATAAGCAAAATAATTTATTAAGTTGTATTTCACACTTATAAGACTGAGTGAAGGTGTGACTTTAAAATAAAAATATTGTCTTATCTGTCGCATACCTTTTCATGCAGGGAGATTGATCGATGGATTGCTGGAATAAGTGTTACTAGAATAAGGACACTATTTTAAAGAGTGATATTATTGGTTATTTAAATGTCCTTGTCTTAGAATAAACATATTAAAAGTTTCATTTCTCAAACATTGTTACACAAAAGTAGGTCCAATTTTTTTTTCCTTAAGGATTTCTCTGGCATTTGTTACAATCACCACCAGCATTTTATATATCAACAGCATAATTTGAAATCAGCATTCAAAATCTGGGAAGTAAATAGAATACTCCTGACCTCAGCTTCCCAAATAACCTCCAGTGTCATGTCCTTTGACCCATCTGTCCTTCAGTCCCTCTAAATACTCCTCCTTGCTTTGCAACTTAGCCATTGTTCTCGCCACTTTCTGAAGCTTATATGTTTCTGATTTTATCCTTGTACCCAACACTTTACATGATATTGTTTCTGATAGTAGGAAAGATTAAGAACACTACTTCTGAATTCATTTGGCAGGTGGTCCTTTCTTGCAAATGCTATCGCAAGTCCCACCAAGTCCTAGATAGAAGTAAAGCTCTGGAGGTTCCCCTTCCTCCTTTCATTGGCTAGTTGATTCTTGACATCTGAATGCTAAACAACAGCATTCACTGCAGCAGCAGTAGCAGCACCAGCTGGAGAATGCATAAGCTAAAAAGTAAAAAGAAAAACAAAATAAAGTTCACAAAGAAATGATTATTACAAATGAAACAATGCTCAGTGGCTTACTATTTTTCACTATTGATTTGACCCAAATGGATGGAAACATTTTCAGTCCAATTCTCTCTAGACTACTCTATTTTTGTCCTGTTGATGCCTTCAGTAATGATCACATTTGTAGTCTACACTAAACACTGGCTCTCCCCTGAGACTCAAAGGTGCTCTTCTTTGTCATGGTTTATTTTGAACACGAAGGTGTTTTCCCAGAATTTATCCACCCAGTAGTAAATTACATTCCAGTTCTTTGAATCAGAGCAGCAATTTAACATGCACAAACATAAGGTTGTTATTTTACTATCGGTTTTCCCTGGAGATGGGATATTTTTAGAAATTAATAAAAAAAATCTCAAAATCACATGAACATGAGACAATAAGGACTAGTGATAATCCAATGACGCTTTTCTGAGAATTGAATGCTCACTCCAAAGATAATAGTCATTATTTTCACTTCACAACATGATATAACAGATTTAAGTAGAAGGGTTTAAATTGGAAGGAAATCCTGATAGTGAACACTGATACATGATGTATGCTGGATATGTAATCTTCCTCTAGGAAGATATTAGAAGTTGAATAAATTTGCATTTTGTTGGGAAAGTTTGGGTAAAGAGAGAGGCTAAATTTTCTGTATGACCTTTCTCAAATATGTAACTCACAGTAATATTGAATCATTATAGTCTTTAAGAGCTCAGACTGTTTATTTGTTGTTTTAAGGCAGGGTCTCTCTACATAGTGAAGGCTGGCCTTAAACTCACTTGTAGAGCCAAGGCTGGGCTGGAACTCTCAGTGATCCTCCTGCTTAACCCAGTTCTGGGCTAACAGGCGTGGGCTACCACACTTGGCCAAGATCTCAATCTTTAGCTCTCCAAAATAATCCAAAGGAAAACATTTATAGCAGTGTATGCATTGCTTTTTTGTGTGGTATCAAATGTCATAGTATGTGGTATCAAATGTCATTTCAAATTGGCATTGAAAAGTAAGTGGAATTCTAGATTTTATAAAAACTAAAGTAAAACATCTGAGAAATATTATCTGGAATGTATGTTGCAATTTATTGCCAATGTTCAATAAAAGGTATATGATATTGTCTCTTCAATCTTACATCTTGAAAGAATTCTATTTTAGCCTTAGCAAATAGTTATTGAGCCTGTAATTCAGGACTCTGTGTTAGGCATTATATATACATGATGAATGAAATAAAGTATCTGTCCTCATGCAGTTTACAATCTTCTGGAAATAGGGACATTAAGCAAAAAAACAAACATATAAATTACAAATTGAAAATTACCAGGAAAGAAATAAACAAAATACCCTTTCATTTCTGAGTTATAGAAAAGGACCCAAAATATTTCTTTAATGTAATAAAATAAACTAATCCATATGAAATTGCTGGTATTAACCAATATTTAAGCTATAAAAACAGTTCATAAGGCAACCTAACAAAAAAGGAACTATGTCTTTGGAACTAAACTATTTGGGGAAATTTTTAAAAATACTAAAACACCCAGAATCCATGCACATATAAAGAAACAAATAAACTTGCTATTTATTGTCTTCCCAATTTTTAACAAAAACATGAAAACTGACAAGAGTTGAAGCAAGAAGAAAAAGTTTGATGGAGGGCAGATTTTTATTTCTGTATATAAAATCATAAAAACTGAGACCCTGAAACATTAAGTGACTTTTCAGAAATCATTAAATATGTAGCGAGTCAAACTAGACCTAACAAGTGCTTCTATTGTACCTTTCATTGTTATTTGACTCTACTTCAAAATGGAATTTGTGGATCATTTTTTTCCTTGGTGTTACGTTTTCACATCTTATTGAATGGTCTTACTCCCTTATGGCTGAGACTGATGTATGTAGTCAAATGCCAAACATCATCTCCCTCAAGAACACACACCTAAACTGCATTCCATTGTCTCCCTTGCAATTAAGGTGTCCATTCACTTGAGCTCTGCCAACAGAATGTGGAAGGAAATGATGTGGCATTTCCAGGCCAAGTTTCTGTTTCTACAGTCCTCCAGACAGTCTCTCCTTCTCTATCTGTCAGTAAAGAGAAAAAAATTTAAGGTCTTAGAGGAAGTTAGAGTTATAAGATGGAAGAAGGCTGAATTTAGAATGACTTCATGAAAAATAACCAGACCAGAAACATCTGTTTGAATTCTCTGAGGCAAGTAATAAATTTTAATTATATGAAGCTATGATATTTTTAGAGTTTTTTGTTATAGCAGCTGATACCATTTGTTCTAGCTAATACAGTATACTGACATTGTTATTTTTAAGCTGCAAGTGTTCTGCAGGCATTGCCTGAGTTAAAAGGTATATTATTTTTCTATGGATTAGGTAACAAATTACCGCAAATTACAGTTCCACAGATCAGAATCTCAATAAGATTTTCAGTAACATAAAATAAAAGTATCTCTTCTGAAGGTTATAGGGTAAAATATATTTGCCTCCCTTAGCCAGATTCTAGGGACTCCCCACATCCTTGGCTTGATGCCTTATTCCATCCTGAAAGCCACTAATCACCAAGCAAATCTTTTAATGTTTTTAAATTGCATCATGCTGGCACTGACTCTTCTGCCTTCTCTGGCACATGTAAGGGCCCCTATGATTGCAGTGGGCTCACCTGAATAATCATTGGTTTAAGGTCATGTTAATTAGCAATCTTCACTGTGTCTACAATCTTCATCTCTCACCACCATATGTCATAATACATTCACAGGTTCTGAGGGTCATAAGACAGACATCTCCTGGGTTCTACTATTCTCCCTACCACTGAATGGCACCTAAAACACTATTTATTAAGGTGGAATTTAAACTAAATCCAAAAATGAGCATTGCCTATATCTCAATTATATTCTGATATCTCTCAGGTAAAATTTGTATGCCTCTTATAAAAACTAAAATGACAATTCCTATCAAATGTTTTTTTTAAAATAAGAGTACATATACCCAATATTACATAGTAATTATTTAATGTGAACATTCTTCAAAGTTCAATATTTTTCCAAGACAGAATTTGATGACATTTGAACTACATTTGAGGGCAATCTCATCACTTAGGGGGGAAAATATCAAGAAAAATATTGCTGTGAACACTGTTGTGTCACATAAAAGTTATTCAGTGACAGACTTTGAATGTTCAGAATTTTCAGAAGCAACTTCAAGCTCTATGTGTGTACGCATATGCACAGTCGTATATGTGCATGCATTTTATGCAGGAGAAACAACATCTGCCTGGAAAGAAATGGAGGTTCAGAAAGAAAAAAGAGGAGACTTGAGCTGGAGTTATAATGAGGAAAGACACTGCAAAAAATAACATTGTGGTTTCTGTGGGATCCCATATTTATCCTCTCTGATGCTTCCAGAGCAAACATAGTCCATTTATAAATGAAAAGAGAATTTTGCTGTCAAGCTAGAAGCTCCACCTGAGATTTGGGGAAGAAAAACCCCACCCTAGCTCTTTCAGTCTCTTACCTCACTGCCTGGAGCAAACAGCTCCACCCCTGAAAGTCAGTCTGAAATCGACTGAAAATGTCACAGTCAGCATCTATGTTGGAGCATCTATGCTCAGCTTTGCAGTACAGAAAAGGAAAGAATATTTAAATTTACTTAAGAGAGAGAGTTTCAACACTGTCATTTTTCTAACTTCAGCGACTATATCCGAAATGAGGTTTGCTCAAAGTTAAAGATTATACTTTTGTCCTTAGGATGGAGTAGACTTTGCCTGTGCCGTGCACAAGGTACCTGGGTCCTGCAGGAGAAGTGAAGGGGAAAGTGACGGGGCAAGAGTACAGTGAAAAGAGAAGGTTAACAAGTAAGCAGATACAGCTGAATCCTGAGCACACCAGACATGGTACCTTAGCTTGAACAAATGCCAAAACCCATATGGTCCAGAGTTTCTTACCTGTAAGAAGTTAATGATCATTCCTGAGATATTTCAACCTTCTTGTACCTAGTGTACCATTGTGTTTTCATAGTTAATCCATGTACTATGTATCAGCATTTCATTTGATTGCCAAATAATATTTCATTGTATAGATGTACTATTTTATACATAGTACAATGGGTGTACTATTATAATGGTTGGCAGGCATTTCAGTTGTTTCCATTTGTTAGCTGTTATGCACAAAGCTGCTATGAACATT
Organism: Chinchilla lanigera; assembly: GCF_000276665.1. Taxonomy (NCBI): domain Eukaryota; kingdom Metazoa; phylum Chordata; class Mammalia; order Rodentia; family Chinchillidae; genus Chinchilla; species Chinchilla lanigera. Next base: position 18,665,290 of record NW_004955426.1, on the reverse strand, counting down.
TGTGTACATGTTTTTATGTGGATATATATGTTCTTTCTTTCTTCCAGCTTCAGTGAGGCATAACTGAATATATTTAGGGTGTACAACTTTATTCTTTGCTCTTTATTTATACCAGTTCATCTTGGTTTGTCTCTTAGGTTCTTAATGCTTTTTTGCTTCCTAAATATGTCTCTAAGTCTATATCTATGCTTTCCTTATTGATTTGCCTGTACCTGGGTGGTTCAATATTTTAAACTACTCCTGAGTACACATATATGTCTTGGCTTCTCATAATTGACCTAACTGCTACCAACACTTCACCGTAGAGCCCCAGTTCTGGGTTTCCTTTTCTACAATTACCCATGACCCATCTGTTCCAGTGTTTGCATGTTAAAATAACAGAAGGACAGGAAGAGACAGATAGGAAAATAAAGCATATTCCAGTCTCTCATTTTGTCTTGCATTGGATTTTACCAAGAGCTTCTTTGAGTTCTGATTTGTTTGAGTAGACAACTTAATATGTAAACTTGAAGAAAATTATTTGACCTTGTAATCTAGCTTACCCCAATATAACTATGGCATAAAGCCCATAGTCCAGTGCTCTTGCTGATCTGCACGTTTCAAGAGGAACCTCTAATCCAGGACTGATAAATAATAAGTAAAATTAGCTCTGCTAATCCCTACTGCTACAGGCTTTGGTGATACATTCATGCTGTTGGAGCAACATATTTTCCTTTCTTTTAATTCCTTACTTCACAGTATTTTATGCTCGGAACAAACTCACTAGGCTCCCTGTTTCACCAAGCTAACACACCCCTTGGTGGAAGGGAAACTAAGACCAAGAGAATTAAGAAAACTGGATTGAAGCTCCAACATTGCCTTTCATTATCTATGTGATTTTGGAAATTTTACCTTGTCTAGGTCTCATTGTTCTCACTTATAAATGAAAGGGTGAATTTAAATGACCTCTCACATTATTTTGAACTTTACAATCCTATGCAACCTAGAAAACAAGTATGAGCACAGCTTTATAAAAAATTTTTGCCACAGTGACACTCATAACTAAACCTAGGATATAATAAGCTGAGAGGAACGCAAGAATCTTAGTGCTATGGTTTATAATAGTCCCCCTCTGCATTATAGTTCCATTTCTTCACCCATAAAATCAAAGTGTGAGTAAGATCATCTCTAATTTCCCTTCTTTTGCTAAGGGACATTTAAAGTCTATTTACCTAGTGTATCCTATGGGCAAGTTTTCACATCTTTGAGAACAGACAACTACAGGGTAAGACTTGGAATTTCGGTGAGAGGAATATAAAAGCCTTTTCACCATGATAGGTTCTTTTCTGCCTAAAAAGTTTTAGAAAGATTCCCGGTACCGGAGAAAAACCAAAACCAAAAAAAAAAAAAAAAAAAAAAAAAAAAAAAAAAAAAAAAAAAAAAAAGCTTATTATTTTATTATTAATGATAGATAGATAAATAATTTATAATAGAGGGGCAAGATAAGGGAATAGTACATCGAATGATTATGCAACTTAATGTGACTCCTAGTATCTGGCCATAAAGATTTAATCTTTGGTTAAAAGTGGTCCCAGTGGATCCAGTCTTTGCCTTTATTTTATGTTCATGTTTCCCAAATTGCACCCGGGCCCTAGAACTTCATCTGTTACAGTCAATATCTCTGAGAATGATTCAAGAGCTTTTTTAAAACGCTAAACCCACTGCCCACACGAGGGCACCCTTCTTAATTAAAGTGGAGAAGACTTCATTGAAATTTGATTAAGAATTGTAAATTCTTAAGTTTCTATTATTTGTCAGCAGGGAAAATGGTTTTATAATAAGAAAAACAAGTGGAATAAGGGTTCCTCAAAGGGAAGCATGTGAATACCACTGATTATCTTAAACAGAAAGACCAACACGCTAACAAGGAAAGTGGGTGTGAAGGCACAGAGCCTGAAACATGGTAGACATTTAGCAGATGTGCTTCTCCCTCCTTCCTTTCCTTTCTACAAATGAATTCCTAGACACCCCTCAAGTTGATCCTGCATCCTGAAAGTTCCAAGTTTTCTCCACTCTCTAATACACTACACCACCACTCTTTGAATAAAGCCTGTGAACATCTCTACGCTTCACATACGCTCAGGCTGATCACCTTATTTCTACTAGCGTCTAAACATGAAAGTCAGGAGACATGCAGAGTCAAGATGTAGCATGCTTTAAGAAGTCTGCCATACAGACATCTGTTGCTCTGAGAACACACTGCAAAAAACGTGAGAAATGCTTCTTCAGTTTTTATTCTTCTAACAAAGTTCCAGAGCCATGGGTGGATGGCAGAATTCTCTGTGGATTATGCCTTCAAAATCTACAGCAGGGCGCCCAGCTGGCAAATTTAACAGCTTTCTAACATCTTTCTATGTATCAACTCTAAGGTTATTGAGTTTTGAGCTCTCAACCATTAATTTATGGTCCATACTAGATTCTTTAAATAGTAACTAAAACTGTCCAAGAATGTACTCAGTCTACTTACATGTGTTGATTTAGGCTGATAATGTATTGTGTATCTAGTTTGCTTACTTATAACCATCCTTATCACAAAGAATTCGGATGGCTTTTACCAAAAGAAATTGTAAATCTAAAAGAGAGAACACCAGGGCTAAAGGAAAAGGAAGCTTGCCTTCAAGGTCCATATGATTGCTGTGACTGGGGCTCTCATTTAATTGTGAATCCCCAAGCACCCAGAGTCACATTTCTCATCAGAGAGGAAGACACACACCAGTCTGGAAAAGAGATAAAACAATAAAACTATATTTAGCACTGAATTATAAATAAAATTGTACATGAGATTTACATAAGAAACAAGAAATGATTTATGGATGAAATCTTCAATATGTTTACAGAAATTAAGAAGTGGGTTTCAGATGACTGTGTTTAATGATAGCTTTTGATAAAATTGTCAGGACATAAGATTAAAAAACAACTTTGAGTGTGTGAGATGTTATAAAGGGTTGAGATTGACTCTGAAATGCAAAGGAAGAATTTAGGTTGTTTAGAGGAGATACATATTTTAAATAACCTACCCAGAACTGCACTTCTCACAGCTCAGCTGCTGAAAGATGATCTAAGAGACCATATTTTTATGCTACAGCTTAGAGCAGGCTAGAATTCTACATTAACAATAAACCCTAAAGCTTTTTAAATCAGATGAACAAGCTGCAACACATCAGGACCCTACGTCATGTTCCAGCCTGAACTGAAGACCACCCACCTCTCAAGGGTTTGGCTGTATATGTCTATGGAAGCATTGTGTTAAGAATCTTCATGGTAATCCAACTTTATTTAATCAGACTAAAATATGCTGAAGCACAAAATGCTTTGTATCAGCCTGGGTTTTTCATACACCTTTCCTTCTATGCATCCCTTCGGCAGTGACTTTCCCCACCCTGTACCAAGGTAGCCTCCCTAGAGCAGGAACCCCAACCTTCAGTAGTAACCAAGATGTTTATGTTTTTCCTCTCCTCCTGGCCAGAAGGCAGGAAATATTTCTATCTTTTTATTATATCCAGTATATCTAGAATAACACCTGATTTAATAGCCATCTTCAAACCCATTTGTTAAATGATTGAATATATAAATGGTGCTATTTTTCCAGTGTTGTTTCAAAACTAACAAATGATCATTTTGTTCATCAGGAATGATTTCATGTAATATCTGTGCTGGGCATCATAGGTATAAAATCACTTAATCTTTAAAACCAGCCCTGTGAGGAAAACATGATTATTATCTCTATCTTTCTGATGAGAAATCTGAGGCCCCAGAAGGCAGATAAGTTCCCAGGGTCATACTGTTGGTAAGTGGTGAAGTCAAAAGTTACTCCCCGGCAACCCAGCTCCAAAGTCTACAACCTTCACCTCCAGAAAATATGAGTCCAACAACCAAATTACCTTTAGAGGTCTTACTTTTGCCCTCTCAGAAAATGCCAATCTGTCCACACTCTTACCAACTTTTATTATTGCTAGCTCATTGTTCTAACATGTCTGTCATTGATATAAAGCTGAGATTGAATATGCTTGTTTATTGCTGCCTTGTATTTCTTCAGGAAATTAAAACATGTATATTTTAAATGATGGAGAGGAAAGAAAAAGAAGATCAAGGAAAAGACCAATAGAAAGAGATCAGGGTGGAGTAATAGACCTAACTAAGATGGCTAAGAGTCTCCTTAGAGGCTAAGATGTGTGAGAAAAGGTGCCTGTCATCACTATCATTACAGCAATCACTATCATTACAGCCATCACTATCATTACCAGCCATCACTATCATTATAGCAATCACTAACTGATCCTCAGAGAGGAAAGACAGAACTGTTCCTAATTCTGTTGAGGCAACATATTCCAGGACTACCCCCAGACAAACCTGGCTGCAGTCGCCTTACCTATTTTTTACCTTGGCATCAGGCTAGTTTTAGTTTCAGAGTTGTGGAGACTGGTTCATGTTACCACAAATAGTTTAAGTAGGCATACAATGTCCATTACATTCATTTTTTTAACATTCCAGAAGGTGTACAACTATTTGTACTGTCCCCTCCAGTGTGTCCTCTTAGGAGGCTACACCTATTGCAATGATGTTGCAATTGTGTAAAATATTTTTTGTAATTCTATCTGGCATCGCCTCCTGAACCAGCTAATGGCCTATTTTTAAAAAAATCAATCTGAACACATCTTGTTAATCTTTTTAATCCACTTAGTCAGCTCCTTACATGTAGAGACACTCAATAAATATTTGCTGAATTCAATGTAGTGGAATTAAATTCCAAAGCTCTAAATTACACTCAGAGGGTGAGGATTCATTACCACTGAGCCTATTCTGTAGAATGTAACTCAGGAGGGAAAAAAGACTGGGAAAAAAATATTTTTATAGATGTTCATAAAACTTAGCCTTAGGTTTTAAGACTACAAGTTTAAATTCAGAAAACAAGAACCAGACAAAAAAGCAAAGTTTTCAATATGAATATGTATTACTTGTAAATTTAGAAATTATTATTCTATTTTATTTTTACATACCATGTCTCAAGAAACTCCGAAGAAGAATTTCTTAAGTATGTTACCTAATATGTTACCATTTTGGGACTATGTGCACAACTTTCAGAAGTGATTACTTTGAAAGGGACAACACACATTTAGATGAGTACATTCTGTAATGTTTGTTTTTTAAAAATCCACTACTTTATAATCATGCGTCTATTTTAGATATTTTTATGAATATAAGTCATGACATGGATCCTATGAGGGACATGATTTTAAAAATAAGAGAAATAAACAGATGACACTTGGGGTCAGGGCGTGTGGCCAGCCCCCTGGGGAGTAGTCTCCAAAGTTGCACTCTCCTCTAGTTCTAGGAAAGACAGCAGCAACAGTGCTATATCCAGAAGCTCTGCCTCGTGATAAGCAGAACACACCCTTGCTCAGCCAGATATTTAAAGGTGAAGAACATGCATTATTGCCCCAGTTTTATGGAACAAAACCAAAGCATAGTTGTTCCAGTCTGTCTCCGTCTGTAGAGTAATGAGGGCCAGTTGAACATTCAGACCAAAGTGTGGAGAGGGCACACACAGAGGATCCACATCAATACACATATATTTCTGTCAGCTGCATAACCAAGTCAAACAGCCACACCCTCAACACAAACTGCCCCTAAACCGAGAGCTAATTAAACACAAACAGAGCTGTTATCACTCGCCGCTGGATGGAGTGGTATATGGTAAGGATGCTCTGAGTGAGTGTCTGTGTCAGTAATGAGGCTTTCTATGAAGAGAACTTTCTGAAACGTGATGGGAGAATGGGAGAGAGGGGAGAGCACTGTGGCCGGTGTCTGAGAACACAAGGCCTTCCTGAGGCTGCTGTGATTTATGCTGAAGGAGGCCATTACCAACTCCTTGTGAGCCAGGGCCACTGGACGGGGGCCATGTTCAAGCAGATGTTCTCGTGTGACTGCTGCTTTCTCTGTGGGGGCACAAGGGACTGGACTGAGAAGGAGGGGGGACAGTGGGAAGCCGAAGCTGATTCCCTCTCCCAGTGGCAGGGAGAAGCGTGCTGCCTGTTGTAAAAAGAAAACATTGTAAAGTGCCTGTTTATGTGCTGAAGTAATTTCTAATTACTGGAGGCAGGGAACGTGGTCTGGTGTGGTTAAAGGAGGGAACTGGGCACCAGGACAGTGGCCATTCTGTTCTTTCTGCCCTTGGCCTCCTTGTGTGACTGGCTGTGAGTCACCTCCCTCCCAGAACTCCAAGCTACACGATTTGGGCAAAATTTCATATACATTCACTACTTGGCATGTGGCATTCTCAAGCCCTTTAAAAATTTAGGCTAATTAATACCATCCCTTTGAGGCTGGAAATTATTATTATGAAGATAATGATGCTTTTAGTTGATGGTGATCTCAGGCACACAGGTTTAAATGATTTCCCTCCAGGGGCTCGGATGCCTAAGTGTGGGTAGGAGCTAATCTTGGGCTATCACCACTCAACCCCACACCCGCCTCAACCACACCAGGGAACTCACAGGGTGCTCTGAGGATAACTGAGTGTTTATTCAGCTTTTGGGACCACTCAGATTAGGTGTTAAAGAAATACAAAGCACTTCTAATACAAATGGGGGCTTTGTTTTCCCAAAGCCACGCTAGTATTACTGAGCCCTCAGCTTGCTGGGTAGAGCTATTTCCTGGCCATCTTCTCTCCGCTGAAGACTTAGAAACACAGGTTGTTCAAACTGGGTTGAATTACAAATCCCTCATCTGAGTTGTCAATTTTTCTCTGAAAAAATTACAACATGCTTCTTAAAAACTAAAATTTTAGTTCATGTATATTATAATACATCTCAATTATTTTGAAAATCAAATTCTAAATGATCAAAAATTAAGTAGTGAAGAGTTGATACAGTGGAAAGAGAATGATCCCTTCTCAACACTTACCATCTAGACGTTCCAAATTGTCCCCAGTCACATTCACACATGCTGAACACTATCCATTTTCTTCTTTGTCCTTCCAAGCAGTTACAAAAGAGCTGGCTAGTACGTGGGGGGCAGGAAAGCACACTGACTCCCAGTTCCATTATTTCCTAGATGTGTAACAGAGCCATGTTCTTTAACCTCTCCAAACTTTAGTTTCCCCATCTGTAAAGTAGAAACCATGCTTAACATTTACCTCACAGAGTTTTTTGTTGCAGAGTTGGGGGGAGGTGAGATAGGGTCTCACTGTATAGTTCAGGATGGGTTTAAACTCACTGTGTACCCAGGAGGGCTTCAAATTCACAGCAATCTCCCTGCCTCAGCCTCCCAACTCCTGGGATTACAGGCATGTACCACCATGCCAGGCCTAAAAAAGATATTTTTAAGATTAAATAAGGTATTATTTTGTACAGTTAAATAAAGTTTAGTCATTATCTTTAGGAATATATACACTGTTTTATTTTACAGGATACAGTTATTCCAATATGAGGTTTTCCAAGCACCTGTTCTCACCCAACCTTCTACACTGGCCTAATGAATTTCTCCTCATGTTAATTTGCAAAGAAGGGGAAATATTCAGAAGGTTAACAACCAATTTGACCCCGTTCCTGAGCAGTCAGAAGGAATGCACTGAACGAGGAACGAGATGCCAGCAAAAGGAGCAGGTGGGTACCAGCTGAATAGCAGCAAGGTGAAGGAAGCAAATGTATTCTCCTCTTTTAACCATTCATTTAGGTTTACTTTCTTTTGTGTTTTGTTCTATGAAGATCAAACACAAGGGTGCTATACCTGTGAGGTACATCCCTGCACCTTTTAAATTTTTATTGCTATTAGTACATGTTTGCGGTACATAATAATTACATTCATTGTGGGGAGTTGGTTCATGTGCACAACACATCCTAATTCTTTCATCCCCTTCCCATCCACTCTCCTCCATCTCTTGGTCTCCTTCACTTGTGCTATAGAACCTAGCTCCCTGTTTCCTATTATCTATATTTTGTTCTTTTGTTTCTTATTTATATTTTTAGTTTCTAATCCAAGAGATTCATGTGATATTTAAGCTTGTGCATCGGATTTATTTCACTTAACATTATGATCTCAAGGAGCATCCATTTTCCTAGAGATCACTTAAGTTTATCCTTTATGGAAGAGGAATAGTCCATTGTGTATAAATATCACTTTTTTTAATCCGTTCATCTGTTGATGGACATACACACCACTTCCAAGATTTAGCTATTATGAATTCTGGTGTGATAAACTTAGGTGTGCATGTATCACTGTAATATGCTATCTTTAACTCTTTAGGGAAGATACCTAGAAGGGGAAAACCTGGGTTGAATAGAATTTTTAGTTTTAGTTTTTTGAGGACTCTCTCTATTGATTTCTATAATGGTTGCACTAGTTTACATTCCCATTAACAATTTAGGATTCCTTTTCGCCTGTAGGCTTGCCAGCATTTGTTATTGTTTAATTTCTTGATGATAACCATTCTTTCTGGAATAAGATGGAATTTCAGTATTATTTTAATTTGCATTTCTCTAATCACCAGAGGTGTTGAACACATTTTATGTTTTTATTGGCCATTTGTATTTCTTCTTCTGAAAAATGTCTATTTATTTCACTTGCCCATTTGTGATTGGCTCTTTTATTTTAGATGTTCTGACTTTTTTTCTGAGTTTTTTACCTATTTTTTATATTAGTCCTCTGTTCAAGGAACAGCTTGCAAAAATTTTTCCCCTCCTATAAATTGTCTGTTACTCTGCTGGTTGCTTCTTTTGCTGTGCAGAAGCTTTAAATTTGAAACATCTAGTCTGTTTTGTATTTATTTCAACACAGAGTCTTTCCGAGTTGCCTGGGTTGTCTTCAAATTCACAATCTACCCATCTCAGCCGCCTGTGTACCTGAGATTGCAGGCATGTGCCAGCTCATCCAGGCCTCTTTTGTTAACCTAAAATGTTCCATCATTTTTAATAGCACTTCTAAAACATGCTTATCTAGTTTTGCCATTGATTTCTTGCATAACTGCTTTGTGCTAAAAAAAAAATTTTCTACGTGAGTTCTATCCTTTGGAGTTAATTACTTTGTCTCACTACATAATTGAATTTCTTGAAAATGTTCCATGTGTACTTTGAAAGTATGTATATTGTACAGTTTCTGGGTTCTTTTTTAATATGACCATATGTGGTCATTTAAAATGTGCAATGTGTTAGAAATTTCTCACTTAGTTGTTAATATTTTCCTTGTCTGTTTTGTAAAGTTTAGTGGGGGCTAGGCTAAATGACTTCCAGTTATCCTTAGAGTTCTAATCAACATTCAGTGTACACACACATTCAGTGATTTGGTTTTGCCAGCACTGTGGCATTTCAATTAATGACAGTTAGTACCAATGGGATTTTTTCGGATGCCACATAGAACTTTTTTTTAAATCTGAGAAAATTTAATTTAGTATGTATTTTACAAATAGAAAACTGGCCAATCAAACTCAAGATTTCATAGATTTATTGCTTAAAATCAAACTAAACATAACCACTTAAGTCTTTAACTTTAAAAAATGTATGTAGTGTGAAGTTAGGTAACAAAAGACTGGAGTTTATGAGAACTTAAACTAGGTAATAAATTAAAGAAAAATGTATTGCACAATAAGAAGCATGTCTTTAAATTGCTGGACCCTGCTCTACACCCTGTGGGCAGACAGTAAATACAGTGATGCCTCTTTATAATGTTATAGTAGGGATGGGACTAAGGCCAGCATTATAGACTAAAATGGCTTTAAACTTAATGAGTTATTTATACCCTACATTTTTGCAGAAATTATGTCATATTATCTAGGTATACTTAATTATTACCTTTATATGTTGACATGGTCTTTTTAAAAGTCTTACTTTATGTACTTAATGTATTGTTCCTTTGAAACTACTAAATTTAAACAGCTGCTGTCAGATTGAATTTGTCCATATCTACTTCAGCTTTTGGGGGGTAGCTTTAGTTGGGTAAAATAAGTAGGGGATTTGGTTGGAGATTTGATTAGGGAGCATTTGTGGATGTTAATTTGCCCTTCTCAGTGTCACCAACACAAGCAATGAGAATTCCCAACACTTTGATAATTTGAACTGAAAAGGCTTTGGCTACAGTTCTCTAATAGTAACATTGCTTATACCTGCAAAGTCTTGAAAAACTGCAAAGCGCTTTCACAAACACTGTTTAATTCCACCTTCACACTACTTGCGAGTAGATAAGGTGGTGTTATACAATGTGTGAGGTTGCCCTGGGAGAACTGTAGCTTAGATTTTTCAAGTTACAGAATTATCTTTTAGGACACTGAAAGCAGCTGGTTCATTTCAGGAGAAAATGGATTTTATCAGTAGGAAGGGCCTCCTTTTGTTCTGAGAGGAATCGCTGTCAGGCAGATTAAGGCAGTCCCTTATAAACAGTTCTTTGGAAATCCTGTTAGATTGCAATGTTAAGAATTTGGTTTCATAATATAAAGTGAATCTATTAGCAACACTGCAGACTCAAAAGATTTTGATAGTTTTTCACACATTTTTCTTTCCTTACATTAAAAAATCCTGGGTTTTTTTTCCCTTAAGATGATGTCTGTACTTGACTAAACACGAAAGCATAGGAAAGAACCAAATGACTGATGGTCAAGAAGAACAAATAAGTTTGACTTTGTTTTTTACACCATGCAAAACACACTGTGAAATGTGTTGGTCCTAAGTATGGAGTGCAGTGGTTTAACCAGCAAGTTCTCAAATGCAGTGTCCATAATGGCTTCAGAACGCAGTCACCAGGCTTTGGTGTAAATACTGCTATCGTATTGCCAGAGCTATGCCATGTGGGCCAGGCTGCATCTTCCAGGTAAGGCTGACCATTTCTAAAAGAAAAATGTATCTTCCTATATTCTGCATTCTGGTGAAGAAAATGAAACTTGTGGTGATAATTCTTGAATATGCCCATTGTTAGGAGCTGAACTGGCTCTGCATCTTATGGGAGCTTGACAGGAATTTTACAAATAGTCAGTGTGGAAACTTTTAGAAGCAATGAAAGACAAAGGTGATTCATCATGAAGCTACTGAAGTTTAAACTCTAGGGTTCGTCACTTTATAGGGTCCCTTCAAAGGCCTTGAAAGGAGGCTTAACAATGTGTATACATGGTCTCTCCCTCTCTCTCTTTTTTCCCCTTTATACAGGGGATTGGACCCAGAGAGCTCTAAGTACCCAGACCTTTATATTTTTTTATTTGGCGATGGGTCCTCACCAAATGGCCCAGGCGGATTTTGAACTTAATATCCTCCTTCTTTAGCCTCTGAGTAGCTGGGGTTATAGGTTGCACCATAATGCCCATCTGCTATATGTTTTTAAAATTTGCAAAACTTATATTCTTTTGTATTTTTCCCCCCACAGAAGCCCCCAAAATTATATAAAGTTCATCCTCTACAGAATCAGGCTCTTTCTTGGTTCTAAGATAATCTATGTTGTACTTTCATTATCTCCAAGCCTTCAATATAGTTCTCCTAGATAAGTCAGTCTTTTTCTGCTTATTATTTGGGAAAATGAAAAGAGATCTGGGATTGGGGGTTTATTTAGCTCAGAGGTAGACCATTTGTCTAGCATATGCAAAAGTATGAAATTTGACCCAAGAATAGAAAGAAAAGAGAGAGAGATGAGAGAGAGGAGAGGAGAGGGGAGGGGAGGGGAGGGGAGGAGAGGAGAGGAGAGGAGAGGAGAGGAGAGGAGAGGAGAGGAGAG